>NC_072794.1:150819439-151128502 GCF_028583425.1 Eublepharis macularius | reverse complement strand
GTCCAAAAAATATTATCCATAGTGATGCTACAGGAATTTCCCCCATCTCTTTATGGTCTTTACTAGGAGTATTCCCAAATCGGCCTCAGCATTGCTAAGCTGATTCGAAAATACCGAAGCAAAGCTTTCTGAAGCATTTCGTAATGCTTCAGAAAGCTTTGGGCAGAGCGGCAGCAGCTACAGCACTTTTCTTGCCATTTGCAAATGGCAAGAAATGTGCTGCTTTGAGGTTCTCACCTGTTTTTACCCAATGGGAGGCGGGAGGAGGGGGTTGTAGTGATTCAAATGGCAAGAAAAGTGTCATTTTGAGCTTCAGTGTGCTTCATAAAGATTTGGGTTTTTTTGTCTGATGGGAGGGGGAGGAGAGGGTTGTTCCCCCTCCAATCAGATAAAAAAAAAACCTCCTCCCCCTCCCATTGGATAAAAAACTCAAATCTTTACAGAGCACATTGAAGTGGTATAAATATCCGAATCAAGCTGCTTCGGGATTCAGGTTATTCCTGATTTTTTTTTCCTGCTTTGGGTAAACCTGAAGGGGAAAAACTGATTTTTTTGAGGGTGCACACTCCTAGCCTTTACCATAGAGATTATGAGAAATTCCTATAACATCATCCAGTAGAGTTGCCAGATGGTCTCTGCAAAAATATCAGACACAAGGGAAAGGAGGGAGCAGTACTCGTATGAGGAATAATCACTCCTGGCCCCAGCATGATGACATCACTTCTGGAAGTTATATCATCACACCTCCCACAGCCTTCAGTTCCACAGGGTGGGGCCCTTGCTGGGGATGGGAGAGAAGCCAGGAGGAGGCCCTCCCATACACAACTTCTGAAGCCATGTCTAGGGAAGCCACTGCAAGGGCTCAACAGAGTCTTTGGAATCTGTAGGCACACTTGGCCAGCGGGCAGCTCCCTGGATGACCAGGCTAGACCAGTGCTCTTAGCCTCTCCTCCCTCGCAAGGCTGTGGTGACAAGAAAATGGAGGCAAGAAGATGGTGAAAGATGCTTCAGGCCCACCGAGGAGAAGAGTAGGAAAGCAGCAACTGGGCTGCCTCTGACCCATGGGCATTTAAATTGGGCTTATTTCGTGGGGCGAGAATATTGAAATGGAAGACATCTAATGGAGATGGTGGGATGTGAGGTGGTGGTGGTGGTTCTTCGGGTCAACTCTATATTTATGCTTTAATTAAAAAAAAAACCTTACAGCTCAGCTACAGATGAGAAGGGAAACCACTTTATTATACTGAAGTCCATAAGGGGCACAAGGAGCACATTCTCATCCTCCAAACTATAACTCCCAGAAGGCAATACCAATAGGGGTGTGCAAAGTGAAGCACCCAAGCCAAAAATATACACAGAAATAGCTGTTCCAAATCATTACCTTGATTATCTGAAATGTAACAAAAATTCAAGATGCTTGGTATAAGGAAAACCCCTCCCTGAAATAATCCATTAATTTTTCTTCAAGTTCCAACCATTACCAGCCTTGCAGCCTTGTTTCTCGGACATGGTATTTCTCCCTTCCAATCAAACCCTTGAAAAGGAAGAGCAAAGAGCGCTCCCAGCCAATTCAAACTGCGGACAGCTGCCATTCTCCTTCCCCCCTTCTTGGGTGCTGGAGATTTTTTCCCCTTGTAAAGTAGAAAAGCCTTGGCTTGTTCAGGTGCCTGTAGAATTCAAACTCCTTTTCTGCATAGGCCTCTCTTACAGCCCTGAGCTCAGGTTATAATTGAGCTTGCTGAGCTATGCTTTGCACTGGCTGAGATACGCTTTGCAGAAACTGAGGTATGATTTGCAGAAGGTCCATTCATTGCAGAAAAATGGTGGCAAACTGGGGGGGGGTGTGTGTGTGCAAATTACTTGCTTGCACTTACTTAGGTCTGCAACTGCTCAGGTCTTTGCAAACTGTATTTCTTTATTCTAAGGTCATGCCCCTCCTCTGCCCCCTCAGATCATTGCAAGAAAGGAGTCAGGTGTCTATAGCTGTATATCCAATCAGTTCTGGCTGTGTGCTGACATCACTAAGGGCAAACAAAGCTAATTTAAAGTGAAAGAAAAATTTCCTATGTATGGACTAGCCCCTTTGTCCCCTTTGGGAAGAAAGCCTTATGCAACATGCCCTTCTCCCTCGTTGAACCTAAATTTTGTGGTGGTTTTTAGGGGTTGTTCCTATCTACTGTGTGCCTGCTTCTTATTGGTAGTTTTTGTTTTTAGGATTTTTAAAAATTACTGCTTAATGCTTATTGAGAGCCAACGTGGTGTAGTGGTTAGAGTTTTAAACTAGGATCTAGGAGAATCAGATCTGAATCCCCACTCTGCCATGGAAACTTGCTGGGTAACCTTGGGCCAGTCATATTCTCTTAGCCCAACCTATCTCACAGGGTTGTTGTGGGGATAAAATGGAGGAGAGAATTATGTAAGCCGTCTTGGATCCCCACTGGAGGGAAAGGTGGGGTATATATAAATAAATATTTTTTTAAAAAAATCATATTTGATTAATTATTGTTGCTAGTGGTATATTTTATGCTGATTTTTAACAGGTTTTATCAATTTTATATTTTGTTCTGAGTACTTTATTGTTTTATAATTTTCTCTCATTAGGCATCTTGAGAGCCAATATCATCATCAGCATCACTGTCTTGTGCACTCACCTCCACCTCTTCCGCACCATTTATTTTGTGGGGCAAGTAGCTACAAGTGTCATTCCTAACTAAGCCAACTTTGCAACAAAAGACAAGGAAAAGTGCACCTTGTCTATAAAATGGCATGGTCCCTCTCTGCTTTGGGCCTTCAACAAACTCACAAGGGATGAAATTTAAGCACACAAAGAGTAATCTCTCTCTCTCAGTCATTAAAGTACTAAGAGAGCAGCTGGTGTGTGATAGTTTATTCTCCTTGTGCAAATCCATTCCCCTTGTTGTATCCAGAGGCTGCAGGTTTGAAATCCCAGAGCTGCTGGTCCAAAAGGGATTTGCGATCACTGTTGCATCCGAAATGTCTGGCTGTCAATGAAATTATCATTGAGGGGTAGGTTTACTAAGACATTTCCAACCAGTGTAGAACAACAACAGAGATGGGTCCAGATGCATCTGTCCAGTTCAGATCAAATTCAATTACAACTGAAGAAGCTACACTTGCAACATTCTCAATGGTCTGTTTTCTCCCACCTGACCCAGGTGACTAGCTCAGTCTCTCAGATAAGAAAACTTATATCCTGTTTGTGAGTCATTCTGCAGCTGTAATCTATGTGTTGTTGGGCTAAATGTTCAAAGGCCGCACGTCTGCACGTGGAACTGCAACAATAATCACATAATTTTCAGAACGTGAATGCAAACTAGATTGTCATTGCATGTCGATTATTGTTTTGCGTGGTCTTGTGAGTCCTTAAAAGCACTCACAGCAAGCTCAGCTCTTGTTTGGGGGGGGGGGGGAGGCGCTCAGGGAGGAAACATTTTATGTGCGTGCTGCACATGATCCTTGTTCATTTGTATGAGCTGGAGTGAATCTGGATTGTTTTGGAGTAAGAATGATGATGGAGACTGTGAAGTTTCAACTCATGTTAGCAGAGGGTGACTTGCTGTGCAGGCTTCAAGATATGTGAAAACACCTTTATGGATTCAGTTGGCTATGTTTATACTCTGTCTTGGATCCTTGCTAATGCTATGTCTTTTAAACTTGTTTACCTGTTTACCTTATGGTATTGTATTGAAATGTACTTGATACTAATTGTATTAACTTCATACTGTGTAATCCGCCTTGAGTCTCAGTAAGAAAGGCGGACTATAAATGATGTAAATAAATAAATAAATAAATAAATACGATATGTTCCGTAGCAGTGAAAACATGTTAAAATATAAACAACGGGGTCTTCATTTATGGGGAAATCCTAGCTCCGTAATTTGTGGTTCAGCATTGTTTTAGCTCTGCATCAGATTTCTAGGTTATTCAAACTTCTATTGTGTATTCAAGCCATTGATTATATTGACTCACCCTTTGTAATCCACCTTGAGTATCATTGAGAAAGGCAAACTATAATCCTACTATATAATTCCCTAAACGTATTCCCGACGACTCACCTTGTAACCCAGAGTGCAGGTGTGTTAGTGCTCCTCTAGCGGGGATAATGGGGAGTCACCACCAGACCTGGCCCCAAAAGGGCTGGAATGGCTGCTACACTTGTTCACTGCTGGCCGCCCAAATGGGCGCATGAACAACAAGGCACCTGCCTCCTCTCCCACTTCCGTGCTCCCGGCTAGCTGTTCCAATGGGCGCACAAGCAGCTGAGTGCCTGCCTCCTCCCCCCTACCCTCTGTGTTCCCGGCCTTTCCAGCCACCTGGGCCAGTAGACCTGGCCCCTGTTCTCTCAGAGACCAAGTCTACCTTCCCCTGCCTTGGCTAAGCTAGTAGACCTGGCCTCTGTACTCTCAGAGGCCAGGTCTACCACCTATAGTATTCCCAGGGTGGTAGATCTGGCCTCTGCTCCCTCAGAAACCAGGTCTATCTTGGGCTGATTCCACACGGCTTACCTGAAGCCAGGCCGTTGTGCAATGTTGTGGATCATGCCGGAAAAAATGCAGAAGATTGCGTTTTCTCGCATGAGTTTTGTGCAACGTCGCACAAAACTCGCACGAGACAACACAATCTTCCGCGTTTTTTCCGGCATGATCTGCAACGTTGTGCAATGGCCCAGCTTCAGGTAAGCTGTGTGGAATCGGCATTGCTTTGCCTTGGCTGGGCTGGTAGACTTGGCCTCTGGACCCACAGAAGCCAGGTCTTCCTGCCATAACTGCTGGCTCGGTGGACCTGCCTTCTGTACTCCCGGAGGCCAGATCTAACTCCTATTCTTTTACAGCAGTGGTCCCCAAACTTTTTGGCACCAGGGACCAGTTTCATGGAAGACAATTTTTCCACGGACTGGGAGAGGGGGACCCAGAGGCATGACAGGAGTCAGCCGGCCAGGCAAGATGATATTTCTAATGAAAAGTGCAGGGCCAGCCAGGTGAGGTGCAGGCAAGGCACAGTCACCCTCCCAAGACGGCGACCGCCTAACTCACCTGCTCCCTAGAGCTGGCTCTGCGCTCACCCACCACTCACCTCCTATATGGCCCGGTGGCTAACAGGCCACAGACCGGTACTGGTCCGCAGCCTGGGGGTTGAGGAACCCTGTTTTACAGGGCTGGACCAACAGAGGCCAGGTCCCCCCCCCCAGTGCTCCTCACATCTGCAGGCACCCAATTTGGCCCCAATCAGGACTGAATCAGGTGGCTGTGGGGCACCAGAGCATGCCAAGGCCCTTGCCATCCTCCCAGCACTCCCCACTCTGCAGCCAACAGCAGAGTGCTGGAGCGCACCACTGCCCTTGCTACCCCCCAGCAGCCAACTCCACTCTGCAGTTGGCTGCATGATGCAGGAGTGCACCAGGCTCTTGCTGCCCCCCCCTTCAGCGCTCCCCACTCTATAGCTGATTGCAGGGCACTGGAGCGTGCCGCAGCTCTTGCCACCCCCCGACAGTGCTCCCTGCCTCTGCAGCCAGCTGCGGGGCCAAATCAGGTGACTGTGCGGTGTAGGAGCACACCAGGCCCCTTGCCACCCCTGACAGCACTTCCAGCCTCTGGAGCTGCCCAGTGCGGGCCATGGAGGCAGCAGAGAGGCCCAGCATGGCAGCACCATCCTCTCAAGGCCCTGCAGCAGGGCCCTGGTAAATCAGTTTCCTAGACCCCATTGTATTTTTTCCCACAATGGGCTCTATAATATTTCAAAGATTTGTACTATTGTGTTAAGCTCTGGATCAGACCTCAGTTTTCCCAACCCCTTGTAATATATGTGAGTTTCTTTTTTTAAAAAAATGGCAATATATTTTATTTGCATTTATATTGATCCTCCCTCTTACAAAAACATTACAAACATTTAAAAAGTAAAACAGTAAGATCTGAGCTCAGTAACCCCTTAAAGACCATTACAATTTTCAGGGTATAAGCTTTCAAGAGTCAACGCTCCCTTCATCAGATACAAGCAGGAATGGAGATCCCTGAGCCTTTATATCCCAATCAGAAAGTGGGTCCCTTACTTGGATAGCCCAGGTGAGCTTGATCTCAACAGATCTTAGAAGCTAAGCAGGGCCAGCCTTGATTAGTAATTGGATGGGAGATCTCCAGCGAAGACCAGGGTTGCAGAGGCAGGCAATGGCCTGGCCACTTCTGTTAGTCTCTTGCCATGAAAACCGCACTGGGGGTCACCATAAGTCAGCTATGACTTGACACCACAAGTAAGTGGGAGGGGTGTTGCAAAGAACAGCATCTTTAAATAGTAATTTCAAAACTGCTTCTGGGATCAGGGTGAATTGGTAATGTTACAGCTGCTAGCCAATAGATGCCCTCAACAGCTAGTTTACCTGGATGCTGCTTGCCGTTCAGTGTTTCAGTAATGGTCCCCTGATGCAGAAAGGGGCTGACTCCAGGCCTCTTAAGTGGTGCTCAGAGGTAGAATCCCATAGTCCCCCAGAATCCCCCATGAACTGCCACTGAACATATGGAAACAGTGCAATACCTAAATTGCATTACGTTTGAAACACCATAAGAATGCAGTTGTTTCGATAGCATGACTCATAAGCAGATGCATCAAAGGCATGGTAGATTTGGGAATAGCTGCCAAAATGTTGGAATCGGGATTCAAAAGTGAGGGAACTGCATCATTCAATCTAAATAGCAGGTTGTTATGTTCATACTCTTCTTTCATATCCAGAGGGGGAGAGAGGAAGTGTCACTCACATTTCACCAGTCCACCGCTGGGGAATGGCTAGAACAGCTTAAAGAGTGCACTGTTGTGCCTATAGGGTTGCCATTGCCTGCTCGTGGCTGGCAAACCTCTACCTAGGGTTGCCAGCCTCCAGGTAGTGGCTGGAGATCTCCTGGAATTACAACTGGTCTTCAGGCCACAGAGATCAGTTCACCTGGAGAAAATGGCTACTTTGGGGGTGGACTGTATGGAACTGTGCCATGCCAAGGTCCTTTCCCTCCCCAAACCCCACTTTCTCTAGGTTTCTCCAGGTTTCACTCCCCAGATCTCCAGGAATTTCTCAACTTGGAGCTGGCAACCCTACCTCCACCCTTGGTGCAAGTCTTCAACCCTGCAGAAATTCTGCAGTGGGAGGAAAAATGGTTAGAAAATTTCCTCCATAGCAATCCTCAAGGAATTTCCGAATGTACTACGGTGCCCCCTCCGCCACAAACTTTACCCTCCCTAGGCACCACCCTCAAAATCTCCCAGCAATTGCTGTGGCAATGCCGGCAAACTTATCTGCATGGATATGAGGAATATGTATATACATCTCCCATCAAATCTATCCCACATGAACATTCATGCTTACAATGTTCTATAACTTTTGCTCAGTGACCAATCAATGCCTCCATTCTAACACCTCCAAAATATGGGAAGCGAATCATACAGCCAACTGCAGACCGGGAGGTACAAACCCGCACACATCACTGCATGAGTTTAGATTCCATTCTTATAAAAAAATGGTTTCAACCTGATCAAGAGGCATTTGAACTCTCTTAGGACTCGGCTAAATTATCCCAGCTAAAGAGACTTGGACAGGAAGGTTACACCTAGATGCCAAGGTGATGGGCACTTTAGAAATGAGATAGATTAGATAGATTAGATAGAAAGACAGGCCTAAATGTCCTACTGAGCACTCATTTGTCTGACAGCCTGGAAAATGCCAGCATTCCCAGGATTCAAGCGGAAATAGAAAATTGCATTTCCACTACAAAATGCACAATGTACCTTGATAATGTCAGTTGCTCTATGTAAAAGCAAAGCAGTTAAGTCCCAGAGCAATCTGAAATACAATAAGAAAAACTAAACTGGCTCCACAAAGCCGATCCAACAAAAGCTTCTCTATTGCTCCCGTTTTACCTCTGAATACCAGCGAAGTGATGTGTCCTGCACACGTTTTGACACACTAATTTTTCATTGCCTCTGCCTCACCAAAATGCCTTGTCCCATCTCTTATTGTTGTACAAACATATTTTTCTTTATGATATCTATGTGATCTATCATTTAGAACCTGCCAAGCTATAATGTTTCTTTTTCTTTAATTATTATTTCCATACTTCTGTTTTCAAGAAAGCAAAACACAGATACAGGGGTGGAGTAGGCTAAAGAAATGTGCACATTGTCTATCTGTGATCTTTCTATACTTGAGCCTCATTAGGTTTGCCAGGCATAGCCTGGTAACCAAGAGGAGAGAGGAGGGAGGACATGGAGATGGTCATCTGTGATGGTGTGACATCATTTCTAGGAAAACCCCAGAAGTGACATCACACCTATCTAGGAATCACCAAAAACTCTATGGAAAAACCTGGAAGTGATGTCAGTCCTGTCTAGAAATCACCCAAGACTAAATGGTTTTATCATACTTTCTGGTGATTCCAGGAGTGGTATGACACCACTTCCAGGTTTTCCCCAGAAATAAGGTCACAGCATAAGTCCAACAGCCATTTTAAAAAATTTCTATTCTGATTCAATTAGCAGGAAACTAGAGGATGTGGCAGGGCATCCCTCACTGATGGAAATATCAAAAAATATGGGGGACTATCTGAAACTATATGATTACTGGAAAAGTCTGAAAACAGATGTTTTAAAATCTCATGCTTTCAAAACTCAGCACTCCTACACAGCACAAATTAAGGTGCAGAAAACATCAAAAGTTTGATTATGAGAGTTCCAGGCCAGCCTAAGATTGTGGAAGGGAGTATTCAGTGGACACTAGGAATGTATTAAGTCTGAAAACTGTGAAAGGAGTATGTGTGAGCCTTTCCCTTGCTTTAAATAGCCCTTTTCAAATGTTACAATCATCCATACAAGGAGCTTATCAATTGCACATCAGGACCACGCATGACCCATGATTCTCCCAATATGTGCAGTTTCCATGCTGTGTGAAAAGGGCATTTTGATTTTGAAGGCCTGTGCAACCTCTATGCACACTACACAAAACCCTGATTTCCCAGTTCATGGTTTGCATGTACCAGAACTAAAAAGCAATGAGAGGATCAACACACAGCTCCCAGTTTCCTGGTAGGGATGCCAGTCCCCTAATAGGAGTGGGGGATCCTGTATCCCCAGCTGCCACCCCCCATTGCCAAGCTACGCATATGATCAAGTGGAGTGCTACGTGATCAAGTGGAGTGCAAGTGGAATGCAAGTGAACAGGGAGGAATACACGTGACGTGAGTCTGTTCACTTGCCATTCAAGTGTCATTTGTCACTTGTAGCATGGCTCTGGGTTACACTAGAAATGAAGTAATCATCCAGGGACACGTGTGTGCATGCATGCTTTGCATATGTACAGAGCTTTTCCCCTTTCACTCCCCTGACCCGTGTACCACCTCCCCCTAGCTTTACCTTGAAGGAACCTGGCACCCCTGTTTAGTGTAGTGCCAGTTTGGTGTAGTGGTTAAGAGCGCAGGACTATAATCTGGAGAGTCAGTTTTGATTCCCCACTCCTCCACTTGAAGCCAGCTAGCGACCTTGGGTTAGTCACAGCTTCTAGGAGCTCTCTCAGTCTCACCCGCCTCATAGAGTGTTTGTTGTGGGGATAATAATTTTGTAAACCACTCTGAGTGTGCATTAAGTTGTCCTGAAGGGCAGTCTATAAATTGAATGTTATTATTATTATCTTCCTGGTATGTGTGAACTGTAATATCTAGGGTTGCCAGGTCCCCTAATCCACCTGGCGGCAGGGGGGAAAGGGCACTCACCTTTCCCCCCTCTTTGTGTGTGCTTCACGTGCATGCACTCCTGGCACAGTGTGATAACGTCACATCTGGGAGTGACGACATTGTGCAGGCCCTGACAGCATTCCTGCACTTCACAATGGGCTGATATGGGCCGTTTAGGAGTGACATCATTGTGTTGTGCCAGGAGCATAGCTAGGAGGCCCTGCCTTTTCCCCCTGCTGGCCAGGTGAGTGGTGGCAGGAGATGGCGGGTGGGAGTGGGGGATCCTCCATCTCCACCAGGCTGTCTGGCAGTCTTAGTAATATCTGGAAAGGGCTGTTTGCTAAAAATCTATCAAGGAGCCTACAAAACAGCATAACTCTTCCAATTTCCAGGTACCAAAGTTCCTTCTATTCGATATATTGTCAAAGGCTTTCACGGCCGGAGAACTATGGTTGTTGTGGATTTTCCGGGCTGTATAGCCGTGGTCTTGGCATTGTAGTTCCTGACATTTCGCCAGCAGCTGTGGCTGGCATCTTCAGAGGTGTGGCACCAAAAGACAGAGATCTCTCAGGAACTACAATGCCAAGACCACGGCTATACATCCCGGAAAATCCACAACAACCATCTTCCTTCTATTCATTCAACAATAAATACAAGACTCTTTGTGGGACCGCACAGAACATATCAAGTTATCCAGTCTAAGCCTCTGTCTTACAGCAGAATACTTTGCAAACAAAGCCATTTTTTGCAGAACACATCATTCCACTGAGAGATGAATTAACATTATCCAAATTTCAGCATCTTACAAGCTCAGTAGAAGAGCTGAACTCTCAGAATGACATAAAATGTTCCCTGCCATCAAAGTTCAGCCATAGAATCCTCACCAGCAGGCTGAAGGCTTATTGACAGACGAATCAGGCCAAAGGGAAAAGGAAATACAGATTAGATATGGCAATGAGTAAACACAACAGCTCCAGGAAGGCAAGTGCATATCCTCTAAGATGGAGTGGAAGAAACCAGGGAACATTGCCACCAAATTTTATACCTGTCAGAAATTGTGGGATGATCTGTGTGAACCCACTTCAGTGTGGAATACTGAAAGATGTTAAAAGAGTTTAAATCAGATTAGCAAAATTCCTGGAAGGAAGTGCCTGTAAGGGTTCTCATTGTCAGACATTTTAAAAATCCTGGGCAGGTTTAATAAAATACAGGCTTTGTTTGTTTGGGGTAGTGGTTAAGAGTAGCAGGACTCTAATCTGGAGAACCGGGTTTGATTCCCCACTCCTCCACTTGAAGCCACCTGGGCGACCTTGGCTCAGTCACAGCTCTCTCAGAGCTCTCTCAGTGGGGATAATCATGGCATACTTTGTAAACTGCTCTGAGTGGGTGTTAAGTTGTCCTGAAGGGCGGTATAAATCAAATGTTATTTTTATTATTAATTAGGGTTGCCAACTTTTAAACTTTTCCCTCTAGCTGTCCCCTTAATATTGTTCTGATGTGCAAGCAATTATCAGGTGACGTTATTCATGCCATAAAATGCTTCAACTGCCCATTTCCAAATATTACACCTCTGTTAAAGTAACAGGACATCCCCACCCCCTGTACAGTTGGCACCTTAACTTCAATGTTGATAAAAATGGTAATTACTGTTCCAGAATGCTGCATCTTATTACTTCCCCCTGTATGAACTTTAAGAGCTTTGAAAATTCTCTTATTTAAAACCACATGGAGATGGAAAGACGAGCGGTGCCTATTTCCTGCCCAAGCAGTAAACAAGCCATGGCTATTTCTCCTCCACCACTCAAAAGCACAAATAATCATTCTTCCGCAGGTCCCACTGTGCACTCTTTCCCAGGAAGCACAGCTCTGGATGGCTGCACCTTGTACTATACTCCAGTTATTGCGATTATAACACTACAAGCTGTCTTCAAGTTTGATCTAAAATGTTAAGAAATAAAATTTGAAGAGGCCTACTGAGGTAAATCACCTCTGTGAATTTTAAGGGAAGTTCCACACAATTAGTGAGTTTTCTTTGGGGAACCAGCAGGCACTCCTGTAGGTATACCATTTCACATCAAGTATGTAAAGGTTTGGGTCGTGAATGATGACAGTTTTTCACAGTGCCACCCTAAGCAGAATTACATCCTTCTGTGTCCATTTATGTTGATGGGCACAGAAGACTGTAATTCTGCTTTTGAAAGGCACCATGAGATGCTATTCCCCAGGCATTTTAATTGAAATTTTATCTCAGTCCTTTTTTAGCTGTTGGTTTATGGCCTGCATACTGCTGTTTTTATAACTTTCACTGTTTTACAGCGACTGCTTTTAATGTCTGTTGATGCTGTTTAGGCTCCTTCATGGGCTTTTACCATCATTTTTACGACTAGTTTCTATTGACGGGTCTTATGGTTTTATCTTTTATGCTGTTATTGTTTGTTTTTACTTTGTTCGTTGCCTTGAGCAAACCGGTCTCTGGAGAGACAGCCTATAAATCTTCTAAACAAATAAATGATGACAGTGCTGGGGGGGGGGGATTTGGGGAAGGATTGAGAAATTCAAATTGGGAGAATGGGAGTCCCACCAATATCATAGTCCCAAATGTTTGGGTATCCCTATACGGGTTTGTGGTTTTTTGTTTGTTTTTGGAGGGGGAGGAATTTCTAGATTTATGGATCCATTTGGGAATGGAGGATATTCAGCGAGATCTATAACATGTTCTTAAAGTAAATTGCACCAGACTTTTAGGAAGCTCAGGTCTCTTCTCCCCTAAAGAGTTCCCAAGTTTGAAGGGGATTGGACAAAATGGTCCAACTTTATGGATCTGTTAACAAAGTGTCCCAGCTGTCTTGGTCTCCACTGTCTCCTATGGGATAAGATCCTTCCAGGGCTCTGGAGCAGGTATTTGAAGAAAAGATAATACCAAAACAGCAGGCTGCCAAGACTGCTGAACAAGGTGTCCCCAGCCATCCTGGTTTCCATTGTTTCCTGTGGTGGGAAACACCAGGCTTCCTCCAAGGCAAAGTCAAACAGTAACACAGAAAAACTACATCCAAATAAACCAAGATCAACACACGTTCCCACCCCAGAAAACAGAGTAACCCCCCAAAGCACCTAACCTCATTAGGACGGTGCTCCCTGTTCCATTCACAGACCTTAGAGAAAATCACCAAAGTCATGGAGAAGTCTGAGACAATCAGGCTTCTGAGGCTTGGCCGGAGTCAACCATTTTTCTTAGTTCTTCTGGCTTTTTCGGAGCTTCTCTGTAGTGGAAAATAACTTTGTCTATGAGGGTAGAGAGACAATGCAGGTAGGAGCTGGCTAGTCCTGTCCACTATTGATGCAGGTCTGCTTGATGGTCTGAGATGCTCAGGAGAAAGAGGGGTGGATAAATATTTTAAATAAATGAATGGATGCACATGCAAAGTGGATGTACGTAGTTGTCAGCCTGTTGGAAATGCTGATTTTCAAGCATTCTTGATAAGGATGGTGTCTACATACATTTGGCTGGTATGCACAAAAGAGCTGTGTCAGCAAATACATATATGCAAGTGAACATAAGAATATGAGAAGAGGCCTGCTGGATCAGAACTAGAGATGGGCACGAACCAGAAAAAAACTGAACCATGTGGTTCGTGGTTCGTCAAATTTCACAAACCTGCCCCTGGTTCGCAGATCGGTTTGTTTGGTTCGTGGAAACGTCACATCCAGGTCAGAAAATCATCACTTCCGGGTCAGCAGAAGGTCATTTCTGGGCCAGCAGAAGTTCACTTCTGGGTCAGCAGAAAGTCTGCAGGAAGTCCATCCCCTGTTGCCTAGGAAACTGATTGATTGGCACCAGGCTGTCTGCAGTGACAAACCAAAAAATGAATGAAACGAACCAGCCTAAAGTTCGTGGCGGTTCGTCAGAAATGGGATCTGATGAACTGCTGGTTCACAAACCACGAACCAGCCTGGTTCGTGCTTAATTTTGGTTTGTATTTTGGTTCGTGCACATCTCTAATCAGAACAGTGGTCCATCCAGGATCCTGTCTCACACAGTAGCCAGTAAGATACTATGGAAGGCAAACAACAGGGCACAGCGGTCAAGGCCTTCCTCAGAAGTTGCATCCTGACACTGGTATTCACAGATGTACTGCCTCTCTGGATGTGAAGGCAGGATGTGAAGGCAACATAGCTAGTAGCCACTGGTGGACCTATCTTCTATGAATCCATCCAACCCCCTTTTGAAGCTTTCCTTTTTGATATACGGTGACCAGAACTGCACACAGTATTCCAGATGAGGCTGCACCATAGATCTATACAGGGGCATTATAATACTAGCCATTTTATTTTCAGCCTTTTTCTTAATAATCCTCAGTATAAAGTTTGCCTTTTTCACTGCTGCAGCACCCTGAGTTGATAGTTTCATTGAGCTATCCACTATGACCCCAAGGTCTCTTTCCTTCTCAGTCTCAGCAACCCCATTAAAGTCAGGATTTTGTTCCTATGTGTAATCAGCTTACACTTGGCTACACTTGCCTCATTCTTGCTTACTCACCCAATTTGTGGAGATCCTCCTAGAGTCCATCACAGTCAACTTCAGTTTTCTCCATCTGAAAATTTGATCACTATTCTGCTCACCCTTATTTCCTGAGCATTTGTAAACGAATTAAATAGCATCAGCACCAATACTGATAATTGTGGAACCCCCTCTGCTTTCTTCCCTCCATTGCAGAACTGTCCATTTATTCATACTATTTGCTTCCTGTTTTAATCCATAAGAGGACCCATTTTACCCAAAAGTCTTTGGTGAAGAAACTTGTCAGAAGATTTTTGAAAGTCAAAGTTTATAATGTCTGCTTGGGTGCCTTTATCTACACGCTTTTTTGTTTTCTCAGAGACCTCCAAAAGACCGGTGTGGCAATACTTACTTTTGCAGAAGCCATGCTGATTTTTCTTCAGCAGGCTTTGTTCTTCTCTATACCTAATACTTCTTTCTTAGATTACAGTTCCTGTTAATTTGACTTGGACAGACATTAGGCTAATAGGCTTGTAATTTCCTGGTTTCCTTCTGGAGCCCCTTTAGAAATTGGCGTAACATTTGGTACTCTCCACTTTTCTGGTACAGTGGCTGATTTTAGTGATAAATTATATGTATGGGTTAGTAGATCAACAGTCTCACATTTGAATTTCCTAAGAATTTTTGGGTGTATGCTATCAAGACCAGGAGACTTATTGGTTTTTAATTTTCCTATCTCCCATCACCTCAATTTGGTTAAGTTCTTCATCCTCTCTTCCTGAAAATTGTGGCTGTGGCATAGGTATGTTCCTTACGCCTTTCCACACAGATTCATTGAACTTCTCTGCTATCTCCCCATATTCCTTTTATTCCTTGGCCATCCAAAAGTCCAACTGTTTCTCTGGCTAGTTTCCTGCTCTGGATATATTTAACGAAATGATTATTGTTTGCCTTGATGTTTCTACAAACCCTCTCCTTATATTTCCTCTTTTCATGTCTAATTATTAACTTACACTTCTTTTGATGGACCACATGGTCCCTTCTCTTCACTTCATTGGGGCCATTTTTAAAAGAAGATGATGGGGTTAACATCCTCTATTTTACTTTCCCTCACATATTTTTGTCCTGTACCCAAAATGCCGTATATATAAAGTGCTAGTAATCACAAAAAAAATCAACTGGTTCTCTTTCCCACATAGCAAGTGGCATCTTCTGCCAAATAATATTTTGGCAATATTTAACTTTCAAATAAACTCTTTCCCCCCATGAACACAGCAAGCACATTTTCACATTTAGTTCACACATCATATCCCCACAATGAAAACATCCAGAATTTAAAAATTCAGTGTGCACTAGCAAATTCATGAGATCTTGTCTCCAAGTTACAAGGGCTGTGTTTTGCCACAATTCCAGCACAAAGTTATTACATTTTTACCTCATCCTTCCATGAAAGGAGCTTGGAGTAGCACACATGGTTCTCTCACTCCTTCATTTTTTTCCTCATAACAACCACCCTGTGATTTAAGTTAAGGTTATGAGAGAGTGAAGAGTCAAATTCACACAGTGACCTTCGTAGCTAAGTAGGGATTTGAACCCAAGTGTCTCCACCCCTCCCCCATTTAGCACCCCATCACCTCAGACTGCTCTCTACAGCCATAGTGCTTGTATCCTGAATCAAAGCAGCCTGCCAGGTTATTTCAGACACAGAATTCTAATTCCCTTAGCTGCCTTATAAGATTTCACCCATTCTCTCTAGCTGCTTCTTGGGACTTCTGGAATGTGATCTGTTTAAACCCTGGATCAACCCCCCCCCCCCAATCTTAAGTGAAGACTTTCATCTCATCCCTTAGCCCTTAACACACAATGAAGAGATGTGTAACTGCCCAGGTGCCGCTTGCTCTTTGTTTGTCCCATTTCTTCTCTTTTTCTCTTCTCTCTGCTGGTTTGGGATCTTTGTTTTATCCAGCATATACTTCAAGGAAGGTATACACTCTTCAGGGAAAGGTCATGATGTTGATTTATACTATCACCTATCCAGTTTTAGCCCATCTTTCCTTGCAGGATACATATATGGCATACATGGTTCTGCCCTCCCACGTGTAATCCGTATAACAACCCTGTACGGTAGATCAAGCTGAAAGGGAATGACAGATCCAGCATAAGCTTCATGGATGAGCAGGGATTTGAAGTCAAGGACTGGAGTAGGGAGGGATCTGATCTTAGTTCAACACTAGAGCTATTACAGTACATGGGCTCTCTAAGACTGACAGTGAAATCCTAAGCAGAGTTACTCCAATCTAAGCCCATTGCTTTCAATGATCTTAGACTGGAGTAACTCTGCCTAGGATTTCACTGCATATGTCGTAGTAGGTCATGTACTTATAGAATAATGCAAATGAAATCAGCAGCAAACAGAAATAATGAAGATGAAACCCTATTCTAGCAAAACCTATGAATTCAGTGACAAAAAGTTTGGGCGTGAAACAGATTTAGATGGTGCTCTTTTTGAGCAAATTCTCCAAAGTCCCTGTCATCCTAACACATTTATAATCTACCGCAGCTGGTGTTTCTATAATTGATAGAGATATAAAAGCCCTTTTTACAAAAGTTGTAGTTTTGTATTGTTACCCCACCCCTTTCAGAGACTTGAGAGACTCTTTACAAAACGTTCACTTTATAACTCAGATAATGCAGCTCCCTTTAGAACATAGGCTTGAAAGCAAACAGTTTTTAACAATGAAAAAAATACAGGACAGAAACAAACACTCCATGAATCTGTGTTTTTTTTTCCTTCCCTTTTCCAAACCCAAAAAACTGAGCACAGTGCAAATTAAAAAGCTAAACTGGTGTTCCTTTCAGAACTGGTATCTTTTTAAAATTTCTGCTAGTGCTATTTCCAACAGCGCAAGAACATATGAGAATTCTGGTGCCGTAGATTAGACATATTTGCAAATGCCTCTGTAACTGTTTGCTAAGCATTTATACAGGTACTTAACAGGTTGCGTTCCCTTTTAGTTAGAGTTTATTGACCACCACCTAGAATTTTACATCATGCGTGGGAAACATCCACAAATTCCTATCATGCATGGGAACATCCACAAATTCCAGACCACTCCCCTCATTACATCACTTCCAAAATTAATGATAAATAAATATTACACTCAACGATATGGACTTCTTACATTGGAACTGTGCATTTGTGAGAGCTTGTCATGATAAAATAAATTCACTATTGCTCTGGTGGTTACAGCAGGTAACCCTTTTGCTCATTTTTAAAAGCAAACATTCAGCTAATGCAATTGTTTTCCTACCAAGAACGGCAACAGAGTGAAATAATTCACTTATACTGCAACAACTCTCTTATTCTAATACTAGTATGCATCACATTTTTGTTTTGCCTTTCCTCCAAAGAGCTCACAGCAACCCATAGGAACACACATGAAGCTGTTTTGTACTGCATCAGACCATTGGTCCATCAAGGCCAGTATTGCCTACTCACGCTGGCAGCAAAGCATTCTGGGATCAGGCTGAGGTCTTTCCTTTGAATGGACATGCTAAGAACTTCACGCAAAGCAGAAGCAGTCCATTCTATGGTTCTCTCTTCCTCTTTTATATGCACAACAGTCTTATAGAATCATAGAGTTGGAAGGGGCCATACAGACCATCTAGTCCAACCCCCTTGTTAAGTAGCCTAGGCTAAAAATGACTGGTTGGCCCAAGATCACCCAATTAGTTTTACAGCTGAACAGGAATTAGAACTCAGATCTCAAACACTACACCACTCTGGCTCTCCCAGTTCTGAACAGAGCAATGAAGACATGAAGCTACTGTATGCTGAGCCAGATGGTTGGTTTGTTGAGGTCAGTGTAGTCTACTCCGAATGGCAGCAGCTCTCTAGAGTCTCAGACAGAGAAAAGTCTTTCATGCCACCTGCTACTGGACATGCTGGGGATTGAATGTTGGAGCCATTCTGAATTTATGCAAGGGCTCCCATGAGACTTGAGAACCATGTGCACAAACTGCTCCATCCAGGAAAGCATTAGAAAACAACAGCAACAACTGTGCTTATATGCTGCTCTTCTAGACAGATTAATGACCCACTCAAAGTGGTGAACAAAGTCAGTGTTATTATTATCTCCACAATACAGCTGGGGAGGCTGGGGCTGAAAGGAGTGGCTTACCCAAGGCCGCCTGCTGAGCTAGGATTGCCAGGTCCAGGTTGTGCAGTTCCTCGAAATGTTGGGAAGTGGAGCCTGGAGAGGGCGGGGTTTGGGGAGGGGCCTCAGAATGGTAATGCCGTAGAGTCCACCCTCCAGCCATTTTCTCCAGGGGAACTGATCTCAATTGCAATTCCAGATCTCCAGCCACCACCAGGAGGCTGGCAACCCTATGCTGAGTTCATGGGGATTCAAAACTTTGCTGATTCATATCCCAGTCACTTAACTGCTATGCTACAGCAGTTTTGCCATGCTATCCATGCCATACAATCCAGTTCAGCCATTTCTTGTGAAGGTCCCAACAAATGCTAAACTTCCCTGATCACAGCCTCTTAAAAACTGGCACACTCCCACAATGGCTTCAGATAGAGGCTAAAACTGTTGACATATTTTACATATATACATACTTAAATCAACATAAATATATGCAAATTCGGCTGTTCCATTGATTGACACTAAACCTTGACCCCAAAACAAAATTGTTCTGATGCGGCGGGGGAGTGAGGGGAGAGACACAAATCTGATGCTAGCCGTCCACAACCAACATTGCCTTGTTTAAACAATCTCTAACAGATAACATGCTAACTGGAACTCCATTTCCAAATTGTTCTTTCTCATTCATTTCTGTCAAACTGGATTATTTATTCATGTCTCAGATTTCCCCCAAGATGTGTTCAGACTGCCATGCATTTCAGGCATTCTTTAGTTATAATTAGAGACTAGAGCTTAAATCACAAAATTCACATCTGAAGCTGCAGCTCAGAAAGTTACTAGGTTCTGTAGCGTATTCCTAAGTATTGCAGAATGTCTCCCATATCAAAAATCCTAAATCGTTTTAGATCATCTCTTTATGCCGGAATATCACAAATGGACAAAATGCAAATGGTTGAACCTCACATATTCTTCACAGACCTCCACGGACTACTACTTTCTGCTGCATCAACCACTCCTTTTGCTAAAATGCTACCTAGAAACTATTACAAAACCCTAGGCAGGAATCCAAAGAGTTCCTTGTATGGCCTAAGGCATTTCTGTGCACACCTGGAAGAGCTGCTGAGTTTCACTTCTGGCTGCAAATCTTGGTGAAGCATTAAATGCTGCTCTGGATGATCTCAAAACTTAAAAATGGCTCTTCGGGAGTCACAGAGGATTGATGTGGGAAAGAGAAGGCCACTGTATATGTACCAGGGGTCATTTTGTAGAAAAAGAACTGAAGGAACTCATTAGCATAACTCATTAGCATAATTCATTAGCATAAGCCACACCCTTGCCATCACCAGAAGTGTGTCATTAGCATAACTGATTTGTGTATGACACACCCCTGACATAGGGTTGCCAGCTCCAACTTGGGAAATTCCTGGAGATCTGGGGGGTGAAACCTGGAGAAACCTGGAGAAAGTGGGGTTTGGGGAGGGAAAGGACCTTGGTATGGCATAATTCCATAGAGTCCACCCCCCAAAGTAGCCATTTTCTCCAGGTGAATTGATCTCTGTGACCAGGAGACCAGTTGTTAATTCCGGGAGATCTCCAGCCACTACCTGGATGCTGGCAACCCTACCCTGACATCACCTATCTTGGCTGTTTTGGGCCAAATCCTGGCCATTCAGGGCCAAAAAGGGGCTCAAAATAGTCAGGATCGGGCCGCTGTTGAGTGGGAGAGTGATCCACCACCCATCAGAGGCCCAATCTGGGCCGTTTCAGCCCCAATCCAGGCAGAAACGGGCCCAAAATGGCCGAGAGTCAGGTGGGCAGGGCCACCTGACATGTGATCTCTTTGGGGAACTGCATTCCTGCGCGTTCCCCCTCGAAATGAGCCCTGATATGTACCAAATACCTTGTACAGAACATTAGCATCATGGAAATGTAATTCGGCGAGTACCAAAAACATTCCAACTAATGCCAGCTTAAGACATGTTTGTCATTAAACAAAAGGTCAGAATGATGAACCACTGTGATAGATTGGTGTTTATGGGTCGGATCCAGCCATTTTCCACCCACTTAGTCTCACCCAGTTCTTCTCCATAGTACAGTCCCCATCCTACATGGTTTATGTACATGCAGGCCCCATGTTTCTCAGCATAACCTTTTTGAGTGATCAAAGAGGATGCCTCCGTCTATTTTCACTAGCAAAAAGGCTGGTTTGATCCAACCCTATGTCTTATGGAACTCAGAAAGTTAGAGACTAGAAGGAAGGAACGTGTGCTTCCAGTTATGCTGCTGGGAGCAACTGCTTCACACTGCCTCATAGTAAGACCAGCTCTATCTCAACCATTCCAAAGATTGCATTGCTGGGATCTGGTGTTCCTTTCTCATACTAAAAGAAGCCACATGCAACTAGAGTTGCCAGGTCTCTCACTATAGCAGATCTCCCACCACAACCTCCACAACCTCCACCATTGTTTGGTAGGCCAGTGGGGGTGGGGGTGGATGCAGAATAAAATCACCGTTGCTCAATGCCATGATGTCATTTTCAGGGTAAACCCTGGAAGAGATATCACACCACTCTAGGAGTCAGTGGAAATTCTATGGTAAAACCCATCAGATGACAACCCCATATGCAATCCACTGATTAAAAAAAAAAATACCGCCAGAAGTAACCTTATTCAGGAGGCAAAAAAAATTCAAGGACCCACTCTCAATGTTGGCAGCTAAAAATCTGGGCATGGTTGACTACCATCTGGGTTGGTAACATGCTTACCAAGCCCCTGCTTATGGTGGGTGATTCCCCTCCTCAAGTGGGCTGCTCTATCACTGCTCAGTTGGCCAGTAGGGAAATAGCAGGAAATGGAGGGAGACATAAGCAGCATCCCAATGCATTGATGTCACTTCCTATGCACCTGGAAGTGATGTCATCATCCCTGGCATCCCTAAGTGATGTCACCACATCACCAGTGACATAATGATGTCACCAGTGAATCACCCAATCCAATATGACCCCCCCCCATCAGTTGTGGGGGGGGGGCGTGTTGAACAAAGAAGCAGCTTTCTTCTCCTCTTCCCATGTTCTGACTGGTGTTTAAGAAACCTGACTAATAATTTCCTTCTGTAGCACACACACAATCAGTGGCAGATCTACATTTTTGGGACCCTGAACTGTTATGGGGGCCTCTTCTCAACTAGCAACAATAGGGCAACATAACAATAGCAATAGCTATAATATGGTAGTAATATACATACAAACACATATCGATATAGAGTAATATTATAATGATTGCTCAATGAAATATAAAATATACCCAAAGGTCAAAGCGTTGACTAATATATAACAAAGAATACAATTACAGTCATAAAGCTGTTATTAGTTCATTTTACTTTATTCCTTGTTGAACATATATTTTATTCAAACAGTAATTGTCCCAAAAAAATGCCTCAAACCAATCAGATTCTGCAAAATAAATACCGAATGGAGAAAATGTTGTAGAAGCAAAACAATAGTTATATAAAAACTCAATAGATGGCGCCGAGGAGGATCGAAGACGCCATGAGGAAAAATGACTCTGGTAAACATGACCCATTTGAATACGTATGTTGAACTGTCTACATAGAATTCGACCACTAGAAATACAGTAAATGAGAAATAAGCCAGGTCTGCCACTTCCAAAAAACTCAACTGAATAAGCAAAATATAAAAATTTTATGCTACAAAACAGAAATAGCTCAGTAAATATGAGAATTGAAGCACTAGTTGCTGGCTAACGAAACAAACAGAAATATTATATACACATAAAAATATCATCTGTGCTAACTATGGACCAAGCTTATAAGCACACCTTGACCTATACACTTGTAACGCTAAAATACTAGCAAAGATGTAATCAAAAACTTACCAAAAATGATTGAGAATTCAGATACCTTTTTGGCTAAGGGCTGAGCTGTGGAACTATTAAGCCATGCACCAACGAAGGATTCGAGGACCCGGCTGCCAAAATGAAGGCTAGGAATAGATTCTAGCGAGCTGAGCAAGCCCATACAGCTGGGGGTTTGGGTGCTGCAAGCCCCTGAGAAAATTTTGAAATTTGACCAATTACAGGGACATTTTTGAGGCCATGTGAAATGGGTATTAGAACATATTCTAAGGTCAATATTAAGTACTTCTTCAATCCGCTGGCTTATGATTCTGTCAATAAAATAGCCTTATTTTAATAACAAGCACTTAAATAACTCCATCAATTTTGTTGAAAAATTCACTCATTAAAAAAAAAAAAAAGTTGCTTCAGGGCCCCTCTGGGATTAGGGACCCTGAAGATTAAGCTTCATAAGTTTCTTAGTAGATCCGCCCTTGCACACAATGCTAGCCTGAAAGGAAAAACACAACAGGAGAGAAGGAAAGAGACTAATGCCTCTATAGGAACCAGAGCTCTTGTCTTATGGATACATTCAGGTCTTCATCTCCCTTCCTCAAGCAGGCTCCTAGAAATTTGACCTACTGCTGAGTTTTCCACCCCGTTTCTGTTACTATCAATGTTTAAAATATCCTTTGTGCTATCTGTATGTTTTGGCCTTTGAGCTTTGGGATAGCTATTCGGAAGAGATCCATCAACATTCTTCCCTGTTTTCACTTTTTGGAAAAGTACAAGGCTAATCTGTTTGCCTGAGCCGTGCAGTTACTAAAACGATTCAACACTATCTGCAGGTGTTAAAGTGGATATCTGATGTTTCACCATGGGGCAGTTTATTGGTATTTTGCTCTAAAGTTCTTGCAGTAAATAGCAGCAAAAACAGGATGTAATGATTTAAAACAAATTAATACAAACAAAACGGTACATAACAATTAAGAACGGGTTATGGGCTTTGGGAATCACACTCAAACTTATCATCATTTTAAAAGATGCCAGAAATAAATTCAATGGAAATTGTGGAAGAGTTTGTCGTGTAAGCAATGTTTTGTTACCTTTTGACAAGAGAAAATATTTAATACCATTATTTTTCTGCCAAAGCTCTGAATATTAGTTTTGAGTGTCACAAATAATTAAATGCTTATGAGTAAGAGACATCTTTAGACATTTTGACAATGCGTATTAAGAGGTGCTTTAAGAGAAAATCTGCCATTTCAGTTTTTATTATGGTACTAAACAATGATGCATTTTGATTGAGTTTGTTCTATACCTTTCCCTCCCTCTAAGGAACATGGTAGCATTCAGATCTGTTACAAGAAACAGCGACTATATTCCTAGTCTTCCCATGTTTAAAACACCAGTATTTTGCAAACTTCCAAGGACAGCATTGCTATGCTCTCTGTTTCACAGCACACCTTACTCATTGCACGGGATGTATGAGAAAAGCGATGGATTCCTTATTAAAGGTACACATGAATATATGTTTCTAGATCTGCTTCTTAATGTCTAAGTGACTGCAGGCAAAGAAAGAGGTATAACACACAGGCTAAAGTCTGGAACCTCGTGCACATGTGATGCTTCCACTGCTAGCTATAGCAGATGGAGTTCCAGGAGCACGTGGGTCTCTTTACCCTTCATGGTCAGCAATTAGGATGCTTTTCTTTGGTATGAATGGAGCCTTATCAAGTTGCAGCCATGAATCACAAAGGGTGTAGGGATATGGTTCGGCCCTCCCCCTTACATATAGTGCTAAACAAAATTGTTTTCTGCAATCCATAAAGGAATTCCAGCATCTGACCACTGTGTTTAGGCATTACTGAGCAAAAGTAACATGTAACTAGCCCACACAGCAAAGCAAGATAATAGGTAGGATTATTTTCAGGGCTGGATTAGACATCATGCTAATAATAACATAGAATAGAAGGCAGTGTTTTTCAGATCATAGATTCATAGGGTTGGATGGGACCTCTAGGGTCATCTAGTCCAAGCACCTGCACAATGCAGGAAATTCACAACTACCTCTCCTCCCCACACCTCCCCAAATCTTCCAAGACCAGAAAAAACCACCTTCAGTCCCAATCTGTTGTGCCTTTGCTGACCCCTGATTCATTCACTCCCTCTCCTTTTTTATTCCTCACCTCCTATTTTCTCTCCTACTCTCATAGCTGCACTGAAAGAAAGAAAAAACACCTTCCAACTGATGATGAGGATTGCATATTGGTCCAAAGGGCAACTCCCCAAAATGGTCTGGAATTGACAATTTGATTTGGTCTGGTATGCTAAAGACTTAACATTTATGCCACAATCATGATGCCATAATATCCGCAAGATGCCAAAGTAACATTACATTTGCAAAACGGACATGTTTTTCCCATCAGAATGATTTCCACTATGATTCTGGCAACACAAAATTCCCATGAAAATATATGTGGGGCAAACAAGGGGACTGCTATCAACAGTTGAGGGAAGCAAGTGATGGGAAAAGCAGGCTGTGTGAACGAACTGCTAGTCAGTCCCCTGATATTAGGTAGCACTTAATTATGCTTCCTTGCTGAGTACCTGGAACAGTTTGCCACTGCATGATGTCATCACTGGAGAATGCTTCATGGATGTATTGCTCCGGGCATACCTCTGAAAATCAAGACTGACCCAAACTAACTGGCACTTTTTAAAAAAGTTAACTGTGCTTGACTGCTGAAAAATGCTGCTGCTCTATTATTTTTGTCCTACCAGTCCTCTGGAAAATTATCACTAAGGGAGCAATCTTAAGTCCACACTGTAAATTGTTTAGGACAGTAACTTAATGTTGATAGATGCTACAATATCTGCGGCTATTTCAGTCTCACAATGATGACATGCTAATGGCACATCAGTGTAACTCTGACTCTGCAATAGTAATGGGCAGCACTGGAGGCATGGCAGGGGCAGGGTATCCAAAGCTTTTCCTGACTGGATCCAGCATAAAGTTATATGAGGTGTAATTTTTGCTGGTGTAATTTTTGCTGGCACCAGATAATGATGATGATGATGATGATGATGATGATGATGATGATGATAACCACAACAACAACATTTGATTTATATACCGCCCTTCAGGATGACTTAACACCCACTCAGAGCGGTTTACAAAGTATGCTACTATTATCGCCACAACAAAACAACTAGTGAAGTGGGTGGGGCTGAGGGAGCTGAGGGAGAGACATGACTAGCCCAGGGTCACCCAGCTGGCTTCAAGTGGAGGAGTGGGGAATCAAACCCGGGCTCTCCAGATTAGAGTCCTGCACTCTTAACCACTACACCAAACGACATATAGGCCATTTCCTCAGGTCCTTAAAGGGACAGCCCACTCACTGAACACTGCTGGCTTTTCCCTTTCACTCCACACGGCTCCGCTTTCAAAATGGTAGCAGGCTGATTGGCTTCTGTTTTATCAGTACCTTTTTGGGGACCACGGGAAAGTACGTTCTCATAAACACTCTGATTTAATTCACTAACAGTAAAATTCTAAGAAGAGTTACTCCAGTCTATAAGACCTTTGAAATCAGGTTTTCACTGTAACAGTGAAAAAACACTCCCTGCTGTCTACACAGCCATGGCATAAGCTTAGGATATTGCAGACATTTACAGCCCTCTAAACAATATATAACCTACAACCCTCAGCAACCACTGCCAGTGTCTTCCTCACTGAGGGCAAGGGGGACCTCCCCGCTCCTTGCAGATATGCTGACATAATATCCTCCTGTCAGTGTGGTGTCAATATGGCATCATACTGGTGTAACTCCTCTGCAAGTGGGAGGCACAGGGAAATAACCACATTGAATTCCAACCATTATAGCTGCTGGCCAAACACTCGTCGTGACCTCCATTACCTTACAGGATCTCAGCTGCAGTTAAAGTTGGACACGTGCCTTTGCAGGACATTGTCTGCCTCTGCCTCTTTGATACTCAAACCTGACATTCTTTTTAAAAAATTCATCCCTTTCCCTAAAAAAAACCACATTATTTTTAAGGATCCCCTTATCTACCATAGTGTAACACATTTACCCTATCAGAATATCTACATATATACTGAGACCCTGCTCAGGTTTATCATCTTGGAAAGACAGCACCCAATAGCAGCAGGGCCTTTTCAGTGGTAGTTCCAACATTATGGCTACATCCACATGTTGTTGGGTGTTGCACTATCATTGCACTATGGCCATTACTTACAATAGGAAATTTTCTGTGGGGACAGGCCCAATTCAGTAGTGAATTATTGCTATAATGCCACAATAGTACGGGTGAGTGCAGATGATGGTATTCACCACGCTAAGATAGTTTCAGTGGGTAGTGGTGTTAGCCTATAGTAGAAGAGCAAGATTTGGATCCAGTAGCACCTTAAAGACCAACTAGATTTTAAAGTTATGGGCTTTCAAGAGTCTGAGCTCCTTTCTAAGAGATTTACACTGGCCTCATTTCAACGGCAGGTGAAAATTATTCTTTTTGTCTATGCTTTTAAACTATAATTGTTTCAGGATTCTAGATTCAGCAGTCGCTTAAAAAACATATTTGTATCATGTTGGTTTCTGATGTTTGTTTCTTTGTTTTTTTATCTACAATTTCCTCTTTTGGGAACCATTTTGGACATTTGAGTGGAAGAGCAGTATAAAGATGCTGTGAATAAACTCATAAAATAGAATATATCTCCTTTGCACTTCTGGTGCTAGAGGGTCTTTCTTGTTCTGAATGTCACCTATTATGAAGTGCACAATAAACCTCCAAAGCTAAGAAAACCGCATTCCTGTTAAGGAGTCTTGGGATCTTCCCCTACTACATGACCTTGACCAAACATAGGCTGTCTCAGCACTTTAATTTTTCCATTGGGGAAGGCAGAACAATATCCACCTCCCACAGCTGCTGAGATAAGGAAAGAACTTGGGGCAATGCTCAAACGGCAAGGGCTGAACATTGGTGTGTGCCACTTTGCCAAGCAGAGCGATTCAAGTTCTCGGGAAATGGATAAAGCTCATTCATTGTGTTGCTCTTAAATCCTTTTTCTGTATCTGTTTCAACTTTTCTCCGTTTTGAAGGATTCAAGAGGATCCTCTTTCCACTCATTATGAATCTCTTTTCCATCCACTGCTCTTCTGCCGCTCTATCCAATGTTTCTCAATGCTACAGAAGGACGCACACTTCCGCAGGTCATTTTCTGTCTCTTTGGGAACCAAGACCGGCATCCTGCTTAAAGACAGTATCTCGTTCTTTCCTGAGAAAAACTCACTCATTTTATGGGATGGAAATTAAATTATCTCCGAGAGGCACAGAAAAGTACAGAGCTAGCAATTTGTAAGAGGAATTTACAGAACGACCGTGTAAACCAAATCTTTTTTCCACACCCCAAAGAACAATCTCAACCTTTATGGCGTGTGTGCAAAAGACCAGGGATGTAAACACTCCTTTAATGTATATATTCTGAGGCCTTTGATCCAAAGCTTCTGTTCCTTTCTCTTCCCTAAACACAGTCACACACCAAGAACCAAAATCTCTCAGTGGATTTAGATGGATATAATTATTTTCGTTAAAATCACAAACAGCATGACGTTTCCTTTTCCAGGGCAACCCATGCAGGAATCTTTCAGAAATAGGCCCATGATTATAACCAGGAGTAGCGTTTGGGGAACATTTAATAACATTTTCTCTTTTTTAAAAAAGTGATTGCAGTAATATAGAAGAGGCTTTTCTACTAGTTAAGATCGGTTACATCTGAGTTTGATATCTCAAAAAAGAGGATTCCCCCCCCCCAAAATGAAACCAACTACCATTGTAAACCAGAACAGAAACCCTTGAGGGAAGTTGGACCTTTTTTCCATTTGCATACACAAAATCAGGCACAACAGGTTTTTCAATTAAATTAGTCTTTTGAGAGTGATACCGGAAGAACAAAAAAGCTTCTTAAAACCTTATTGCTTTTCATATTTGCCACCTGGGGCTACGGACCTGATCTTTCTCTCTAAAAGTTTCTGTCATTGTTACTGTTCCTTTTTGACATGACCAATTTTAACGGTTACTCAAGATGGATCATGTTATTTTCACACGTTCAGTGGCTCAGCTTTTCCGCAGCCATTTAAGGCGGAAGATGGTGCCTATCAAAGTCCCTTTTGCATCATGAACAACTTTAATGAGGTAGGATATCATTAGATGATAGCAGTTTTATGCTGAATGCAAGAAGAGAATATAGGCACTTACGCAGCAAAGAGCAAGATAGAGAAATAATAGATACAATATGCAGAGATGAAAGAAGTGAAGACGGCATCTCATTTACATAAATACAATAAAAATGCAGCATTAATGCTGCAACTTTTCCCTTGGAATTCCCCCCCGCCCCCAAATAAAGTTGAACAATATTATGTTTATTATCACAAAGAGCTGGAAAAGAAAGACAGTGCATTTCCCACGCACCTTGCAAACACATTAGTGTAGTAGCAAAGCTCCTAGCTATTAATATGTTTGGATTTAATTGCTCCTACTAGCAAATTTTGTCAAAATGCACTTTGAAGCAGCGTCTCCAAAACAGATGACGGAATTATAACTAAAATGCATATCTAGCTGGTCTGTAGCTGAAGTGAAGTAACCCAACTGAAGCCCTATTATCTTTTCTGCAATTTATTTCATGAGTACACAGATGCTAAGACTTTATTCATCTGACCTTAGTAAGTACTTGTTTGTTTTTATCAAGAAGAATAGGAGGGAAAGACTATTTTGTTCTTTAAAAACTACAACAACAACAAAAACCGTCAAAAGCTCTCTCAAACAATAAACCATTTCAAAAAGAATGATCAATTTGATAGTTTTCTATCAATACAATAGTGTGGTCTATATTTCTGCATTGTGCACAATGTGTGCCTGAGCATGTGCTTGGGGACAGCGAGCATGGAGACATGTATTTGCACAATTATGTACCCTTAAGTCTTCCTAAAAGAGATTTAGTTTAGCCTTGGTCAGACTGGTTGGAGAGCATGAAACAGCATTGGTGCAAACTATAAATCATAAACAATGAATTTTTTACAGAGTTTACTACTCTCCAATTTTTCTACCAGTCATTGCGACTTTTTCTTCCTCTGCTTCTGCAAGCAAAAACCATATGTCTTCAGAGACAAAACTCCTCGTAGTTCTAATCTAAGCTTGAATATACTATTTTTCTCCTATTTATCTTTGTTTTCTGGTTTTTATTCTCCTCCTTAAAAAAAAAAAGTATACTGGCCAGTGGCAGTTATCAAAGGGAATGGGTAAATCTAAAGGGGAACAGCGCATGGTTTGTATCTGTGACACATTTCCTCTAGAAATCTTGCAAAGACATTGTTCCCTGGCTGATTTTTTTTCTTTCCAAAATAAAGGTATTTCCAGCTTGTAAATGACAATGTTAAGCATGAGGTTTTAAAAATGAATAAGTGATCCAAAATATTGAGTGCCTTGCATCAGTGGTCCTCCTGGCACGCAATGACACAATTTCAATTTCAAAATCTAAATAGCACGTTTGGGGAAATCTGATGTTCTCAATATTTAAGTACTGTCTCTTTTAAAGCTACCCTCCCACAATCTAAAATAGACTGCCCATCGTAAAGACTTTTGAAAAACCATGCTGCCTTTTGTTCCGCCGCCTCTCAAATACAAAAATCCAGTTCATGAAAAAAAAATGTAGAAAAGCATTTCAGACTTGCATTTGTAAGTGCAAAGAAATATCACTGTAATAATGCCATTGATTTAGAAACACTGCTGTAGGACCTGAAAGGAAAATACAGAAAAGAAAAGCAGACCTCTCCAAGAACTCCACAGGGAAGTTCTACAAGGAGGCTAAGGGCAAAACATAACTCATACCATAACCCTAATAGTATCCTTGCATTTCCCCCCCAGATTTAGGGCCTAATCTCGCTATTCTTTAAACTGCCAGGTCTCTAAAAGGCTGCAATTCTCTGCATATTTACCTAAGAATAAGCCCCACTAGAGCCACTACTGAGTCAAGCATGCATAGGGCTGTATTGCTCGTGAGTAAAGTTTTCTGGGCAGTGTCAGCAAGCTCACATAGTCTTGTTCTTTTTAACAGACAAAGCAAAAAAAATTCTTCAGACTTGTAGAATGAATGAAACAAACGTTTTCTACTGCAAAGGAATTTTTTTAAAAATGTTTCCAGCTTGCTGGCACCATTGTCACATTCAAAGGCTCCTGGATCAGTCCCCAGCTTGTAGGAGCATGTTTTGGATGGTGAAAACTCTACAAACGTCTTCAATTTCAGAACAAATGATTCCTTAAAAACCAAAAATTAACAAAGGGCTATTTTCATTGCCAGACCTTTTTTTAAAAAAGCTTGTTTTTCTTAAAGAGCATCACCCACACATCTCCCTGTCTGCAATATGACCTGAAATATTCTAAATAAAGATCTGGTAAAAAAGAAAAAAGAAAGACTGTTGTGCAGTTTGGTTAATATTTGAAAGCTGAAAGACTGAGCAACAGCTTAATACAATTGCTGTTATGCTTTCAGCTGTTATCAAGCTAATAAATCACAGGTCCTTATATTTATATTGAGCTGGGTTTTTCAGGAAAAAGACAGGGTTGTGGCTCTGAGGTAGAGTATATGCATGCCCAGGGTGCCAGAGTCATCTACTGCCATCTCTGCTTAAAGGATGTCACAGCGCAGATGTCAGGAAAGGCCTTTCTTCACTGGAGAAGGGTGTTGCCAAAATGGATTGGCCAACAGACTGATTTGGGTATGATACAGCTTCGTATGTTCAACTGCAAGTATAAGTTGCCATCAAATTTTGCATAAAGCAAAAATTTAGGTGGTTCTGGCTCAGGCAAAATATTCAACGCAATGGGAGGGAAGCAACAACAACAAAAAAGATTTCCTCTGTACTTCAAGTGAAAGCCAAAGCATGAGATTCCTGCTAATTTTTTCTCTTAAAAAAAAAAACATTTTATTTGTTGTCAAGATTTATGCCCCACTTTTTGACCCTTTAGGGTTTCAAGGCAGGCTTACAATTAAATCTGATCAAGAACAAAGCACAAGAATTGCTAGCCTCCCAAGCCAAGGTCAGTTTTGGTAGTCCTCCTGACCAGATTTGTGACTCAACAGATGACAATATATGGGTTTCAGAGGTGCTCCTGACATGCATCTCTCCCCATAGACAGCTGCCGAGGGGGAGGGGCCTGGTGAAACTGCCTTCTTCTCTTGCTAATGTCAGTGGTGGTTCTGTCTATAGACCTCTACCAAATATGAGAAGGAGGTTTTCACTTCCTTGGTTGGAAGCCTGCAATCCCTCCCTGTTATAATCGCACAATTGTCTATTGTTAAAGAGGAACAACTCTTTTGGAATGATGTCTTCCCTGGTGTATTAACAGTAAACAAGTGATAGCTAGTGATATATATTTGATCCTCACAGGAGATAGAAACTATAAAAAAAAAGTTTGAACAGGGCCGGCACCAGAAAGAAGATTGGTATTTGACAAAGCTCTACAGCCTCTTCCACTTAACATCGAGCTTTCTGTGTACTGAACCCATGCGGATTGATCTGCTTTATTCATCGGTTCTGGCCCCTTACTGCATCAATTCTTTAATTCTGCACTTTGAGGGAGTTGGACCAAAGTGGGGTCTGTTTTTTTACTTCTGCACTAGAAAAATGCCTCAGTTCTGCTACAGGCTTTGAGGACTCATCAATTTCCTCAGAAGATTGGCTGAGGACTGGTCAGTCTCCTCAGTAGATTGCTGAGGAAACTTACAAAATGGCACCAAGTTGCAATTTTTTGCCATTTTTTTTTAAATCGGGGGGGGGGGACCTTAATTGGTTGCTGTTCAACCAATCAGGGTGCAGGAGAATAAAGAGGAGGGCAAAAGGGAGGGCCAGGGCCTGACCTCACACTGAAGAAAGTTTTCTGCACTTAAAAAAAAAGCCCCGGGGTTGACTGTGCTGGAAAAAATATTGGGGTATGTGTGCAGGGTGAAAAGTTGCAGAAAAGCTGGAGAAAGATTGATTCTGCAGCAGGTGTGGCCTTTCTCTGTGTGGAATGCAAAAAAAGTCTGGGTAGCAGTTTGGATACTGAATCAGAGAATTTTTTGACGATGCATGCAGAGACCTGGAGAGAAATCGATGCAACGTGGGACCAGAACCAATGAAAAAGCCCTGAGCGGAAAAGACCAGAGGCTAGTAAAGGGCTCTATTACCTCACAGTGCTGTCATTCTCACCTGACATTGAGGACCTAAGGAAGATGGAACAGCATGAAAGAAATCTTGGTCTACACATCCCCCACCTTTTAGAGGTTAAAGTGACACACTATGGCTGCCTTACCTGAAGGCCTCAAAATTCTGAAGGAAACAGTCCTTTGCTTAAATCTGAAGATGGAGGTCTTCTTTACAACTTGTGAATGTTGGAGATTAAAGATCACATGAGTGTAAGAACTGGTGTGTATTAAGAGATAAGAATAAAGCTGTTTATGCGCACAGAAAATTGCAATTAAAATTATTTCTAATATAATAATCAGAGGAGGAAAACCCTTTACATTGTTACCAGTTAGTAGTTACTAACAGACACGGATTGTTCCTATTGATGACAATCTGAATGCCATTGTCAATCCAATGTGAGGACTAATATAGCGGTTCCTTCTGAGACTCAAAATTAATATATCAGGGTGGCTATGGGTGGTTGATTACCATCATGTCACCACTTGGTACAGTAGTTGTTCATATTGTCCTATCAGTTTTGTTGGAGTCATCGCATAATTAGGGAGAAATGTGTGGTTAAACTGGTATCTGGACTAGTTTGATCCACAAACACAACACAAGTGATAACAAACAAGATGTCTCTAAAGCATTCATTGGAAAAGCCACATCTCCCCCTCATTTGCAAACAGCTTTGCTTTTGCTTAATCTGCCAAGGTTTTGATATGGGGAGATGAACTAAAGAGTTCTGTGGTAAGAGATATTGGGATGTTTTGAGGTGCATTTCTTTTTATGTGGGAGGATAAAAGAAAGATGTTACAATTTTTTTATACCATTATTCAGCTCTGGTTTGTTTGGGATTTGATTATTATCAATAATACGGCTAGATGTGATATCACATAAAAACAGAACCTTTCATGTTACAGGTGCACATCTCTTCCTATACTGTTTTTCAGACTAAGGTCCTCTATCCTGGAAGAACGCAGATTGGCCTGTCTGAATGGATTGTTCACTATTTAAATAACCGGTACTATTAAGGTGCAAATTGCAACTTTTAAGTAATGATTGCTAATAGTCTTATGTTTACTGCCACACAAGGCCTTTCATGAAAACAAAATCTGCATTATTCATTTCTAGCTCCAGTAAACAAAGTAAATGCAGCTGGTTGCTCTCTCTGTTCTACTTCTGAGCTTTAGCTTCTTAAACAAGGCAACCTATCAGGGCTCAGCAAAAGGGAGAAAAGAGAACCAAAAGGAAGACCCCCCCCCCGAAAAGTGTTGAGTATAGATTTCTTTGAGTAAGAATAAGCAGCAAATTCATGAGCTGCAAAAATAAAATATGCACACAACTCAACAATCTGCAGAAGGAAAGCAAGGCTTAAGCTTAAGGAATTGTGTTTAAAAGCTGTTTCCAAAATACAGAAATAAAAAAATGCATTTAACATATCAATTTAATTTCAGTCCTAGGTTTTTTCCTTTCCCCTAGGTATGATGGGTCACCATGGGATGGCTGCTGTTCCCCGGTGACAGCTGCATTTTTAAAAATAATTTGGAAACAACAGACTGGGCCTGAGTTGCATCTTTCTTGCCACAATGTAATCCCATTGGCTACAGGAGAATTCCTTCTGACTCACAGCCATGGGAGAAGAGAGGAATTAGACCGACAGTCTGTAAAGCACCTTGGGCTCTTTAGGGATGGAAGATAACAATGCACATGTAATACATCATTACAAATAAATGTATGATGTAATGTCAGGGACTGACCTAAAAATATTCAAACATCTGCTCAAAGAATTATGCAGACAATAGTGAAAAAAAGAGAACAATACTGCTGAGAAATGATTCAAGGAAGCACATGTGTTTGACATCTCTGCTTTCCTGACTCAAAGTATGATTTTTAAAAAATGATTTTTAAGGACAAAATATGCCATCATCAACTCCAAACAGCATCCCTTTACACCACTGGGTTTTCTTACAATACTCTCTAATATCTGATATAAGGAATTCAGAGTTTCAAATTAATAATAAGGGGGAAATTGCCCATGTAGGTAGATTTTTATCAAGCAGTGGGGACATCCCTGCTGATTTACTTGCCTGTTCTCTCTAACCTTTATGCTGTTCATTAATCAAATGAGAAACCTGCTTTCGAAGTCAATGCTTGGACGTAATTATTTACAGTTGTGCAATGGATTTAATTTCAAGCAATGGCCAAGGCAGCTATGTCCGGAATCAGAACACTCGCCATCTTTCTTCTCGGAGATGTTAACTAACCCCCCCACCCCCCAAAAAGTTGCAAACTTCTCTCAGCCAACACAATCACGACCTCAAATGAGTTTAAATCCAACAAGCCTTCTTAACAATATAGATACTTCAGGTTTACAAAAAAAAATGACTTATTAAGGAAGTAAAAGAGAATGATCCTGCCGAACATCTGGATAATCCATTTCCCCCACATTCCTTTCTTATTCTGCCTAAGGCCATGCTGTGGCACAGCAGTCTTTTGAGTCTGGATTCACCTTATAAAACAGAATCCTTATACTACAATTAAGAAAATGTAAGTAAGGTTGGGGTGATGGGTGGAAATCGTACAGGAAGATCGCATACTCGGAAACATATGTAAATTCAAATTAAGGAGTTTCTCATCCCCCGGAAACAAAATGAGTTGGCTTAGAGAGAAAGGAGCAAGTTTGGGCTACCTGTTTCACCATGGAATTACTGGAAGTGGTGTACTCGGGTTATTTATTCAAATGGCCGGCCAACACTTCCACAGCCTTTGCAACTACTGTTTCAAAGTTGTTTTCACAGGGAATGGCATCTTGGATGAAGATCAGAGACGGTACCAAGGTAATGACCTGGGAAGATGTTATCATGGAGGAGGTGCCTGGATGCAGGATATCTTGATCCTTGCGGTGCTTCTGCACCCCCCCTGCCCTCCCAAATTCTAACATACTTGGAGATTGGTGAGGAAATTTTTCAAAGCATTTTTACATCGAGGAGACATCTATTGGGTGGTGGAGAGCAGTCAGGATCCACAATGACCCCAATGCTTTCTTGAGTCATTCAGTTCTCACTTTAGAAGCATTCAAGCCCCTCATAATGAATAAGGCCTTTTTAGCTCGTTCCACACATAGAATCCAAACTCCCTTTCCTTGCTGCTAACAATTTACCTTTTTAAAAAGCAAACAAGGTAAGCAGTAACTATGTGGCTGTTCTGTGGCTCCTTGCCTCTTATGTTGCTGTCTTAAACATTTGCACATCCAGTGAAGGAAATCCCCATATAAGATTCCCCAAAGGTATGTGCCAAGTGCACTTATTGATTTATATGTACCTAAACTAATTTTCTTAACCTAATTTTGGACAATGACAACATTCTAAGCAGTCTTTGTTCTAGAGTTCTCATTCTCATTTGCTTGCTGTTCATTAAGTATTATTTAAGCATTAGTTTAAGTGGTATATTCATAAAAGTTACAATAAGGAATTTGTGGGGGGGGGGAAGAGATGCATAAGTTGAACTGTGTCAAGTTCGCTAAAAGTTTCTCAACCCCTATTTATCAACCCCCCAAATAATTTTTCACCTTTGAATACTTCCTGAGCACTTTGAGATTTACTTAAATTCACATCATGAAACTTTCCCACAGTTGTAATGCTTTATTATTTAGGTTCTTAATGGGAGTTCAGAGAGTTAACTGGTGATTCGTAGGCCAAGAGTGAGAGTAAAAACAAAACAAAACCCCAACAATTTAGCTACTCTGTACAGCACTAATCTAAGTGAACACAAAGAGAAAAGAAAAATCCCACCCACATTAAAGCCAAACAAGATAATAATTGTGCACGTCTGGCTAAGAGATTCTAGAGGGCATGGCTTGCGTCACTAGCACTCGGGTTACCATAGTGAGTGATTTATTGATATATATCAAGAATGAATAGATCAAAGGCAGCAAGATGACAGGTGATCAATCAAATGTCAAATCAAAGCTGGCAATCAACTGGAAACCTGATTTTTTTTTCCAGTGGGTGGGTCTAGTGGCAGAAAAATAAGCTTGCATATTGTACAGCAGAAACCAAACCCCACCAAACTATTTTTTTAAAGCAGTTAAGAAAACTCGTATGAAAACACAGAAAACCAGGACTAAAACCCACTTTGAAATGACTTCTTGTACAGGCCTCTCTGCCCATTTCAATCTTGAGTTTTCATACCACTTTAGCAATTGGCTCAATAATTTTTTTTTAAAGTTACAAACTGTTTTAACGCCTTAAAAAAAATTAACCTGACTGGATTTGTCCCCCACCCCACACACATCAATGACTTTTAAAAATTGAAACCTGAATCACAAAGTGCAAGGGGAGAAAAAACAAAACTTGGCTGGAATTTAGGGATTGTCTCTTAGCCCTCAGAATGTTCATTTTATTTCCTGTTGCAGTTCTTTTTTTTTCACCACGATGATCAAAGGCTTGAAGTTCAACCAGCGGGTTCATCCACAGAGACAATCTCTGGCATTATTTCACACACACACACAGAAACACAATTGTTTGAGAAACAAAGCTAAAAAAGTGTGTTCTTTAAAAAAAAAACTTCCCTTTATAGCAACAACAACAGCAGCAGCAACAAAATCCCCACAATATTCCTATGAATAGGGATGCGAGGAGAGGAGGGGTAGGGGAGAGGAGGAGAAAGAGGTGAGAATCCGAGTGGAAGAAAGTTGGGGGGGAAAGTTTAGGAAGGAGTCAGGATTTGTAGCGCCAAGCCAGGGTTCGAAAGCATTTCCCAAGCAACCTAGGTGCAAAAAACCCCTTGCAGGCAGGGGTTTTTCTATGGGGAGGGGGAGCACTCAGTGAATATTGTCCCAGTTACTCGTGTGTGTGAAAGGGAGAAACGACGGGGAGGTTAAAGAAATTAAAAAAAAAACCTGTCCCTCTCCAAAAAATAATAATCCAAAAGGGTGACCCGAATTTTTTTTTTAAAAAAATGTATCTGAGGGAGGAGGGGAGGGTTCCGAGGTCTAAAGAGGACGCCGAGGGCTGTGGAGAGTGGGTTGGCTTCTTACCTGCTGCCCGCTTAGGTGCCTGCTGTTTCCTCCTTGGCATCGCTGTACTTTCTCCAACCTGACTTCTCAGTCCAGATCCGAGAATCCTCGGAAGCTCGCGGGGCTTGTTTTCTGTCTCTCTCTCTCTCTCTCTCTTTCTGAGTCTGGGCTTTTTTTTTTCCTTCTCCCCCTCGGCTGCTTTTCCCTCCCCAACAATCCAGCAGCGGCAGCGGCAGCAGCAGCACCGAGCACCCCTTCTCTCTCCTTTGGCACTTCAGTGACGAGCTCAACCTGTCCAGATTCTTTATTCTTAATGATTTTTTTTTTGCAAGATCGGCGGCGGGGGGGGGGGGCTGCTTTTCTTTTTTGTCTCTCTCTTGTTTTGTTTGAACTATTGCAAGATTTGCTTTGATGCAAAAGTCCAGGAGCTCCGATGGAAAGGAAAACCTTCACAGTGCTTGGAGGGGAGGGGAGGGGGGAGAGAGAGAGAGAAAATGTTGCTGTTGTTTGAAGTGGATCAAAAAATAACAAAATAGAGGTATTTCAATAGTTTTTTTTTAAAGAAAAAGCAGCTGGGGTGTAGGGGTTTTACTATCTCTTCCCCCCCTCTCTCCCCTCTCTTTAATCCCCCCCCCTCCTCGCCGCCTCCTTTGCGTAGGTCTCTATGGCGGATTGGTGTGTGTTTGCTGCTGTCAGATGCCAGGTTGTGAGTGATATGGAAGAGGACAGAGAAGCTTTGGGATGGAAGGAAATCTGGTGTTCACACACACACACACACACTCATAGACACACACATATGCACGCACCACACACACATACACACACACACAGGCAGGGCGAGGCGATGCCAGCAAACATCGATGCATTGAGCAAACTGTACATTAACAAACTCCTCCTCCGCGACCCGATGACAGGATGAAATTTACTCCGAGCAGACAGGAGGCAGTCAGTTTATTAAAGAGACAGGGCTCTGCTGATCCCAGTCGCTGGGGTGGGAGAGAGCGCGAGTTGGGGAGGGGGAGAGCAAACGACCACCGGATTCCCGCAGCCTTCCCTGGAGTGCCAACCTGTTTGTAGATCCAGATGGGCAGCCGTGTTAGTCTGTCGGTAGCAGCAGAAAAGAACAAGAGTCCAGTGGCGCCTGGAAGGCTAACAAAATTTGGGGTAGGGTATGAGCTTTCATGAGTCACAGCTCACTTCTTCAGACACCTGTTTGTACTCAGCTTTCCCTGGCTTTGCCTCCCCGCTACCCTTTCATGCGATGCCTACCTGGCTAGCCTCAACCTTTGACCACTGGCAGGAACTGAACCAATTGGGGAGGGGGACATTTGCCAAGGTTTAAATGACAGTACAAATTCATTTTTATCAGGGCAACGTATCTGGAAATGAGCAGCTGCGTTCTCTGGATCCACAGGGTTGCCAAGTTCCAGGCAGGGCCAGGAGCTCTCTTGGAATTACAACTGAGCTCTGGACGAGACAGTTCCCCTGGAGAAAATGGTAGGTTCAGAGGATGGTGTCTAGAGCATCACACCCCTCCTGGTTTCCCTCCCCTCTCTCATGTCAGAAGAAGGGAGCTCTGACTCTCGAAAGCTTGCACTCCGAAAATCCTCTTGGTCTCTGAGGCACCACTGGACTCCAGTCCTGCTGCTACCCTCCCCAAATTCTGCCACCCCAGGCTTCACAACCAAGTCTCCGAGAATTTCCCAATCTGGACCAGGCAACCCTATGTGGATTGGGTGAAATCGAGAGTGGGACAGAGCATGTACAGAGTCCCCTTTGTACTCTCCAGAGATTGCTTCACACACCTGTTTTCCACCCCTCCCATCCCGAACCATTTGAAAAAGAATTTATTGTGGTGGGGGTGGGGAGGAGTTCCCTCTCCTCTTTGATCCACGCACACCCACCCCACACTGGAGAACGGTACGTGGTAAAGTTCTCTGTTTCCCACACTTTGAGAAAATAGGCTGCTGACAAGCTCTCGCCAGCAGAGAGGGGCACACAGGAGGTGTTGGGTTGCCTCTGGAACAAACTGTGTGAAGTTTCCTTTATTCCCTCCTTCTCTGTTTCGCCCAGGTGTTTGGCAGCGATAGTCAGATCAAGGCTGCAGCTGGTTTATACACTGGTATACCATGAAAGGAACTCCTAGGAAAGGAGGAGAAGGTTTTAGAAAGGTGATGGAGAGAGACAGAAGGAAAGAGAGGGTGAAATGAGGGCATCAGAAAGGGTGAGATTCATACAGCACATTTTTTCCTATTGCTTCTGGGAAGGGGAGGCATTTTGTGTCCATTGCATATGAAACACAGGCACCTCTAATTTGACTTGTGCCTATCTGGTTGTGGACCTGCCACCAAGCACAGCTTCCTGCCATGTACATGCCAAGCTCGCTCTCCGCACGCGTGTTTGCCACACGTACGCGGAGAGTACACAGGGCTCCTTCACCTGGAAGTGATATCCGTACAGGAAATCATCTTGGGTGAACTTGGCCCTAAGGAGGAAGTAACATTACAGCCCCACTTGTGTGAGAGTTATCCAGACATATTAAAAACATCTGGAGGATCTGCCGTTAGGAGGTTATTGACATTCAGCTACACTGACACAGAACACACGGAGTGCAAAGTGGAAGAAGGAGAGGCCGTGTGGGGCAGAAAGGGGACACACAGCTTGAGATCAAGGTTCTTACCCTTCTTCAGCTATTAATTTACTGGTTTCTTTGAGGAAGTTGCCCTTCTCTCAACTCCATTTTCCCATCTGTAAAATAAGAATGAGGGCTATTCCAGGTGATTCCGCCTTTGATGCTTGCAATAAATGTGCACTTGTGACTCCATTTATTCATTTAGCGGACTTAAGGGTAAAAGCTTTGCCTGGACTCTGTCACTTCAGCCTACGTACCTCCCCCCCCCCACATATTCTACATGCTACCTGCACATAGAAAAGTAATATTGTGCAGGATTTCAGACTGATTTTTTTTCTTTTCATAAGGGAACATGCAAATATTTATTATTTAAAATATTTATTAGCCACCTTTCCTCCAAAGGTGCTAATGTCAGCTTATAATGTAAAATCAAAAACAGCAGTTGAAGCAAAATTAAAACCACAGTTGAAATACATTTAAAATGTTGTCCTAAATACAATAGTCTTCAGCTGTCTCCTGAAACTAGAGAATGAGGGTACCAGGCACAACTCCTGGGGAAGATTGTTCCACAATCGGGGGTCTGCCACCAAAAAGGCCCTCTCCCACATGTCACCAACTGAGCTTCTCTGATTGATGGGACAACCAGGAGGGCCTCTGCCTATGGTCCTTTATATACCCTGGTCCTAAGCCATGTAGAGCTTTAAAGGATAGAACCAGCACCTTGAAATATGGAACCGGTCACTTCTAGGCTGAAATGAACTGGCCAGGGAAAGCTTTATTGTTTGTTTTTCTGGAGTGTTGTTGCCGGAACTCCCCCCCCCCATATCTTCTGTTGTAGGGATATTTCCCAATACACAATCGAAATATTTTGTCAATGGGAAAATAAAATGTCCTCTATGTTCCCTATCTCTGTATGACAGATCGGAGAGTAATGTTAGTGAACTTAATCCTTACCCTGGAAATGAGCGGATGCGCACATACCAATAAATACCGGAAGAATGTTATAAGTGCCGTCGAATTTAGCATTCCCATGAGCGCTAAGAACTCACGAATCTACCTGGCTGTGTATGATCATCTCCTCAGAATGGGCACAATATTTTACAGATCAGGTTTCCATGAAAGAAGTAAAACTAACATCTGGATCCAATTGGAAAGAAGAGTAAAGATAAAATGTGCAGGCAGTTTATTCCCAAGAAGAACATAAGAAGAGCCTTGCTGGATCCAATCAGTGGACCATCTAGTCCAACATCCTATTTCACAAAGGGACCAATCAGTTGCTCTAGAAGACCAACGAACAGGGCAGAGAGGGCAAGGATGCCCACTGATGCGTTGCATCCTAGCACTGGCAGGCAGAGGTTCACTGCATCTGGACATAGAGGCTTCCTTTAGTCATTACTGATGAACCTCTCCTCTGCAAATCAGTTCAATCTCTTTTTTAAGCCATCTGCATGAGTGACTTCACTGAATCCATTCTCCATCAACTCCATTAGGGTCTCCCGAGTTCTAGCACTTTGGGAGAGGGAAAAAAATGTTCTCTGCCCGCATAATTTTATAAACCTCTACCATGCTCCACTCCGTTGCCCTTTTTCTAATCTGAAAAATGCTAGACTTGTAGGAAAGGTGCCGTAACTCTTTAATCCTCTTGGTTCCCCTCTTCTGCATTTTATTCTGGCTCTGCAATATCTTTTTTGAGGTACAGTGACCAGAATGGTACACTAATGAGGCCTTGCCATAGATCTAATTTATTTTAATTTTTTCAATTAATCCATTTATATCCTGCCTGTTTCACTGATGGGGATCCAAAGCAACTCTCCATGCTATCCTCACAACAACTATATAATAATAGTAACATTCGATTTATACACCACCCTTCAGGACAACTTAATGTCCACTCAGAGCAGTTTACAAAGTATTATTATTATCCTCATGACAATCACCCTGTGAGATGGGTGGAGCTGAGAAAGCTCTGAGAGAGCTGTGACTGACCCAAGATCACCCTGCTGGCTTCAAGCAGAGGAGTGGAGAATCAAACCCGGTTCTCCAGATTAGAGTCCTGCCGCTCTTAACCAATAAACCAAACTAGGAGATAGACTGAGGGTATGAGACTTGCCCAAGATCACCCAGCAAACTTCCATGATGGAGCAAGGCTTTGAACCTGGGTCTCCCAAGATCCTAGATTGATACTCTAACCACGACACCACACTGGATTTTCAGTTGCTGCCTTTTTTGCTTCTGTTGCACACTGATTTAACATTTTCTTTGAACCATCTACTACAACCCCAAGATCTCAATGATAATAACCCAGAGGTAATTTCTCCCCTTGCACCTGTGAGTGGTTCTGAAATCTTGTTTACACTGGCCATTACCGTAAAATTTATTGTATAAAAATGATAGATAACAATTCTCAAACCTGCTTCAAAGGGCAACACTTATGTTTTGGAGCCTGTTACAAATTTACTTCAGGCCACTTCACAGGCTTCTTCGCGATAAACAGATATTTGCCATCACAAAGCAGTGTGCTGCCCTCTGGCTCAAATTGAGCCAGGATAACAATCCCGCCTGACCTCAGTTGTACCTCTGATATGTTTACACTGTTATGAATCCAAGTCAAAGTTGGAGCCTGTCAAAACCAAGACTCATTGGTTTGTCTTAGTGTAACTAATCATGTAACCCAACAGTTTCAAGAGTTTTCTGTGCTATGCAGAGGTGGGGGAATTAAGCCAAATGAGTTGTATCAGTTGTTAAGTGTTATAAAAATACATTCCTTTTAAATATCTTTAGCACATTTCTTCCAAATCGGTAAAACTATCTGTGTGGGAGAGGGCATACAAGCAAATACAATCCTACTGATGAGAAAAAGACTTTCAGATACATTAAAATCCTATGGCTTTGTCTCTGTAGAATTTCTACCTGTATAGTTGGTCGTTTGCATTTCATTTCCTTGCTACCTGATGGCAAGTTCTCCGGTTTAAGAAACAGCAGGGCTTTTTTTCAGCAGGAACGCAGTGAAACAGAGTTCCGGAACCTCTTGAAAATGATCACATGGCTGGTGGCCCCACCCCCTGATCTCCAGACAGAGGAGAGTTTAGATTGCCCTACGCACCGCTCAGCGGCGCGTAGGGCAATCTCAACTCCCCTCTGTCTGGAGATCAAGGGGCGGGGCCACCAGCCATGTGACCATTTTCTCCGAGGGCAACCCACTGAGTTCCACCACCTCTTTTCCCAGAAAAAAAGCCCTGAGAAAGAGCAATCCTGTTTAAGAAAGAGTGGAAGAGCTGATGCTTTGGGGACAAGATGAAAGTCTGAACAACCCATTTAAGACAAGAGCAAGAGTCCAGTAGCACCTATAAGACAGATACAAGTGTCTGTGATTCACGCAAGCTCATACCCTACCAAAATTGTTGTTAGTCTTGTAGGTGTTATTGGACTCTTGCTCTTTTCTGCTGCTACAGGCAGACTAACACAGCTACCCATCTTGATCTATTTCATTTAAGACAACTACTGCGTTAATCAGGATGACTCACAAACCAATGGGAGAGTCTTTCACTCATAAAAACAGTATGTGCTTTTCAAGTTCCCTCCAGTCTAGGTTCATTTATAGTTCCCAGCCCTCTACCAGAAAGTGCTGGGAAATTTGGGGGTGGAGTTTTAGAAGGAAATGATGTCACTTCTGGGTGACACTCTAAGAATTTCCGCTACTCCACTGGGGGAAATTCCTACCACCACCATTGATCTCTCTTCATCTCTTGCTCCTCAGATTATTGAGGGTTCATTTCTTGGCATCTCTGGGTAAAGATCCCAGGTAGTTGGTGGTCATTTTCTGCTCTACTGTTTTGGCTCAAAAATCCCATTTTTCCATTTCGTAAATTGACCCTTCAAGCCTTTATTTTCATGTCCTGTTCTGTTTCCTCCTGCTCCCGCCCCCCCCTCCCACACACTACATTTATACATTTTTTTAAAAAAAATCTGTTGCATATCCATGGTCCATACCATGTAAAATCTGTAAAAATAAAAAATGGAATACCAACAGTGAACATGAGCAAAATGCAAAAAAGCTAATTGTGGCAATAATATATGAAAATAACTAGAATTGAAAAAAATACTTTTGGACATCCCTACCTGCTGAGACTCTAGAGAGCTGATTCTCCCTCTCCCCCCAGTAGACGATACTGAACAAGATGGATCAATGAAGCTGCCATTTTCTCTGGCAGAACTGATCTCTGTTGCCCAGAGATCAGCTGTAATTTCAGGAGAACTGCAGGCCCCACCAGGCGGTTGGCAGCCATATGTAACAACAACAACAAAAACTGTGCTTATATGCCTCTCTTCTAGACAGATTCTGCCCCACTCAGAAGGGTGAACAAAGGGTTGTTGTTATCCCCACAATACAGCTGGGGAGCTGGGGCTGAGAGGAGTGGCTTACCCGTGGGCTCCTGCTGCGCTTGTGGCAGTAGTGGGATTCAAACTAGCAGAGTGCTGATTTGCAGCCCAATCATTTAACCACTTTATGTAGCCCGGATGTTCTGTTAAGGAAAATGAATACTGTCATTTGGTTTTACAGGGGTATATGAATTGTACTTGAACAAGTTGCCTTTCACACACACACACCCAAAATCTTCTGATAATCTGGACCGTGAGAGGCAGCTTTCCTCATAATCAGCCATTTGAGATAGTTCTTTTCCTTTTGTTCTCCAGAGAATGTGGTTATAATCCTGGAGGTCTCTGCAACTTTTCAGTTTACAATATACAATATGAGATTAAAACAGAGATGCTCCCCTTCCCCTGCTTTGGGAAAGAACAAAAATGCAAAGATGGGATTCTAGGTACAACAGCAGCGGTGTCTTAATCTGGGTTTTTTAAAAAAATCATTATATATAAATGGAGGCATTAACAAGGCTTGGTTGAGAGGAGACCTACAGATTTATGGCTTCCTGTCTCCACCAGCAGATGTCATTGTGGCTGGCAGAACGAGAAGGAATGGGGGTGGGATTACCAAGACCTGGAGGGAGGGAGAGAAGAATCTCGTGTCCATTTTTATACATTGGCCAGAGTCCGTTTACAATTCTGAACAGAACTGACACTATACAGCATCTGTGGGTTTGCTCCTTCTGTTATTTATAACTAAGTAGGAGAAAGTCATCTCGCTTTCTTTTAACATGAGAAAAGCCCATACGGTTTGCCAAAAGGATTTTTTGCACATTTAGTGGTGGAAGGAGAATTTTTTAAAAAATGAACAGCAGGCACAGAGTGTCTTCTTCATGAGTGTAAAAGAATGGGCTCAAAGGGAGTTTTAATGTTCTCTTCCAAAGCCGAAGCATTTGATTCTGGCACAATCTTATGTTTGTATTAGATTGAAAAGCAGCACTTCTTCTTCTTAGGTGGGCAAAATGTTATGACATGGCAGAAACTGGATCCTCAGATAAGAATAAGGCTGCAGACTGATGAAGCATTCTTTAGACCAGCGGAGCTCATTTAGAAGCTTCACTTTTCAGTCCAAAAGTGCCGTTCCTCTCCAGGGTACAGCCATGGGTTCAAAGCAGAAGCCCTCTGTGGTCAGTGGTGATCAGCTGACACTCATAAGGGTGCCAAGTAGGATCACCTGGAGTTCTCCTGGGCCGTTTCCAGATGGCTTACCTGCACCCGGGACGTCGCGCCACGTTTTGGATTGTGCCGGGGAAAACGCGAAATATCGCGTTTTCTCGCGTGAGTTTTGCGCAACATCGCGCAAAACTCGCGCAAGAAAACGCGATATTTCGCGTTTTCCCCGGCACGATCCAAAATGTGGTGTGACGTCCCGGGTGCAGGTAAGCCATCTGGAAACAGCCCTGGATTTATAGCTGATTTCCAAACTATAGAGATCAGTTCCCCTGGAGGAAAAGTCAGCTTCAGAGGGTAGATTCTATGGAATCACAGCCCTCCTGAGCTCCTTTCTTTCTCTGGATTCTGCCCTTCCCAAGCTCCACCCCCAAATCTCCAGAAATTCCAAAAGCTAGAGTTGGTGACCCTAGCACCAAGAAACCCCCTACCCAATCGCTGGAGCAGCTTTGAAGTTTTGTCTTTGTCAGTCCTTGGCAAGTAAATCCCTAACTCCTCCACAGCAATCACACAGGTGAATTGGTTGAAGTAACTTTTATTAGAGATCTATCAGGTTCAAGGTACTCAGACTGTGGAATTGGCAGAAGAGACATATTGAGGGAAAGCATGGTTAGTTATAGGTTAAGGTCCCACCCCCAGGTTAGTAGCCCGTTGGAATTCTGGTGCGAACGCCCGAGACAAAAAGTATCAGAGTTTAGACTACGATAAGTAACAATAGCAAATTGGGAATGAAATCATCCTTATTCTCAGGGAAGATACATTTCAGACTGGCTGCATCTGGTCTCAAGGCCGTTGGCTGCAGAAGTGAAAGTGTTTAACTTCAAAGCAGAGATAGCACACTGAACAAAAAGCACACTAAATAAAAGGCATTGAATGGTACTCAGAACTCTACGTAATGTCAGAGGACCAACAGGTTACATATAACATACATGTGGCATGTACTGCAGGCAGGCATACATGACAGTCATTTTCTAAAGAGTTTTTAAAAATTAATTAGGCAAATGGTGAATGGATAAATGGATGAACATGCTTCAAATGGTGCTTAGAATGTTTAATAAGGTTACTGAACTGCCTGAAAGAGTGAGGAACTTGGGATTCATGGATATGAAGGTCTGCTGTACAAACTGCAAAGCTAGAATGAAACTGAGCTCCTGCAAAGAATTCTTTGCTGCATTCTTTTAAAATAAATATACTACTTGTGTTTTCAGGGAATTTTCAGGGAATAATCTGAGCCCTCACTTTATGACCCTCTTCTCTCTCTCTCTCTCTCTCTCTCTCTCTCTCTCTCTCACTTACATACAGACACAGACACAGGGAGAGAAAGAGAAAGAGAAAGAGAAGAGAAAGAGAGAGAGACCTTTTCTTCATACAATATTTTCATCTATTTGGCACTATCTTAGAGATCTCCCCCCACAATTCCTACACTTTATTACACACATATTTAGAGCTTTTCTTGCTCCAATTTGCCTCCGGACATTTTTTTTATTAACTGAATGGCTGTGTAGAATATTTGTTAATATGCCGGAGAATAGGACTGGAGAGACCTACTTTGCCATGAAGTTCATTGTGGGACCTTCGGACAGCCAGGTTTTCTACTTATCCTATCTCACAGTGTTGCTATAAGATATATAGAGAAGGAAAGAACCATATATGTTGCTCTGAGCTTGCTGGATGAAGAGTGAGTGAAGCTATTAGAAGCTCTGGGAATGATTTATATAGCTAGCTTTGGAGACCTTTATGGATCTCCTGCATCTTGGCCTGTCTTTATCTAGACTAGAAATGCTTATGAACTTCTGAATTGTGCATTTTCCCCTCTGCTCTGTAATAATCTTAGTCACCTGGCCATCTGTCATTCATGCCTGGTTTGGACTGGAGCCCTTGGACACCATTGGTACTGTCCAGAGACATCTCTAGGAGCTACTGAAGATGATGATCACTGCAGGCCTCAGATAGCGCTGTAGGTCATAGACCACTCAGAGGCCCCTGTTTCACAATGATCCAATTGAATGTTCACCAGGCAATTTGTTGGAGTTTATCCAACCATTGCTCATGTTGCACAACAGCATGTAAGCGAGATTGGCTTGAGCACGTGTGTAGTTTTAGCATATGCACAGTTTCTCAAAGGACCATAAGAACTGTATTTTCCTCATGTCACTAGTTTGCAATATCATCTTTTTTTTAACCCCTTCCCGCATCATCCATACCTGTCACTCATAAATGCCACTCTCTTGCTTTCTGATGCTTCAGAATGTTGACCTCCGTGTGGCCTCAAAGAAAGAATTTAGCAAACACTCTCCTCATTGAAAGATGAGAAAATACCACATTTTGTTTTGCAAGCAAAAACTCACACTGCTGCTTTGCCTGTGCCACTGGATGCAGTCAAAAGCTCCCCCACCTCCATTTCTGACTCAGTGCACACCCAAGATGCTCCAGGATTCCACTACACACACACTTCCTCCTGGATCTGGAATGACATTGTTCACCAGGACATCAGATCCATCTCTTAATTATGTCCAACCAAATAAAACACACAACTGACAATGAGTTCATAAGAAGTTCAGGACATTTGCCATGCCAGCAAATTAATCCAGGGGTGGGATTACCATAATTACTCTAATAGAATACGCTAAGTTCATCCAACAAACTCATCCACAACAAACTTTGCACCACCCCTAGGGCTTGTCTGTCCACTCCCATCCTTTCACATGTATGAATTTGGCCCTCTCGTCCATGGTTTGCTTTAACCATTGTGTAAAAATTGAGTATCAGTGCCAACCATGGTTACCTCCAACCAGGATTACCTTCAAAACCAGAATTTGAAACCAAATGTGTTTGCACAGTCTGGTTATGAGACAATTATGGTTTGCATCAAGCATAGCTTGTGTTCATGCGCACATTGTGCTATGGCATGATTAAAATATGAAGAGATATATTCATGAGCAAAAGGAGAAGAGGGAACCGGAGGAGGTGTGAAAGCCTGCAGCATGCTCCAAATCAGTTCTTACCATGACTGACCTATTCTGGATCCATTTCCAAGGCTTAAGGTAATACCCCTCTAGAGCCTTAAAATACTTTTTGTTGGCTAAAGTACAAACATTCATTTCCCAAAGACCCTCTATAATGATTGTGTTTTTCTAACAGGATTTGCAAGTTTGGGGAACACTTCAAAAACCTGCAAACTTGTTTAAGGAGTTTTCTCTCTTTTTATCATTGCTGATCATTCCGAACGTGATTTCTAAAGGACCTCGAATCGTGCAAACACTGTGCACTAATCAGGCCATAAAAGACCAAACTCTGCCTGCAGCCTTAATATTTTGTATTAAAGAATACTGGTAGGGGTAAGAGACTCAAAAGCAAGGGTTAATACTATAATGTATGAAAAGTGCATTTGGGGAGCCCAAGAAGAGGACAGGGTAAACCTGGATTTATGTCCTCGACAAGGATGAAATGCTCCTTGATCAATTGGAGAGAAAGAAAGGCTTCTAGATGCTTGAAGACGTTGCCTCTCATAACGAAACCGTATCACTTGTTCAGGCATGAACGGTTTTTTTTTTCAGGTTTTTTTTTTCTTCCTTAAATGTCAAGGCAAGATAAATGGACAAATGTAGTTTACACATACCACAAATGCTTTTTGAGTAAACAGCAGAGAGCCAGCTTATCTGAAATATCAAACCCAGCTAAAAGAAGCAAATGCATTTCATGCAATTTTAATTGAAATGTAACTTTTTGAGTTCTGTTACAGCACTGCACAAATGAGAGCGCAGCACATGCGCCGAAGAAAACAAAAGGCAAGCAAAACTAATAATGCAAGCAAAAACCTGCCTATGAGCCAAACTAGATGTTTGCTTTTTTGAAAGAATTGCTTCCGGTTTCCATGTGCCTGTGGAACAGCAAAAACAGGGAAATAACTCTCCCCACCTAAATCTGTTCCAGTATAGAAAATGGCAGGGGGGAAGCAGGAACCCTTCCTCCTTCCACAGTGGTGTTCCAGGCTCAAACTGACTTGGTTTTATTGTTTAGTAATCATTCCTCGCAGCTGCTGTGTGTCTGTATGGAACCTGAGTTGGGTCTGGGGAACCCGGACCCAACTTTAAAATAGACAGGTTTTTCCGCTTGCACTATTTTCCAATTTTTTAATTTTTTTGTTTATCAGGGATCTTTGCTGTTTTCCATATTTTGTAATCTGCCTGGAATATCGGTGAGAAGTGAAGTCATTTATTTCATTTTATTTAAAAATTTGCATTCCACTTTTCTCCCTGAAGGGACCCAAACTAGTTCACAGCAGCTAAAATATATATAAATAAATGAGCAAAAAAACCTATGGCAAACTATGGGCTGGCCCAGTATTTCATAGACATCTTACCCAAATCACTGGTTGCGAGCCCAGAGGCTAAGAAGCAAATGGCTAAGAGCCCTTGGACTCTTGCTCAAGGATTAGTACTTTGGGCTATGTCCAAGTTTTATAGGTACCTGCTTTGACCTGGATGGCTCAAACTAGCCCCATCTCATCAGACCTCAGAAGCAAAGCAGTGTTGGCTCTAGTTGGTACTTGGATGGGAGTCCACCAAGGAAGCCCAGGGTTGATACACAGAGGCAGTCAATGGCAAACCACCTCTAAATAATAATAATAACTGCGCTTATATACTGCTCTTCTAGACAGATGAGTGCCTCATCCAGAGCGGTGAACAAGTTAGTGTTATTATTATCCCCAAAATACAGCTGGGGAGCTGGGGCTGAGGGGAGCGGCTTACCCAAAGACACCTACTGAGCTCATGGCAGTAGTTGGATTCGAAAAAGTAGATTGCTGATTCGCAGCCAAACCACTTAAGCAAGATCCAGTTTGGTGTAGTGGTTAAAGAGCGCAGGACTCTAATCTGGAGAGCCGGGTTTGATTCCCTTCTCCTCTACTTGGAGCCAACTGGGTGACCTTGGTCTAGTCACAGCTCCCTGGAGCTCTCTCAGCCCACCCACCTCACAGGGTGTTTTGTTGTGGGGATAATAATGACATACTTTGTAAACTGCTCTGAGTGGGTGTTAAGTTGTCCTGAAGGGCAGTATATAAATTGAATGTTGTTGTTGTTGTTGTTATTAACCACTGTGCTACAACTACAGCAGCACTGTTCACCCCTAGCCTTAACAATCCCAAGGGGTCACCGTAAGTCAGCTGCGACTTGACAGCATTTACACACTGTCATGCTGTTTGTTTAATTTTAAACTGTTTTTATGATGTAAGTTATCATAAATGTTTTTATCGGTTGTGATCTGCCCTGGGCCTGCTTTGTGGGGAGGGTGGAATAGAAGTTGAGAATAAATAAATAAATAACAACCGAAGAGAGATGTTCCTCCAACAATTCCCCTACCTGTGCTCTTAGAAAAGCCAACTCTGTGGCTTGCCTAAGAACACTGATGTTTGGTTCTCATGGTGGAGGGCAACATGTACAACTTAAAAGTGCAGTTGAAGTATTACATGTATCACATGATGAAACACTTCGTGTAAAAAAAAAATACTCAGCACATGGAAAACTAGTACATTCTGGAGGCTAGAAACTTACAATGGATTGGAATGGTCTGCTTCCCCTCTGATATCTGTGTGAGTTAGTTTAATCTTATGGGGCAGAGTCCCTGCTTAGTTAGTTCTGTTTAATGGCTAGAAGCAGGGCTTTTTTTCTGGGAAAGAGGTGGTAGAACTCTCAAGAGGGAAATGAGGGAGATACAATCGGAAGAAAAGTGTTGCTGCTTTCAAATGCCCCACTGCTTTTTTCAGCTGAGGGGGTCCTTCCTCCCCCTCCCTTCAGCTGAAAAAAAAAGCAAGTGGGGATTTGAAAGCAATGTTGCTGCTTTCAAGGCCTGCAGCTTTTTGTCAGCTGATGGGGGATCCCCTCCCATCAGCTGAAAAGCGACTGGCTTTGAAAGCAACACTTTTCTTGCCACTTGCAAGCAGCAATAAAAGTGTTGCTCTTTGCCTGAACCTAAAGAGCTGGACGCCTTGGACTGTGCAGGGGAGGAAACAAGATCAGGAGGTGGGGCCACCCAACATGTGATTACTTTCAAGAGGTGAAAAAAAGCCCTGGCTAGAAGTAGAGGCTGCATGAGCTCGCTTGTTCTAAAACCAGTTACCTACATACCTGTATCTCCTTGTTAATCAAAGAGAGGTTGTTTTGAGCACATCTGTCTGTCATGTGAACCTGAACACCCAGATCTAAACCTACAAGTAAAAAGAAACATTACAGTGTGCATCTCTATGGTAGATGAATGGAGGCTGGCCTGGTTCACCCTGGAGGTTTGGTTGTTGACTGTCGCTTGGAAACTGTCTGGAGATTTGGGGGCAGTGACTAGAGAGTTTGGTGAGGGGAAGAATGAACAGGAACGTCACTGAGTCTGCCCCCTGAAGCTGCCATTTTTTTCACTGAACTCTGTAGTCTGGAGATCAGTTGTTGTTCTAGGAGAATTCTAGGCCTTCTTTGAGGTTGCTAACCCTGTTTGGAGGAAAAAGCATAAATCTTATCCCATGTCACCCTCCCCCCCCCCAAAAAAACAGAAAAAGCTCTCATATCAATAAAGGTCATTCAACCTACTCACAGGGTCCACCTGTTTCTCACAGATGCAACAGCCCAGTTTCCAAGGGACTGTTTATGGGACTTTGTTGGTTTGTTTGTTTGTTATTTGTTTTGTTTAGACCCTGCCTTTCTCCCAACAAGGACTCCAAGTGGCTTACATCATCCATCTCTCGTCCACATTATCCTTACCAACAACCCTATGAGGTAAGTTAGGCTGAGAGTGTGTGACGGGCCCAAGGTCACCCAACATTATAGGATTGCCAGGTCCCCTTACCCTCTTGGCAGGTGTGTGTGTGTTGGCACTCACCTTTTTAGACTTCTCACACATGCACAAAGCATGTGCGTGCTCCTAGTGTGGAACGATAACGTCACTTCCAAGAGGGACATTATTGTGCCTGGCAGTGGGTATACTTCCACCCAACTGGCCCCTGTGAAAGGTAGGAGCATGTACAACGTCAGGCATGATGACATCACTCCTGGAAGTGATGTCATCATGCTTGTGGGAGTACACTCAGTGTGTGCTGGCCCGGGAGGTTTTTTGCCTCTTAGGCCTGTTCCCCAGGGCCTTTCCCCCCACCAGCCAAGTGAGTGGTGGTGGGGAGCAGAGGCTGGGAGTGGAGATCTCCTGCCCCTGCTGGGGGACTGATAGCCCTACCCAACAAGCTTCCATTGCAGAGTGGGGTGGGATTTGAACTTGCCTCTCCCAGTTCCTAGCACAGCATTTAACCACTACTAACTCTCAATGCTTTGCATTGTCTCTATGCTAAGAACAGATCTGCCTAACACTGTTCCCTGTATTTCTTCATTATTATCATCTGCATGCTGGAAGTTTTGATGAAGCCATTTTATAGCACGCCAGAAAGGACTCGTCACTCCTTCCCAATGGCTGTGTAAACTGAGTATCAAATCCTGCCAAGCCTGCCCTGTTGACATCCATGATAATGAGTTTCTTTTGTCATCCAAGCCCTTTTCTGCGAAGTAGGACTTGAGAAGCTCTTGTATGAAAAGCTCGGAGGCCGCAGAAGCCAAAGACCCCTTGCAAATTATTCAGCAGCCTCGTGCTCTGCTTTACGAAGCAAACCCGTCCCTTGCATTAGGGCTACCTTGGTTGTCCCTCCATCAAACGGACTGCCCTTTCATTTCTATAGCATGACTGCTGTTTGTTCAACATGCCAATATATCCCTCCAACCTCATATACTATAAAGCGTTTCTTTGTTCACCACCGTTGACAAGTGGGAAGAGATACTGATTATATTCAATATGTGAGAAAAGGTGGTTGTTGTTTTTAATCGCCACCCAAACAAAAACCATTACCTACCATATAATCTCTAAAAGAATAAGACGATGCATATCAAAGGTCTCTGGATCGAGGAGATTGCCTACTGGGTGTTATCAGGGCTGGCCTTTCTATTAGTCAGACGGGGAATTTATTCACCTTAATTTTCTAAATTAAATATTTACATCCCACCTTTCTTCATGGCTCAAAGTGACTTACAAATAACCACTTAAAACATCACAATTTAAAGCATACAAAATAAAACTTCAAACTCTGCCACTCCAAGATGCATATAATCTACACCCTGTCAAAAGTTCTTGGAAATAAAGTGGCCTAGCAGGGCCTACTGACAATTTGTAAAGATGTCACCCCTTCTCACTTCCTCAGGGAGCCCATTCCACAAAGTGGGAGGTACAAAGGAAAAGGTACAGGCTCTGCTTGATGCCAGGCAGGCTGCTTTCATTTAAGGAATAGCCAGTCGGCAGCAGCCTGAGGAATGAAGTTGGCACATGGGGACAAATAGGAAGAGAGGGTCCTTTAGATATATGGGTCCTAGATGTAAAGGGTTTTAAAAGTCTTAGCCAGCACTCAGAAACAAACTGGCAGCCAATTAAGGTTGCCGTTCCCCTGGTAGGGGCAGAGCTCTCCCTCTCCCACCCTCTACCCACCCACCATCACACACTTGGCCAGTGAGGGGGAAAGGTGAGAGAACAGGCCTCCCAGCTGTTCTCCTGGGGCATCGCACCAACATCACCTCCGGGAGTGACATCATCATATCACTTCAGGAGTGCTTCCGGGGTGGTGTGATGATGTCACTTCCTGGACAATTCCCACTGGGAGGGCGAGTGGACCTGGCAACCCTACAGCCAGTGTTTCAAGATAGGCAAGATATGGTTCTATCAGCTACTCCAAAAAGGAAGAGTGCACTGCTCCATTGACCAAGCAAGAACAGAATGTTAGGCTTTGGAGGCTTATTACTCCTGGCCACTCTAGAGGCCTCACGCTATGGACCAATATTAGGGACTGATTGTTTACGTGCCTAATCCTTTCTGTATGCCCAGAGGGCTTATGGTTATGCTGACATGTAGGCTACATTCAGATGTCACTTTTAACTGGCATTAAACCGGGATGTACATGAAGCCTGGCTTGTTGCTGGCATGTGAGAGAGCTAGTGTGGTATAGTGGTTAGAGTGTCCAACTAAGGGCCAAACTACAAGTGACAAATAACACTTGAATGACAAATATATTCCTCCCTGTTCACTTTCCCTCCACTTGCGCTCCACTCGATCCACTTGCCGTTCAAGTGTCATACGTCACTTGTAGCTTGGCCCTCAGAGACCCCCTCTCCTCTGACATGGAAGCTTGCTGAGTAACCTTGGGCCAGGCACACACTCTCAGGCAACCTTGCAAGGCTGTTATGAGGATAAAATGGAGAAGAAGAGACCAATTAAGCTGCTTTGGATCCCCACTGAAGAGAAAGGCAGGATATCAATGAAGTAAAAAATGAAATAAAATAAAAGTATGTCTCCTTCTTTATTTTATTTATTTTATTACATTTCTATTCTGCTATCCCTGAGAACCAGGCTCAAAGCGGATCATAGTAGAAATATAAGACAGCATAGCGATTAAAACACTCCAGTGTTTTAATTCCATACTTCCCTCTTGCAGGGACAATGCTGGTTATAAATTGATTCTGGTTATCCATGTTGTATAAAGGCAAGCACATGGATGCCCGAGTGGAGCTTTTGTTCTTCATATACCAAGAGTGCAACCTGGATTAAACTCTGGTTAAGAATCTTGGCTTGGGGTGGGGAAACTAACATGGTTAACATGCAATAAATTATTGCCTAGCAGGGATGTAATAAATGTATGTCTTATGTAATGAATTAGTGCCTAACGGGGATTCTCCATGCCAAGGTAGGGTGGGTGAGAAGGCACATAAATAAGCCCAGCCACAAACTGAGTTTGTTCACATTGTTCCATAACTGTGTCAACCAAATGAATTATTCAAGTGGGCTTTTTACTCAGATAGGAGGGCCGTACTGTAAAGCAGTCGTCTCAAAGAGATGTACCAGTAAAAGAGATGGTGGCCAGAGACTTTACTACTATGTGCTACTATGTACAATCTGTTGCCTTAAGTATGATCCTACTAGGTAGTTCTATGTTGTTTAATATGTAAATCTTAAAATTACTAAGGCTGTGTTTCAGTATTTCTCCAAATCCATCTACTGGATTTCTGCTGTTTTTAAATAATTGCAAATTTGCTCTTATATACCCTATTACACTGTTTATTGAAACTTCCTTGAAACTGACTGCGCTAATTCACACTGTGTAATTTATTTATTTTTATGTCATTTATAGTCCGTTCTTCTCACTGAGATTCAAGGCGGATTACATACTGTGAGATTAGTACAGTCAATATCAAGGACATTTCAATAAACATTGCCATAGGGTAAATAAATGCAAGTTTACAAAGACATACCATTAGCAAAAAGATGATACAGAGTTGAAGAAATGCTGGAACAGAGCATAAGCAATTCTAGGATCCACCTTGAGTCTCTGTGAGACACAATATAAACAAACAAACAAACAAACAAAAACATATCTTCAGAATTTATCTTTAACTCTTAAAAGATCATGCCACGAAAGTCTTGTTTGTCTGTAAGGTGCCTCTGGACTCAAATCCTGCTGACTGTTGCTATAGTCTACCAGGATAATTTACTAGCCTAGATCCCTCCTTCAGATCAAGATGTTCCCAATTCAGTCTTCGGTCTTGCTCTTGTACAATCAGTCTCCACAACAAAATGCCTTTAACTGGAAGAAACCAAAGGTTAAACTGCCTAAATTGGTTCTGCGTTTTCATAGAAAATAAATCTGTCTAGTTTAGTCTGTAGCAGCCATTTTTACATAAATGGATACTCCCTGTAAAATACAGGGTATCTTTAACTAGGAAAGAGAGAGAGAGAGAGAGAGAGACCATACAAAATATCATGACCTCTGTGTGGCAATTGACTGGCATGTCAAGAGTGTCTTCTGATAGTAAGAAAAAGGGTATAGCAAAATGGAGATTAAAGAAATTTACCTGTCAAAATATGGCTCTGTTTGGTTACCTCTGTCCATGGGACAGTTTTAGTAAACTGTCAATCAGCAGCTTGCTAAATAGCCTCTCCAAAGCATAATCCACTTTTTCAGAAGATATCGGCATGTCAATCATTTATTGAATCAAAGCCAAATTTGAAGCTGTGGAAAACCCACTTTGTCAATCACCCCTCACTATTCTCTACACCTAACCACCTGACAGCTTTTAAGTTTCTGCGTTTCTATTCCACACAGTTTAGTTAAGAGTCTTACGTTTTTAATTGGCCTCCTTTTATGATTGGTAGCTAAGCAACTAATATGTTATTTTATATGGTAATAATGGGTGCAAACTTGAGAGAGCTTCCTTGACCATTCCCTCTTTGTTGTGAGGAAATTATTTTCCTTCAAGTTACTAAATAGCAGATGTAGCAGAAACAATGATTTAATTATGGGTTGTCCTGTTGTTTCTATCTATAAACACTTTTGGCACTGCGTAATAATAAACACTGGCAAATAGATATTGTGTGATGTTTTAACTCCTGAGAGAAAGCCCTGGAATATCACTATGAAGGATAGATGGGAGGAAAGAAAGATTGGGCTGGCAAGGAAATAGATGGAATTAGTTGAGCCAGCCATAAGAGATGAAACTTGAAAGCCAAGCAAAGTTCAGGCTTAGAATTTGCTTCAACTGATCATCATCGGAGTTCCCAATGGGGAGAAAAGGCAGGATAAAAATTCTTAAAGAAACAAATAACATAAAGCCTTTTCAGATGTTACAACTACACCCACGATGCTCCAGATATGCCCAATACATGTGCTCTCCATATCTTGTGAAGGCCACTATGCACAGATTTTCTTTGCATGTGCAGTTTCAGAACATGGTTTTTATTTTAAAAAAATATATCCTGCCTTTCTGCCCTCATAAGGGACACCATGGCAGCTAACAAATTAAAATTCACATACTAAAACCATTTTATAAAACATTAGAATTAACCAAAACACATCGTTGAAACAGTTAAGAACATAAGAACATAAGAGAAGCCATGTTGGATCAGGCCAATGGCCCATCCAGTCCAACACTCTGTGTCACACAGTTGCCAAAAATCAGGTGTCCTCAGGAGGTCTGCCAGTGGGGAAGGGACACTAGAAGCCCTCCCACTGATTGCCCCCCCAAACACCAAGAATACAGAGCATCACTGCCCTAGACAGAGAGTTCCATCTATACCTTGTAGCTAATAGCCACTGATGGACCTCTGCTCCATATGTTTATCCAATCCCCTCTTGAAGCTGTCTATGCTTGAAGCTGCCACCACCTCCTGAGGCAGTGAATTCCATGTGTTAATCACCCTTTGGGTGAAGAAGTACTTCCTTTTATTCATTCTAACCCGACTGTTCAGCAATTTCATTGAGTGCACACGAGTTCTTGTATTATGAGAAAGGGAGAAAAATACTTTTTTCTCTACCTTCTCTATCCCATGCATAATCTTGTAAATGTCTATCAGGTCAGTCCTCAGTCATCGTTTCTCCAAGCTAAAGAGCCCCAATTGCTTTAATCTTTCTTCATAGGGGAAGTGTTCCATCCCTTTATCATTCTAGTTGCCCTTTTCTGCACTTTTCCCAGTGCTATAATATCTTTTTTGAGGTGTGGTGACCAGAATTGTACACAGTATTCCAAACGAGACTGTACTATTGATTTATACAGGGGCATTATGATACTAGCTGATTTGTTTTCAATTCCCTTTCTAATAATCCCCAGCATAGTGTTGGCCTTTTTTATTGCCATTACACACTGTATTGACATTTTCAGTGAATTATCCACCACGACTCCAAGATTTCTCTCTTGGTCAGTCTCCGCCAGTTTGGACCCCATCATTGGGTATTTATATTTGGGATGTTTGGCCCCAATGTGCATTACTTTGCACTTGGCCATGTTGAACCTCATTTGCCACATTGACGCCCACTCACCCAGCCTCGACAGATCCCTTTGGAGTGCCTCACAATCCTCCCTGGTTCTCACCACCCTGAACAATTTAGTGTCATCAGCAAACTTAGCCACTTCACAGCTTACTCCCAACTCCAAATCATTAATGATCAAGTTTAAAAGCACTGGACCCAATACTGAGCCCTGCAGTACCCCACTGCTTACCACCCTCCACTGTGAATATTGCCCATTTATACTCACTCTCTGCTTCCTATTCATTAGCCAGCTTTTGATCCATGAGTGGACTGGATTAACAATTAAATTAGCTTAAAAACATAAAAGACGTAAAAAACAACAAATAAAACATTTAAAACAATTAAAACATTTAAAATAACTAAAGCATTGGGCAAGAGGGATGGATCACTGAGGGTACACCAAACAAAACAAAAGGCTTCACCCAGTGGTGGAAGCTGGCAACATAAGGGGCAGGCAAATCTCCCTGGATAGAGAGTTCCAGAGCTTCCACTCATCTAATCTAGAAAATGGGAGCACCACAAGCAGGGCCTCCAAAGATTGGTTGATTGATTAACTGATTGATTCGATTTATAGCCTGCCCTCCCCGCGAACGGGCTCAGGGCGGGTTACAATAACATGCTCAATAGGCATTAAAACATAAATACAGTTAGACACCAAAAAGACCATAAATACAAGTATTTCGGATGGAGGCCACCCTCCAATTTTCCGATCAAGATGACCATAGTAGTTGGGTATGTTCATAGGGGAGTAGGCAGCCCTTCAGATATGTTGATCCCAAACCATATAGGGCTCTAAATGTCAACGTCAGCACCTTGGCTGCATCATTTTGCACCAACTGAAGTTTGCACACACTCAAGGACATCCTCACATACAGCACATTGCAATAATCTAATCTAGATGTAATGTACCCCAGTGGCCAGATCTTTTCTGCCCCAGAAAGGCCGCAGCTAGCTAACCAGACAAAGCTAGTCTGCTTACCAGTAGCTCTTCTGTTTTGTTGTGATAAAGCTTCAGTTTATTAGCTTGCAATGCATCCACTCCAAAACTGCCTTAAGACACTGGTTCAGGGTTTCTACAGCTCCCCTGGAAGCAGCTGGAAGTGTGAGATAGAGCTGAATGTCATTTGCATATTGGTGACAACCTAGCCCAAATCTCCTGATGAACTCACCCTGTGGTTTCATGTAGATGTTAAAGAGCTTAGGGAATAAGATGGAACCTTGTGGAACTCCACAGGCCAAAGTCCAAGGGTATGAGCAGAAGTTCCCCAGCACCACCTCCTGAAATCTACTCTCTAAGTAGGAGCAGAACCACTGCAAAACAGTGCCTCCCAGTCTTGCCCTGGAAAGGTAGTTCTAAAGGATACTGTGATTAATGGTATTAAAAGCTACCAAAAGGTCTAGGAGAATCAACAGAGTTGCTCTCCCTTTGTCTATCTGCCAGCGCAGGTCATCCACCAAGGCGATGAAGGCCTATTTTGGTCCTATAACCCGGCCTAAAACCAGATTAGAACGGATCTAAGCAATTTACCTCATCCAGGAAAGCTTGAAGTTGTCCATCCACCATCTTGCTCTAGAATGAAATATTTGAGACTGATCAATAGTTGTTGGCATCTCCTGGGTCCAGGGTATGCTTAGACATGGACACACTACAGCCTATTTCAAGGCTGGGGCAATCACTCCCTCTTTCAAGGGGACCTCTCGGATCCAGTCAACCACTCCCACCACCCCCGGGGCAGGTTTAAGTAGCCAAGAAGGGCAAGAGTCATGCAAGCAGGTGGTAGGCCCCAAACCTCCAAGGAGCCTGTCCACATCCTCAGATTGAATAAACTGAAAAGTATCCCAAACCACAGTACACAAAGCCACGTAGCATCTTCCAAAGTTATGCAAGCATAGAAAATCCATCTGTTGTCCTCTTCACATGAAGCAATGACTGCATATGTAAGGATGTATCAGGACTCAGGAGCATCGCAGGTCACAAATGCTCCACTTATTGGGCTCCTGGTTCATGTAGTTGTAATGTATCAAAGGACTTTTATATAATAAATATCACATCTCTGTGTTAGACCACTTGCAGCCTTTAAACCGGGGCAGGGTGGTGGTATTGAGAAGTAGGGCCATAGAATGGAGCCCTAATGGACTGAAAAGGGTTAAAAGTTCTAAGCACTCTATCTGTAATTTAGAAACATCATTCACCAATGGGGAGGAGAGGCAGTGGACTATTTTTAAACAGAAGCAACAAGGGGCAGCAAACCCCACACATGTGAGCACGTGCATACATATGTGCATGCACGCGCGCGCACACACACACACACACACTGCACTAGATTCATTCATTCATTTATTTTTTGCTATTTATAGTCCGCCTTTCACACTGAGACTCAATGAGGATTATACAGGGTCAGTCAATAGCTGGGACAGTCAATAAATAATGCAACAGGATATGGGTTGCAGAAATTTGAAAACAAGGTGAAATCCAATACAGAGTTGAACCAGTATTGAAACAAAGCATAAGCACTTTAACATGACATATTAAAAGACACAGAAGCTACCCAGTAGGAGCAAACTTACAGCAGCTTACAGTATATAGTAGTATAGTCCACTGTCCCTTTTCCTTAACCAAAGCATCATTTCCTTAGAGTATAGACTCCCAGTCTCTACAAGAATCTGGGCTTGCTCTGTTTTGCCCATTTTGCTTGATTCTGCAAAGTTCATTCATTCATTTTAGCATTTTTCCTTTCAGCCAATGCCCAACTTGAACACATGAATACATGAAGCCGTCTTATAACTGAGCAGGATCACCAGTTTATCCAACTTAGTATTGTGTATTGGCAGCACTTCTCCAGCATCCCAGACAGGGGTCTTCCACATCGCTTACTGCCCACTCCTTTCAATTGAAGATGCCAGGAATTGAGGATGCAAGGTGGATGCTCACCTATGGAGCCACGTGCCCTGCCCTAAACTTAATGCCCTAAATTTAATTCTTCCTGGGATCCATCAGGGAGTTGGCAAGCTGGCTTGGAGGAAATTTCATGCTTCAAAGAGCAACAGATAGCAAGATAAAGAATGGAAGGATCATCTACATGCTGTATTTTCACACGTGCACCAAAAACCCCTTCATCGAAACAGCATGCCACTGTCCTCCTGCCAAGCAGAGAAGCCCAAGAGTTGGAAAGGGCCCTTACAGACAATCTTATCCAACTCCTTGTTCAATGCAGAAAACTCAAAGCCAGAGCAAATGAAGCATCACTGAGCTCTGCGCAAATGAGAGAATCTTAAGAAATCCAGCCAAATGTTAGTCAGCCTGGTTTTGCTTGGCTTCTGAGACACATCCACGGATTCCCTCCACACTTGCCAGAAATCCAGTCTGGAAGCGTTCTCCTTTTTCCAGAAACAATCACTACACAGATATATAAAAAATGGGCACAGGAGCCCACCTTTGATATGCCCTGCCACGGATCAGGGCCTTTGAAGCCTATGTATAAAGAATAAAATTTTAATGCCGTTTTGCTCTTCTAGGCCTGTTTCCCTGAACTGAATTCTTTTTCAGGGGGGCGGGGGTGGGGGGAGATTTATTCCTTTTATTTTTTTTCTCTTGAGGCACAGATTTGTGCTATTTATACAATCCGACAAGTTTAGAAAAGGTTTCTGAACCCCCAACTGCTTCCACAAATTGGCACAGATTGTCAGCCTTGGCTGCAAGAATGCTTGGGACTGCCAGAGCTTGGTGCTGAGCTAGCACAGTTCAGGCATCCTGGCAAAGCAGGGGGAAACCCACATAGCACCCACCTACACGGCACCTGTGCTGCAAATCAGACAGACACACGCCACAGAAGAGCCAAGCTCCACAAGACCATAAATATTATACCAATAAGGAGGAGGCAGGGTCAAAAAAGCAGAACGACGTTCAAAGCATTTCTGTTCCCACTCCATGTTGGTAGTCAATTAATAATGCACAGAAAGAAGGCGCTCCCCAATCCCATTTTTATTCATTTATTTATTTATTTTAAATTACCACTTCTCTAAAATTCATGCAGCACAAAAGCTGGTTGTGTCCGTTGTGGGGATTTTATTTTGGGGGTGGGCACAGTCATAGCAACAGTACCTGGGTTTATAATGTATTTATGAAGCTTACCTGCCACTTTCCTTTCAAATGTTGTTGGGGAAGAAAATAGCTTGAAGATCAAACACGATGAGATGCCTTGTTCCATGTTGGGAGCTCCCAAAGCTTTTCTCATTTTGTGAATGACAAGTGTTTGGAGGGGAGGGGAGAAGACATAGTACAGCCTGACCTCATCAGATCTCAGGAGTTAAGTAGGGTCACTACTTGGGAGGGAGACCACCAAGGAAGACTCTGCAGAGGAAGGCAATGGCAAACCACCTCTGCTTCTCACTTGCCTTGAAATCCCCAGCAGGGGTTGCCGTAAGTCAGTTGTGACCTGGTGGCACTTTACACACACTAGTGTTTGGAGGCCCAATTCTGAGACGAAGGTTAAACCCCCTTTCATGTTTATCTCTTGCACTGATACATATCATAGTAGTTTCTTTAGGCCATTTCAGATACTGAAGTCTTCTTAACTGGAACTGGGTCACTGTGCAGGAAAGAAAACTGAGCAGCTTCTTAGACAAAATTCCTAGCATCTTGTCTGGTCTGACCCTTTAAAACAGGTTCTTTTAGGATTAAATCCCCCTTTTTGAAAAGTCCATGAACATGGGAAAAATGGTTAAAACAGAGTGGTTGGTTTCTGTATTCTCATGGACCACTCTATTGTTGAAACAGGGACTAGAAATACACTTTTCCTCACAGACAGGCATCTTCAAATATGGTTCATCTAACAGTAAGGGCTTCATTGTCACACAGCACACAAGCTTGGTCATAGTTGGTATTAACTTCAAAATTTATAAGTTCCCTAGTGGCCCTGGGCCTCTTTCAAATAGTGGCAGGTCCACACACAAAAGAGTTCACACCTTGGACTTAATATTTTGCATTGAGGCTTTGAAGGAGGACCTTTCCTTGTGGCTGGAGATACAGCCTGAATTATGGTCTGACCATTATTTACTGCAGGCAACAGTGAGAATCGCCTCAACAATCCCCTCCTCAAAAGGGGGACCTGTTAAAATGGTTCACCCACAAAGGCTCATGGACCCTTCTAGATTACAAAATTCCCTGGGGATCTTAGGGTTTCCCCTCGCCAACTTCTCTCTCCCTTGTCACAGAAGCTTGCCCTGTGGTTTACCATGGAGCAGGGTGACCTAAAGAGGGCTGGAAGATGTCTAGAAAGATGCTGGTGGAAAACGTGCACTGAAACTGATAAGAGCATGCTGCAGAACCCATTGGAAGACCTATGAAGCAGCAATGACAGCAGCGGCCATTATTTCTGTGTAACCATTGCATCAGCTAATTCATGACCATCCCAATTATTCAAGGTATTTCATCATCGTCTAACTCCTAAATCAGAACTTTTGCAGTCTCAAGAACAGACAATTAACTACGATACCTTTGCAAAGGTTTTGTTGTTGTTGAAAAAGCATGTAAAGACCACATAAAGGAGCCCTTGAGCTCTATTGTAAATCAGTCACTAACCCAGAGCACCTTCTCCCGACTACTCAAACAGGTGGTTATCCACCCTCTGCTTAAAAAATCCATCTCTGGACAATAATGATGTGACTAATTATCACCCAGTCTCTACTCTGCCCTTTCTAGACAAAGTGATTGAGAGAGCAGTAGCTGACCAATTCCACGTCTTCTTGGATAACTCTGGTGCTTTGGGCCCATTTCAGTTAGGATTCAGGCTGGGCTATGGGACAGAGACTGCTCTGGTGGCATTAGTTGATTATCTCTGTCTGAACATAGACAAAGGCCATGTTTCATTGTTGCTCCTCCTGGATCTATCTGCACCCTTTGATACAGCAGACCATGAAATCTCATTGAGGTGACTGGAGGCAGAAGTGGATATTAAGGGTTGTGCCTTAGATTGGTTTAAATTGTTTCTCATGGATCCAACTCAAAAGGTAGCTGTTGGGGACCAGCTACCTGCAGAATGGGAATGATTTTGTGGGGTTCCACATGGTGAAATGTTATCCTCCATATTATTCAACTTCTATGTAAAGTCTTTAGGAGAACTCATTCATAGCTATGGAATTGGATGCCATCAATATGCAGATGCCGCCCAGCTCTATATCTCACTATCCAAATCCCCTGGTGTTGCAGTAGAGATCTTAGGTTGCTGTCTGACAATTGTGATCAAATGGTTGAAAGCAGATAAATTGAAACTGAACCCAGACAAGGTGGAAGTGATGTTGTTTGGGAAGGCAGAAATCATAAAGGACATCATATATATTCCCCACTTTCAATGGAGTTTGTCTGACCCTTGCAGACTCAGTTAAGAACCTCGGAGTTATGCTGGATCCAGCACTAATGCTAGAAGAGAAAATTAAGTCAGCTACAAAAAATGCTTTCCACAAACTCAGTCTAGCCTGGAAGATGACCCCCTACCTCAGCACACCCAATCTGGCCACCTGCATCCATGCCATGGTAACATTGAGATTTGACTACCGTAATGCACTGTACATAGGTCTCCCCTCTAAGTTAATTTGGAGACTCTGAGTTATGCTGCAGCTTGGCTATTACTGGGAGCTAGGAGGACCACTGGCTACTTATCAGTTGCCAAGCCCAATTCAAGGTATTGGCTACCACCTACAAAGCTCTTCACAGCCTTGGTCTATCATATCTATGGGACCGCCTCTCTTACTATATTCCACCACGGTGGTTTTGCTCATCTGAACAGGGCTTTCTTCAGGTGCCACTTTGCACATGGGCATGTTCTTTATGGTGGTTCCCATTTAAGGAATGATCTACCTGAGGAAGTTAGGAACGCCCCCACTCTTCTGGCCTTCCACAAATGATGCAAAACTGAATTATTCAAGAGGGCTTTTTTTGGACAATAGTGGGCAAACTTTCCTGCCCACTCTGTCATTAACATTATATCTATGGCTGTTTCCACACAGGATACTCAGGGAAGGCTGCCAGCTCCCTCGTGCGATTCTTGACACCATCCATTTACAAAATGAAAGCAGACAGCGATGATAGTGCTTTTGTGGCTGCCTGACTCTGTTTTGTAAATGGGTGACGTATCACACTACTTTAAAGATGTGTGGAAATGGCCATAGTTTGACCTGTGCACAAGGGATGCCATTTGTTTTAGGGCATTGTGGAAATGCATAAAAGCCAAATGTCCCAGTTGCAAGTGCCTTCAAAACTTCCTTGCCAGGAACAAGCTGCAAAACAGGCCCAGCTAGCCGTGGGAGAAGGGTGTGTGTGTGTATAATTTCCCCATTTTTGCCCGACAGGCCCCTCTAAATTGTTGTAAGGCTGTAGCCTTGCTTCTCACCTCCACAATCCTGTGTCAACCAGTTTGCTTTGTGATTAGCACTCTCATAGATCTAGAGTCATTCTATCTTTTTTGTTTTTGGGGAGACTTTTTAAAATGTCCCCCAGGCCATTTGGATAAATGAAGTTCTGCAGTCTCACATTATAACACATCTCCAAATACCCTGAAGTGTGTGATTAAGGCAATTAAGCCTACTAAAATTACCCTCGAACACAGAAATTCATGTCACAGCCATGATTGTTTTTTCTTTCCAGTTATAAAATTCTAATCAGATACAAAGAGAGGAGAAAGACCATTTCCCCCTGAACAATATGGAATTCTGGACGAGATGCTGCCATTAACGTCAAGATTAATATTCTTAGCTAGAACCAGAAATGCAGGCACCCCATGAGATAAAATAAGGGGGAAAGGACTGTTTATTAAAAGGCGGCTTTTTCTGGGTTTCAGATTTAAAGAAAAATAAATCAAAATTCCCCAGGTGAAGATTAAACGTGCAGTTTAAGAGTTAACTCTCAATTTAAAGGCACAGAAGCTTATCTGGGACATTGAGTTTTATTACTTAAAAGTATTAAGGGGGAAAAAACAATATGCATCATTCCATGTTAAGGAGGCCAGGTTTTCTGCTTAATAGGGTAGAAGGGAAGGAAATGTGGAGATTTGGCATTGTTCCAGTGCATAAGGTTACTTCCATCTAGGGTGGCCAGGCACGGCTTGGCAACCGGCAGGAGATCTGGGAATGAGGACATGGGTGGGTGGCCGTCGTTGTGATGTCACTTTTAGGAAAACCTGAAAGCAACATCAGAGCTCTCTAGGAAATATTCCCAAACTCTGTGGTTTTATCATAGAGCAAAATTCTTAGAAAACTATGATATAATGTCCAGGTTTTCCACAAAGTGACATCATGCCATCAGCTGACAGCCATTTTTTACTTTTATTTTTTCCCTCTGCCGCTCAGTATGAGTGGGAAATGTGACCTGGGGGTGTGGGATCCCCTGTCCCCATTGGGAAGCTGGCAACCCTACTTCCAGTGCAAAACTAGAAGTAATAGCATCACATCAATGCAACATTTTAGGACACATCCATAGAGTTTTGGGTGAATTCTAGAGAGGGGTGACCATGTGAAGATATCACTTCCGGTTTCACACTGGAAGTGATACTGCGTATCAGTGAGATGTCAAATCTGTCATTCCCTCCCCACCTCGCTCCCACTGAATTCTTCCACCAAGGTGCCAGGTACAGGTATAAACAAAAGAGCCCTAATCCAGTAACAACCACAAGGATTGGATCACAGCTGAAAAAGTTTTCCTGCAAGTGGATCTATGGTTGCCAGATCCAGATTGGGTGAAGCCTGGGGAGGGCAGGGTATAATACCACAGAATCCACCCTCCAAAGCAGCCATTTTCTCCAGGAGAATGTATTTATTTATTTTACTTACCATAATTTAACATAATTTATATCTTGCCTTTTGGCCCTCATAAGAGCCCAACACACTGAATGCGATATGAGATTCTCAGTTCTGGAGGTAGTCAGAGATAAGGAAGGTCGTATATCAGGAAATTGACTACTCCAAAGAGAAACGTTTTGGATCTTTTATTTAGAGACTGTGGTTCCTAAGGGTCTAAATATGAAATTTGACTTATCATGTTTTCTTTAAGGAATGTTTTCTTTAAAGGATGTGTCCTTTAAGAGATGTGTTTTCAGGAAGGGGGTGTGGTTATTTAACTTTATAACCCCATAAAATGCTGTTCTGGACTAGGGATATTGCTTTGTCGAAGGCTTTCACGGCCAGAGAACGATGGTTGTTGTGGGTTTTCCGGGCTGTATTGCCGTGGTCTTGGCATTGTAGTTCCTGACGTTTCGCCAGCAGCTGTGGCTGGCATCTTCAGAGGTGTAGCACCAAAAGACAGAGATCTCTCAGTGTCACAGTGTGAAAAGATGTAGGTCATTTGTATCTACTCAGGAGGGGTGGGGTTGAGCTGAGTCATCCTGTAAGAGTTTCCCAGGGTGTGGAATGCTAATGGCGGGAGGCTTCACTGTATCCTGAGGAGGTTCTTTTGCATATGGATTGGTGCTTGATGTGCTAATCTTCTCTGCAGGGCTATTGTCGGGGATAGAATGTTTTGTTAGCCTGGTGTTTTTCAGAACTGGAAACCATGCTCTGTTCATTCTTAAGGTTTCTTCTTTCCTGTTGAAGTTTTGCTTATGCTTGTGAATTTCAATGGCTTCCCTGTGCAGTCTGACAAAGTAGTTGGAAGTGTTGTCCAGTATTTTGGTGTCCTGGAATAAGATACTGTGCCCTGTTTGCGTTAGGCTATGTTCAGCCACTGCTGATTTTTCAGGTTGTCCAAGTCTGCAGTGTCTTTCATGTTCTTTTATTCTTGTCTGGATGCTACGCTTTGTGGTCCCGATGTAAACTTGTCCACAGCTGCAGGGTATACGGTATACTCCTGCAGAGGTGAGGGGGTCTCTACTGTCTTTTGCTGATCGTAGCATCTGTTGTATTTTTCGGGTGGGTCTGAACACTGCTTGAAGGTTATGCTTTTTCATTATGAACTTCTAACTCACCGCCTCGCCAATGTGGGGATACGTGGAGTTGCCTTGCAGTGGCTGGTCTCCTTTCTCCGTGGTTGGGGACAAAGGCTGGTGCTTGGGAAGAGATTGTCATCCCACCAACTTATGCCATGTTGTGTCCCACAGGGGGCAATACTCTCCCCGTTGCTGTTTAACATCTATATGTGTCCCCTTGCCCAGTTGGTGTGGAGTTTTGGACTTGGGTGTCAACAATATGCAAATGACACCCTGCTATACTTGATGATGGACGGCCAGCCTGGCTCGGCCCCAGATGTCCTGGAGAATGCCTTTGATGCTGTGACTGGTTGGTTGAAACAGAGTCAACTGAAATTAAATCCTGCAAAGATGGAGGTCCTGTATTTGAGTCGTGGGGGGTTAGGTGCTGGACTCCGACTCCTGCCCTTTGATGGGGCGCCGCTTACGCCAGTGTCATTGGTTAGGAGTCTGGGGGTGATTCTGGACACCTCCTTGAAAATGGAGGCACAGGTCGCAGTGGTTGCCTCTTTTTTCCAACTACGATGGACCAAGAACCTTGTCCCGTACCTCTCAGTCAGCGACTTAATTATGGTGATCCAGGCAATGGTCATCTCTAGGCTGGACTCCTGTAACTCGCTCTACGCAGGGCTTCCCTTGGGCCTGACCCGGAAACTGCAGCTGGTTCAAAATGCAGCTGTGTGTGTTATTGTGGGAGCACCAATTGGAGTGCATATAACACCTATACTGTGCCAGCTGCATTGGCTGTCAGTGGAGTACTGGATCAGGTTCAAGGTTTTGGTATTAACCTATAAAGCCCTATGCAGACTGGGACCAGCATTATCTGCGAGACCACCTCTCCCTATATGTGCCCCAGAGGATGCTCCGATCTGGAGAGAAATACCTATTAGTGGTCCCTGGCCCCAAGGAGGCCCGCCTGGCCTCAGCCAGAGCCAGAGCTTTCTCGGTCCTGGCTCCAGCCTGATGGAACTCTCTGTCTACTGAGACCAGGGCCTGGCAGGATGTGTTATCATTTCACCAGGCCTGTAAGACAGAGATGTTCCTCCTGGCATATGGCTGAGGTCAGGCTTGGCCTCCACTGGTTGAAAAATGGAGGAAGTGATGAAAATATAATCTGAATCCCTCCCTACTAATGTTGTCCACCACCTTATCATGTCGAATTATATCTGCTGCTATTGATTGCCGCCATCTAAATATATATCTGAATATATATTTTTATATGTGAAATATGTTATAATACACTATGTTTTTATCAATCTATTCATGGTTTATAACTGTATAAATTGATGTGCTTTAATATGTTGTAATCCACCCTGAGCCCTTCATGTGGAGGGCGGAATAGAAATCCAAAGAAAATAAATAAATAAAAAATAGCATCCCTAGGTGTGTCCTAGTCTTTGAGAGCAAAAAGAAGTATGACATCATCATTCTGATGTTGTATGTAGTTACATATTCAGGTGCATCTGAAATAGGTTCAATTGATGCATGCTGAGACCTTAAGCTATGTCACATTTCCATAGCTAAGGTTGCCAATTGGCTAGGAAAACAATGTCCTGTCCCTTTAATAAGCAGAAATCTGCCATTGAAGCTTTTCATGGTGCAGAGCTAATAATTGCTGCAGATCAAACGGACATTAAAGGGACAGCTAAAGGGACTAGTTTAAAAGTTGGAAACCTTTCCCATAGCATTACTCAAAATGGCAATATGATCAATGTAATTTTGGTGATTTTTTTTTATAAAAAAGAATCCCCTGTCTGAAGCTCTATACTTACTTATCTTGTTCATGAAATCTGCCTAAGAATGGCACTTAACAGTGTTCTGACTGGGATATGCTGCCCCATTTAAAAAACAAAAGCTATCATATAGACAGAAAAGACAGCAAAAATGCAGCTGAATGATCTAGAAGTTGGAATACCTTCTTGATAAGGAAGAAAAGAGCATTTTTTTAGTTTATGAATAAAGTCCAACTAATGGAGGATATGACAGAACATAATGTTTTAAACAATATATAGAGAGGTGTGATATCAGGCATACTACATCCACATGGCCACAGCCCTTGGCATCTAAGAAAATTAGACCGGGCTCCTCCCCTCCCCCCCCCACCTCAATAGCAAGAAGCAAAGTTCTCCTCCCATTTGGCTCACAGAAAACATTTCTGCATCCTAAAAGTGCAGTCCTCAGAACCTTTCCTGGGAGTAAGCTTAAATGAACTGACCTGGATAGGATTCTGAGCAGATCTGCTTAGGTTTGCTCTTTAAAGTCTTTTTCATAGATTTTGTAAACTGTTTCAGCTGCCTAAGAAAAGTTTTCCTCCTTCTCTTAGGATAATAGAACTTCATTTAGTGACGCTGACTGGTGGTGGTAACAACAACTGTGCTTATACATCACTCAGTCTGGAAGTATAAAAACAACCTTATACTGAAAACCTACCGATCACCAAACATATCTACTTGTCTCCAGTCATCATCACCCCACTCAGAGGGGTGAACAAAGTCAGGGTTGTTGTTATCCCCACAATGCAGCTGGGGAGCTGGGGCTGAGGGGAGTGGCTTACTTAAGGCCACCTGCAGAGCTCATGGCAAAAGAAGGATTCAAACCAACAGAGTGCTGATTTGCAGCCAATCACTTAACCACTAAGTTACAGCAGCTTGGGATGAGGATATGTCCTGTTCTGTTTCCTCCTGCTTTTTTTCTGACTACATTTATACATTTTTTTTAAAAAAAAAATTCTGTTGCATATCCATGGCACATACCATGTAAAATCTGTTAAAGTAACAAATGGAATACTGACAGTGAAAATGAGCAAAATACAAAAAGGCTCATTGAGGCAATAATATATGAAAATAACTAGAATTGAAAAAAAAATACTTTTGGACAACACCACCTGCTGAGACTCTAGAGAGCTGCTTCCCAGCCCTAGTAGATGATACTGAGCAAGATGGATCGATGAAGCTGCCATTGTCTCTGGCAGAACTGATCTCTGTTGCCCAGAGATCAGTTGTAATTTAAGGAGAACTGCAGGCCCCACCAGGAGGTTGGCAACCATATGAAACAACAACAAAAACTGTGGTTGTAGTGGATTTTCTGGGCTGTACAGCCGTGGTCTTAGCATTGTAGTTCCTGATGTTTCGCCAGCAGCTGTGGCTGGCATCTTCAGAGGTGTAGCACCAAAAGAAAGAGATCTCTCAGTGTCACAGTGTGGAGAAGATTTTGGCAGGTAATTTATATCTACTCAGGAAAGTGGATTTGGGCTGAGTCATCCTGTAGGAGTTTCCCAGGGTGTGGAATGCTAATGGAGGGAGGCGTCACTGTATCCTGAGGAGGTTCTTTTGCATATGGATTGGTGCTTGATATGCTAATCTTCTCTGCAGGGCTATTGTGGGATGTGGAGTATTTCATTAGCCTGGTGTTTTTCAGGACTGGAAGCCATGCTCTATTCATTCTTAAAGTCTCTTCTTTCCTATTGAAATTGTGTTTATGCTTATGAATTTCAATGGCTTCCCTGTGCAATCTGACAAAGTTGTTGGAAGTGTTGTCAAGTATTTTAGTGTCTTAGAATAGGATACAGGAAACCAACTCACACGGATCGGTACTTACACAAAAACTCCAATCACCACCCTCGACAGAAAAGAGGCATAAAAAAACAGTAGACCATGCAAGATGGATATGTGAACCACACTTTCTCAATGAGGAAATTAATCATCTAATCCATGCACTTCAAGCAAATGGCTACTCCAGAAATGAAATCAGAAGAGCGAATAAACCAAGCACAAATCAAACAACTAAGGAAAAACAGTCTCCCACAGGAAAAGTGTTTTTGCCATATATCAAAGGAATCACTGATCAGATGGAAAAGCTTATGAAAATGCACAGCCTACAAACAGTATTCAGACCCACCAGAAAAATACAACAGATGCTACGTTCAGCAAAAGACAGTAGAGACCCCCTCACCTCTGCAGGAGTATACCGTATACCCTGCAGCTGTGGACAAGTTTACATCAGGACCACACAGTGTAGCATCCAGACAAGAATAAAAGAACATGAAAGACACTGCAGACTTGGCCACCCTGAAAAAGCAGTGGCTGAACATAGCCTAACTCAAACAGGACACAGTATCCTACAGTGACGCCTCCCTCCATTAGCATTCCACACCCTGGGAAACTCCTACAGGATGACTCAGTCCAAACCCACGTTCCTGAGTAGATATAAATTATCTGCCAACAACTTCTCCACACTGTGACACTGAGAGATCGCTTTCTTTTGTTGCTACACCTCTGAAGATGCCAGCCACAGCTGCTGGCGAAACATCAGGAACTACAATGCCAAGACCATGGCTGTACAGCCTGGAAAATCCACAACAACCATAGTTCTCCGGCCGTGAAAGCCTTCGACAATATAACAAAAACTGTGCTTATGTACTGCTCTTCTAGACAGATTTTGCCCCACTCAGAGGGGTGAACAAAGTCAGGGTTGTTGTTATCCCCACAATACAGCTGTGGCTGAGAGGAAGTGGCTGACCCAAGACCACTTGCTGAGCTTGTGGCAGTAGTGGGATTCAAACTAGCAGAGCACTGATTCACAACCCAATCATTTAACCACTAAGTTATAGCAGCTTGGGGCAGTCAAAGAGAGGTATTCCTTCCCACAGTTAGTTGTTAACTGAACTATCTGCTACACAATGTGAAGATTGTCCATACTTGAAGGGGCTTTTAAAAAAGGAATTGGGGGAATCCTGGAGAACAGGATACCTATCGATATTAATAGCCATGGCAACAGAAAGATAAACTAGGCAGAACACTGTTTTGATTCCACAAACCAGTTCTTGTGTTCTTCTGCCCATCTGCCAGTCTCATTTCAACCAACACTTAAGTAGATTATTGGCAAATCCAATTTACTTTCTCTTATCTTTTTCACAGACATTCTCGTGCACATACCACCTCATTTTTGTATTAACTTGTAATTTCTAGTGGCTTATTCACCTCATATTTTGATGCATGTGCCCCACTTCCCTTTTTAACCGCAGAAACTGGTATCTCCAAATAGAGATAGCTAACTACTCTGGGCAATTGCTTCAGAATTCTCCCCATCCCAGCCGTTGTTTGATTCCTTGATCTGCCCCTGTTGGCCTTGCCAATTGTTCCTTATTGCAAGGAACTTCCCTTTATTATTAAAATATAATGTTCTATTACATAAACAAATGCAAACACAACTTATTCTAATAAAGTACTGGAAAACGTTCTGAAACAGACAACTTCATTTTCTTATAATCTCATAATGGGTAGGAGCTCTTCAAGTTGGCAGACCTCAAGCTGCTGGCATTCAATTTCAGACTTCCTGCAGTCAGAAAATCTGCCACAGAACTGCTATGTAGTTCCAGGTGGGTAGCCATGTTGGTCTGTAGTAGAGGAGCAAGATTTGAGTGCAATGGTACCCCAATATACCAATATTTTCATGGCTGACTTGGAGCAGCACTCCCTCAGTTCCCACTGCTAGCACTCTTCTTGTACCTGAGATTCATTGATGGCATTTTCATCATCTGGTCACATGAGAAAGAAGCACTGGAGAAATTTCACAAGACTTTCATCAACTTCCACCCCAACATCAACCTGACCATGAATCAATCCACACAAAAGTACCTTTTCTAGACACCCACAGTACAAATTCAGATTGGAAGCATAAAAACCACTTTATACTGAAAACACCTTTTACTGAAAACCTATTGATCACCAAACATATCTACTTGTCTCCAGTCATCAGCTAACACATCAAACAATCCATTGTCTTCAGCCAACCTGTCCCTCTGACCAAGATTCTCACTTGCACGATCTACAACAAAGAGTTCTGGAATTACAATACCCATTGGATGTAGTAAGCTAAAATGATACCAAGGGATGACCTGTTACAAAATGAGCCCAAACGGAACAGCAACGGAACACTGCTGGTAGTTGCATACATCTCCTAACTCAAACCAGTTCAATACATCATTAATGATCTGTAACCTATGCTGGACAATGATACTCCTCTCTCACAGACATTAGGAGGCAACCCTTTTCTTGCCCACAGACAGCCCCCCCCCTAAACAATTCCTCACTCACAACAATGCACTTCCCAACAGGGTCATGAACTTTGTGACCAGGGCCTACAATAAACTAAGATGCCAACTCTGCCCCCATATGCACTCCAACAGCATGATCACTGGACCTCACAACACCAGTTATATGATCTCAGGCTCATTCACTCATTCATCTTCCAGTGTTAGATATGCCATCAAGTGTCAGCATTCCTCCAGTTCTCTATATTGTACAAATGGGTCCATCCTTTCATGAAAGAATGAAAGGACATAAAACTAATATCAAAAATCACAACAGTCAGAAACCAATGGGAGAACATTCCATCGCTGACCTGAGAGTAGCAGTTCTCAAGCAGAGAAACTTCAAAGGAAAAGTACAATGTGAGATTGCTGAAATTGAATCTATTTGCAAATTCGGAACAATGGACCCCCAATGTTGAATTGGGACGTTGGATTTTTTTTCACAGACGCTAATTTTCAGCACTTTGTACCCAGGCCCTGTCACACTAATTACAACATGTATTATAGGCAGCTTCCTGACACTCTAATTTGCAAAAACTGTGCCCACCCTCTGCCTAGATGATCTCTTTTTCACTCCATGTATCTAATGAAGGGAGCTTTGACTCTCAAAAGCTCATATCTTGGAAATCTCGTTAGTCTTAAAGAACTGTGTGTCACTGAGGATTCTGAGCCGTGCAATCCTAAGATGAGTTACATCCTTCTGATTGAAGTCAAGGGGTCTTAGAATGAACTGTATGGCATGTAGTTCATGCAGCACTCTGGATAGACATTGGGCTGTTATTCCCTGTTATGCCATGTTAATTAAATATACCCTACAAAATACTCCCCTATAGCTATACATTGGATAGATATCTAAAAATAATGGATAGGAGCTGGAAAGTGGATCTTCAGGGATGTTTGTCCAACTTTTGATTAAGACACTTTGTTAAGTGCCAGTGGTGTCCCTTTCGGATAATAGAGTTTGAAAAAATCTGTGTTCTGCATGTTCATTTGCCTTAAGACAGTGAGATAGTAAGTCAGTAACAGAGAGAAAGACAGAGACAGAGAGATACAATATAATCTGCAAAGTTCTCCTGTTCTCCTCTGCCACAATTCAAGGAAATGAATTGTGGCACAAGAACCCCAATGGAATAAAGTTTGTGCAAGACAGCTTCCAGGTGCGTAGGTGGACCCTATATTTTTAAAACTGTGTTTTGTGCACCGCAAAGAAGTTTGCAATCTTCACTAATGCCAGCCACTTTTCAACATTTTTTTTCTTTCTTTCTGATATGTGCACAGCTGTTGGCTATGTATAAAGAGGACATGCATGGAAGTCTGACACTGTTTTTTTTTTAATGTACTAAACTCATCCTAAAAATAGAAAGAACAGCGCTGTTGTCGAATGCACGTGGATTGCACAGTTCCTGGAATGATCCTGGATGAGCACCACACTGAAACAATGCAGTAACAAGCAAAAATGCTAAATATTCTTAATGGAGGCGTGCTGATGTGGAAACAGACTCCCTCTCCAGAGCAATTTGTCAGAACTTCAGGCAGAGGAAAAGGAAGCTTTCAAAAGCAGGCAACCGTAGCACCACTTCCAAAACTGTTTCTAGGATTGTCCTAGCCAGGCTAGTTTTGCTACAACGTCTTGAAGCCGAACGAACCTGCTTATATCCCTAGGATGTGTCAGTTGCACAAGGATTTCTTATGTTCTTACAAAAAAAAGAGGAAGGAAACAGCTGGTAAATGTTTCACAGATGGTAAAGCTCTTGGCATATCTCAGGAGAGGGCCACCCATACAGATGGCTCATTATTTTAACATTTGGATTTTCATCTTATTAAAACATCTTTTTTTTCCCTCCCTGGTTTTATTTAGCATCATAAATTCTCCTACACTTTAGTTAACAACTCAGTTGATTTGGGGGCTGTGTGTGTGGCAGAGAGAACATCATTTGGCTAAAATACATATCTGTAGCATCATTATTCTCAGCTCTGATGTGTGGCCAGCGGACTTGAACCTGATTAAAAATACCAAACGCAGGCGAATGCTCGGAAATATGACTTTATCAAGCAAAGGTCAGCTGAGCCTGTACAGAAGCTGAATTATTCAACAAAGGGAAGAAGCAAGGGAGGGGGATATAAGGAGAGAAACAGGGAATTGTTTATATTTAACATTATTAATGTATTAGAATTCAAAAGATGGCGCTCCAAATGCTTAGGAAATCTAAACTAAATTTTCAGTCAGTGGAATGAAACTCCTTCTCTCTTGCACTTTAGCCCATTGCACAAAATGCTGTTCCTAGGAATTGGGGATCCTGAGGGGAAACATGAGGGAGATCTGCCGCCCAAAGAGAGTATTAGTGAAAACTGCCAGTTTCATTTGAATCCGACCCACTTACTTGTATTGATGGCTACCAACTAATTTTGCACATTAGTTGGATCCTGCAAAGTTTCCCAATAGTGAAAAAATGGAGGAGGGAGACCTCTTTGATCACTGAAAGGGGATCTTGAAAACTGCAAGGATAAAGGCCCTGTGGGAGAGGGCAAGTTTGAGCAAAAAAGTGGCTGGATCCAACCAATTGTCTACAACAAAATTCTGATCTCCTAACAGAACGAGCAAACACTGCAAATTTAGTGTGTGTGATGAGATTCTACCAGTGTGGGAAATGTACAGAATCTGTCTACTTTGGCAAAGTTCAGTAAATTGCAATTGAAGTTTAAGAAACATTTGACAGCGTACAATGAAATCTAAATGCACAACTGAAATAACATTCACTTCATCATTAGCTAATAAATACCCAAGTCAACAAAGCTGTAATTGCTTTCAGAAGATCTTAGGCTCAGATTTTGTGAAACTCCTGGAACTCCTGAAACTGCAGAACATCTATCCATAACCTCCCTCTGTGACTCCACATCACACCCAATTGACACTGTTGAAAAGAAACCACATTGAACACAAAGTGAACACAGGAAATAGTGATCTCAAAGGTATCTAAGTTATTCAATGGAATACGCTTGGTGTGTTGAATATGGAAGCAAGAAATCACCACAGACTGGTGAGTTATCAGTGTGAGGTTAGACTAAACCAAATTGATGTCTTTAAATTAGATGACAGCTATGTGGAGTGTTTTATCCATGATGATTTTTTAATCCAAAGTAGTGCTTGGGTGGGCAGAACTATTTCTTAATGTCTGCTTAAATTTGTGAACTTTAACCTTTCCCCAAAGCTTTTAACAGCCATCGTTTCCCCTATCTATTGATGCTTTTTTGCCATTTATTTCTGGTTAGGGCCGGTTAGTGAGTCTAGCCAATCAGGGATCATCCAGTGAACATGATAAATTCACAATGCTGTATAGTCAATCTGATTTGGCTATTTGCTGATGTCATTGAGGCAAACAAAGTTGATTTAGAATGAAGGCAATGCTTCCAAGAACTGGTCACATGGGTAATTCTAGCCAATCAAGGGCCACCAGAGGCAAAGAAACTTATTCTGAGTGAAGACAATACTTTCTTAATAGCCAAACACTTTTGCCACTGCTGTTGCAATCCCTAGGGGAAAAAAATTACAGAAGTGCCTTTTGATGCTGATGAAAATCCCCTCCCGCTTTTCTCAGCCTTTTAGATTTATTAGAGAATCCATATATCTGTATATATAAAGACAAGGGTCCTCCTGATTGACTCATCAATGCCCAGCCCAAATCCCTGGACCTAGAAATGTGAAATTTGGGAAGGACGTTCCTTTTGTGATATAGGGGCTCAATAAGAAAGGATTTTAAGAAATTTGCCCCCTAAGGGGGTAAAAAGGGGTCAAATGTGTTTTCCCATAGGGATACAGCTTCCCTGTGCAGCTGGCAGGCTGCTGCCTACTTGCATCCCTGCCTACTGCCAGCTTGGCCACTCTTCCCTGATTCAGCCAGCCTTTCAAGGCTGATTGAGGCACACAACATTCCACACCTCATTCCCCCACCCAGACATAGTTGGAACACAGAGGTCATTTGCATATGTGGCCTGATTGGTCCTCACCTCCCACATTCTAAAGAGTATGCAGTTACTATTGGGAGTAATTGAACGTGTCCTGAGGTAAAACACACCTCCCAGTCTTCCCCAAAAAGTTTGCTAGGGTTGCCAACTAAAAAAAAAAAATGTTCCATACTCATAAATATTATAACTGGATTTAAAGAAGTTAAATACCACAGTGAAGCACAGATATCAAGCTAGTTCATTTATATTTTATTAATTCTTGTTTTATGTAGATTAATATCTCAAAACTTTGGAACAAACTGTTTCATTATCAGCATGCTGAAATGCATAACACACTCAGGAAACTGAAATCCCTAAGTGTAAAAAAATTGGAACTTAATTCACATTTAAAAAAAAAAATTGGGCAAACTTGTCCATTGAAGTTTCCTATTTTTCTCACTAATTAGATAGATTTTTCTCTGAAAGTAGAAAACTCGGAGAAACTGTTGGCTGCAGAATTGGAATGTTTGGTCCAATTTGCTTGAAATGTGGTTGGTCTTTAGTGGACAGGCAATAGTCACTCCCCTGCAATTTTGGTGTCATTTGGTTGAAAAACTGCCTTTCCAGTCACCTCAAAGTCCTCCATAGCAGAATAATAGCAGAACCTTAGCTTACTAATCCTCCCACCCCATCTTGTGGGTCTGGAGGCTTTTTCCCCTCTTAAAGTAGAAAGCCTGAAGGAACCAGTGACCAGAGAATTGGAATACTTGGTCCAATTTGCTTGAAACGTGGGTGGTCTTGAGTGGACAGGCTGTATTCGCTCCTCTGCAATTTTAGTATCATTTGTTTGAAAATAGCCCTGATCACCACCACTCCAATAGGGAATGATGAGAAAGGTGCCATTCTTCTTCCTTACTTTTCTAAACAAACAGACTACATCAAGGAAGTACAGAAAATTTAGAATTTTCAGCAGAAAGGCAATTTTTAAACAGTTAGTCAATCACTGTAAGAGTAGGAAAGTTAAATGACTTTTTATACTGATCTGTAGCTTTTCTGCTAGGCTACCACCATTTTAGGAATTAACAGAGAGAGAAGTGGGGCTGCACAGAAAGGCACCTGGGTCTGTAAAATCGGTCGCTTTGTTCAATCTGCTTGAAACTTAGGAGGTCTTTAGATTAGAAGGAGTACTGTGTTCTGTGCAAATTTGGTGCCATTATAGACTCATAGGGTTGGAAGGGACTTCTAGGATCATCTAGTCCAATGCCCTGGACAATGCAGAAAATTCACAATTAACTCCCCTCTCTCTCACACACACACCCAATGACCCTTGCTCCATGCCCAGAAGATGGCAAAACTCCAGCAGGATCCCTAGCAAAACAGGCCTGGGGAAAATTGCTACCTCACCCCAAGGTGGTGATCAGTCTTGCCCTGGACATGCAAAAAATAAGCAGAGAACTAGGCACTGATGTAACCCTCCCTGTCCTCCCTCTGATCTTCTGCCTAGGTTCACAGAATCAGCATTGCTGTCAGATGACCATCTAGACTCTGCTTAAAAACCTCCAAAGAAGGAGAGCCTGTTCTCTTCATAAACACTTGCCCCAGACCCTTGAATAGATTAGCCATTGAAAATAATGGTCCCAGAGACCCCTGAACTTGTAATATCCTACCTGGAAATAAGCAGTCAGGGCAAAATCACACACACACAGTCCAGATCACAGGATTATCTTGGTGTACACCCCTACTAGAACAGCCACTGAGGATATTTGTTTCTTAAAGTGACTTGCACTGCTTCTGTTATTTGGGAGAACGTTAACACCCCCCCCCCCTAGTGTTTTGAGGATTTTTTTAGATTTCTGTTTTTTTCTGCAAACCTGGGGCATTTCTCAGATTTGTAGAAAGACCTGTCTTGTCTGTCCATGGCTCCAGTTTCTGGATTTAAATATCCACAAATGGGGCCACGTTGATAATTAAATGTATTGATATTGATTTGATAGTAAATGTATTCTGTCTTAGCATTATCCACCAAGGTCTAGCTGACCACACTTATTGGCACTCACTCCATTCCAAAGAGGAATGTTCATCCTTATTAAATCTCATTGATATCAGTGTGTTGCCAAGCAGGCCCCCTCTCCTGCTTTAAGGCCTGCCATGGACTGTGTTAAAGTTTCCTGCGTTGCTGCTTTGCTGCTACACAAAGATTGCCTTGCACGTGTGTGTTCTGGTACACGTGTCAGTTTCCTGTCTGCTTGTTAATTACCCTGCTGCTGCAATAGACTGTGTAGTTCCCTGACTCCATGTTTGGTTAACTGCACAAAGGACTCTTTTCCTGGGCAACTCTGCCCTGGCCTATATCTGGACTTCCCAGTGTGTGTTTGGACTTTATTACAAGTGTGCCCCGTGTCTGCACTGCCATCTGCCACGGACTGTGCCTGTTCCCTGCTTTGGACTGTGTTTTACGTGCTGTTCCCCCTGCCTCCATGGAAGCCTGCCTCATATGGGCCCCAAGCCGCTGCTAGCAGCCGGGTGCCTGCTGGGGAAACCTCCAGCGAGCCTGGCTAGGCGCTCCCTGGTCAGTTCCCGCCTGGAGCCTCCTGCGGGCCGGTCCCCGAGCTTGCCCTCGCTACCGGGCAGCCTGCTATCCAGCCCCAGCTATGCCCAGCCGGCATCCATGTTCTCAGGCAGCCAGAAGACCCAGGGGAAAAGACTGCTTTGGGAAGCCATTTCGGCGAAGCGGGCACACCACGTCCGCAGCGAGAGTACCTCGCCCCGCTCTGCATATCTTAGGAGCCGCCCCGGAGAAGGAACTAAGTGCCGACCATCCCAAGCACTTAGAGAATGCATCTCAAAGAAACCTCCGCATTCCAGAGCTGATGACATCAGGACAAGCCCTGTCCGCTGGAACATCCTTTCAGCCCGCTTGGATTTCCCCCTCCCTCCTTTGTCCCTTCTTCCTGAGGTGTCACTTATCACAATCAGATTACCAAAGTGGCCCATCTAAGCCATTCAGTAACCCATTAGAACCTTTGTTTTAATCTGTGAGAACCACCAAGTACAGCACCAGCCCCAGGGTACGTTTTGGGGTATTTAAGCCGGTCTCCCAGACCGCATGGTGCGCATGCCATCCTATCCAGAACCCCTCGCTGTCCGTCTGTGGTCCCAGTGCTGGCATTGGGCCACCTCGCTGTTGTGTCTCTGCTTTGCTTCAGGATTGTGAGTATTCCCCACCAACGTTGGGAACCTGCTAATGCGAAAGTCTCTATATTTCCTACTCTGTATTTCCTAGGTCTTGTATGTTTTCTTGTGTGTATGTGCAAGTTCAGGCTGATGCCACACTATTAGTAAATACACGTGTTTGAACCTAATTTTAGTCTGCCTCTTTGTCACTAGAGTGTCTGGAATCGGGACCTCCGTAAACATAGGTTAGATCCACGCTAATTTTAGTTACAGACTGCTAAAGCTAATTTCCCCCTTATTAAAGAGCAGTTCTGGTAACAAGTGGGACCAACGCACAACTATCCTGGATTGAAATCCACATACTTGCTTTTTCATTCCTTGAGAGGCACAAGGGCTGAGTCCTGGCATTCCAGCCCATTTCTGGTGAGCCTTGCTTTGAATAAGGTTTCCCCACCTTCTCCTCTCAAAAGGCAAGTAGGTGTGCTAACACTATTCAAATATTAACATTTATTTTAAAGTAATAGTGAATGCATGGAGGCAATGGCTTTCTGCTGGCTCCTGGAATTCAGGTGCATGTTAAGATCAAGGAAGTGTCAGCAAATGATAAAACTTGGTGCTTTGCAGTTCTCTCTTTTAAAAATAACTGGATTGATTTATTGCCCAACGGATGGGCTCTTATGGTGAGACCTTGCGTGCCAAGTTGCATCCAGACGCCACTCTTACAGCCAAGCTGTAAATCTTTCCTGAACGGGGTTTCTCACTGGAACTCTGTAATGCTTGTGGGTGCTGCTGGAATATTTATAACACAGCATCTGAAATCATAGCTCAGAACAGCAAGATACATGGGGGAACTGGAGAAGGTTTGCCGGGACCAGAAAAATTGATAGGTTGAGTCAAGCAAAAGCCTAATGTAACAAGTTTGTTACCACTTTAGGAAATCTGCAGGAGGAGAATAGTGTCACTCCATGAAGCTGCTTCAGGAAAGACTAAAGGAAGGACTACCTTGCATAATGCAATGGTTGCTTGAGACTTACAGAATTTGAATGCCTTTTTGTGTGTGTGTGTGTGTGTGTGTGTGTGTGTGCAAAAAAAGCTTTTCTTCCCACTTTGGTACCCAGTTTAATGTGGAATTGTCTCCCCACTGAGGGCCAAGCTACAAGTGACGAATGACACTTGAACAGCAAGTGGATTGAGTGGAGGGCAAGTGAACAGGGAGAAATACACTTGCTGTTCAAGTGTCATTCATCACTTGTAGCTTGGCCCTATGACTCCTTCCCCAAGTATTCTTCATAAATTCATGGACAGGACAGGACAGGAAAAAGGACTCTTACTCTTATTTGACCAGTCTCTGTATCAGGCATCTGACGAAGAGAACTTGATACAATAAAATTGGTTAGTCTTAAAGGTGCTACTGGACTCTTTTTGATTTTACAAATGAAGGTATACCATTTGGCATATGTGGAATCCATTATTACTTTTTTAAAAAAAAAGAACCCGTGACCAACTTCTAGAGATCAGTCAGCAAATAAACTACTGCTGAGACAAAGTGGAGTGTGAGCATTTCAAGAAATTGATTACTATCCATGAGAAACTTCTAAAAGCCACTGCTTCAGGAGTAGGAACCATTTATTTAAGTATTTAGATATTTCCAACCCTCTTTTTCTTCTAGTGGGGACCCAAAGCAGGTTTCAGAATCTTTCTCCTTCTATTTTATCCTCACAAAACCTACTCTGTGTGTTAAGTTAAGCTGAGAGAGCATGACTTGACCCAAGGTCACCTTGTGAGTTTCCATGGCATAGTAGGAATTCAACCTGAATCTCCAAGATCTTAATCTGACACTCTAACCCAGAGGTCCCAATGTGGTGCCTATGGATGTAACTTGACACTCATTGACATCTTCCTGTTACCCACCTAATGTTTTCAGGGGGCAGATGGGGCTCTTGCCTAGCACAGTTTCTGACTGGCCATTGAAGATCTCATTAACAGTGCAGGTTAAAATAATGATGCTTCGGCTACAACTGCCATCACAGTGTTAGTTTTATTCTCTCCTCCTCCTATTTTCTAGAGTATTTTTGGAATTACCATTCTTCTCTCCTACATGTGGACTTCCTCTGGGTGTGTGTGTGGCTCCACCTCTTGCAGCAAGCCATTTTATGGTTGACTGCACCTCCCACGGCAGCCATTTTGCAGTTGCACTTACCACCCTGTGCCAGCTTTTCAAAGGCGCCCACAGGATCAAAAAGGTTGGAGATCCCTGCTCTGACCACTACACTGGCCCATGTGCTGAAAAATGCAATGCACACCTGTGAATAAATTAGTAAGACAGCAAACAAAGGGTGAGGGAGATGAGGTTTATATCTGGCTAAATGAATTAAGAGCAAGCCACTGCTGCTGCCAGCACCTCAGGGGCTTGCCTTAGACCAAATAGCAGCTGTGTGGGTGACCATGATGATTGGAAACTACACGCATTGCCTTTTCTCACACTGCCATCTCCAGTAGCCCTGCCAGTGTCTCAGGAGATTGCCTTGGTTGCTTGGGTGGAAAACTGGGCCTGCATGAAGAACAAAGGGGTCTGGTGTGGCACTTTTAGCATTCTTCCTGGGCCTGCTCTAGTTCATATAGGTTCAGAGATGCAAACTGGTGCATGCAGTTCAGTAAAAAAAACTTAGGGCTGTATGATGGCTCCCCCCCTTCACTCTCCCCAATGTGAGACAGACTTTCCTGTCAAAATTCAGTCTCCCTGCTTTCACTGAGCTGTCCCAAGTAGTGTGTTACTATTTGTTGTATAGATAATTTGTTTGTCCCTCCCTGATACACAGATATACTTTTGGCTTTTAGTCCAGCCCAGAAACTTGATGGGGAAAAGCAGGACCCCTCTTCCTTTTTTACTTGGAAATCGCACTAGAGATTGTATAACATTCAAAAAGAAATAACAACTTTATCTTACAGGCAGGGATTGAGTAATTGTACTCAGGGGATGGAAATGCGACAGTAAAATTTTGTTAGCATTACAGAATACACTTCATGGAACAGGCAAAATAGTATCCTTGAAGCTTATTTTCATATACTCTTGGTTCTTAACAGGGAGACTTGTTTTACTTAGTAACTTAGTTACAGCAACAATGTTCCTTCAGGAAGTTTCCTATGACAGTTCAGGTTTTCTGGAGTTATTTAATTTCTTTGTGCACCTAACTCACTATTTGCTTGAAACTAGAGGATATTTCTATTTCCTGAGCAGCCTAAAACCGTTTTCCCTTCACGACAGACTCGGAGTCCTCCTCAGAGCCAAACCACCTTAGAAACTGGGCAGGAATTAATCTTCTTCTGCTCAGAAGATATAACCCCTCTTCTTTTTGGCTTGAAAGGGAGTCTCAACCCACTACCCAATCACGGTCACCCCAAACTCCTAGTTTTCAGTGTCTGTGTAAAGCGTACTTCAGCTTATGCTGACAATTAGACTTTGAATTCTTACATACAATTCTTCCTCAGGACAGTAATACTACAGTTAAGGCAAAGGAGTCTTCTCTCTTCATCCTAAAGGAGAATCTGTCTGACTTTTCTTGTTAGACTGCTTGACTCCAAATCCTGTCAGAAACCAACTGACTGTCTTCAGACTGGTTCTAACTGACAGAAACTCCAATATGGAATTTAAAAAAAACGCCACTCCTCAGAACTCAGCTTATAATATAGGGTTTTTTTTTCAAGCTGGCCCTGACCAATCAGAAAAGAGGGAGCAGCCTGTCGAGGGAGTAGTTAACTCTTCCCCTCCCAGCTCTCTGATTCTGCTGCACTGCATAAACCTGCTGTTAAATGCAGTCTGTCACAGGCTGCACCTGAATCCCACACCAGCCTACTTTACATGTTACATTGAATGCACATACATCCTGCCTGTATGTGCATACATCTGTTTCTAAGAAAGAGTCAACATGTTCACTTTACAAACGAAACCAGGAACCAGAATCTGGATAAATGCAAGGCTTGTATAGTAGATCATCTGTACATGTGTTGAATGTAACATGAAAATTAATGAACACACATATAAAGAAAAAAGCATGTGCATGCTGTACACAGATTGTATGTTCACTATAACCTGTGAACAGGGCTACCATGTGATGGTAGGAAAATGAGTTGTTTTTTGTCACTAACTATATCTATTCTTTCTGCAAAGACAGTTCCTCGAAATAAGGAACAGGTGCCAAACAACCTTCAGTGCTTCTGCCGATGGATGCAAATGACTTTGATTGACTTATAAGGGAAGCAACGATATCCTGCTACTCTCCACTGCATATGCCAAATGAATGGGCAGGAATCACATCTTGTCAATTATCAAATTGCACCTTGTCAATTATATCTGACTTACTGGACTTTTCAGAGGGAGGATTTGGTATGTGATGAGCATTAACTTTCCCGTACATCATCATCATCACAGAATGGAAGCCCTTAAAGGTGCGATTAACTTAAGTCTTTTCACATGTTCAAAGAAAGTGTGGAAGGGCAATCAGGACTGAACATGGAAGGTATCCACTCTCCTGACCCTCCATGCATTCAGCCAAAGGGGTGAATAAAACCTATGCATTGTGTCTTTCTTGCCCTTTTCAGATGTTGCATTCAGGTGTACCGGGAAACTGGGTTTGATGTATATCAAAAACACATGCTACCTGTGATGCTTCTGATATGTGCAGTTGCCATGTTGTCTGAACAGGAGCAACTCATATATTTTGCATGCGTGTACAGCCTTGGTACATGCAAATCAGAATCTTGAAAAACCCAGTGGGCTGTTTGTGCATACCAAAACAATACACATGCAGAATATGAGAGTTGCCCTTGTTCAGACAACATGGTGACCACGTTAGCAGGAGGATCTATGCACATTTGGGATACAGTGGAAAATAGCTACAGTGTGATCAGAAACCCTTCAAAAACACCCAAATATGCCTACAGTTATGGGCACACAGAACTCTCTGTGGATCTTCAGTTAAACCTGCAGAAATTTGCACTTCTTCCTTATTTCAAGGAACTGTTGATCCAACCACTTATTTGTTTGTTTGTTTGTTTGTTTGCTTGTTTGTTTATATTCCTCCCTCCCCACATCAGCAGGCTCAGGGCGGATCACAACCAAGTTTAAAAACATATTTCATCATATATACAATTTAAAATCATAAAACATCCTAATACATAGATTAAAATACATGTAAACATACTCACACACACACACACACATATATGTATGTATGTATGTAAACACAGCGGCACATAATCCAGATGACCCCCTATTTAGCCATCTTCAGAGTATTTTGCCAGGGATGTATGAGAGATGGAGGTGTCACTAGTAGGGTGGGCATATACTGTGCTCCCCTGGCTAGGGTGCACCGCCGGCATCAACTATATGCCTGGCGGAACAGCTCCATCTTACAGGCCCAGCGAAATGCTAATAAATCTCGCCAGGCCCTGGTCTCATTGGACAGAGTGTTCCACCAGGCTGGGGCCAGGACTGAAAAAGCCCTGGCCCTGGTCGATGCCAGGTGGGCCTCCCTAGGGCCAGGAATCTTTAATAGATGCTTATCACTAGAGCAAAGAGCCCTCTGGGGTTCATATGGGGAGAGGCGGTCCCGCAGATACACCGGTCCCAGTCTGTATAGGGCATTATAGGTTAGTACCAAAACCTTGAACCTGATTCGGTTCTCCACTGGCAACCAGTGCAGCTGACACAATACCGGCGTTATATGCGCACACATTGACGTTCCGGTGATGTCCCGCGCCACTGCATTCTATACCAGCTGTAACCGCTGGATCATGTTCAGGGGAAGCCCAGCATAGAGTGCATTACAGTAGTCCAGCCTAAAGGTGACCATTGCTTGGACCACTGTAGTCAAGTCGCGGGATGAGAGATAAGGGGCAAGCTTCCTGGTCTGTGAAGATAACAGAAACAAGACCTGGCAGTTGCAGTGACCTGATCCTCCATTGTCAAGGAGGAATCCAGGATCACCCCCAGGCTCCTAACACTTGAGCTTGAGACTCCCATCAGAAGAATCTCCAGATTCCATTCCAAGCTTGTTCCATGCTTCAAATATATTTGAAAGAGGAGGAGAGCCTCTGTTTTCTAAGTGTTCCGGATAAAACTGCTGTAGCAAAATGAGAGTGGTCGGACAATGCAGCATGGATAGAGTAAACAAAACAATTCAAAAGCAGAGCTTGAGTCATTCAGGAGCTCTTTTCTCTCTGGGTCCATTGATACAATAATAAGAAGTCAAGCAGAACAAACACTTAATCGTACTCCTTTCTTCTTCCTCTACACATAGTAATAACGATGTAAAGGATGTGGCATGAATCACCCAACGTAAGGGCATTCAGGTAGCAATGCCAGGTAAACACCTGTGGGGGTTTGACTCCTATTTTGTGCAACTACTGGCACCAGGGTTCACCAGGGTTCACCAGGTTCAGAGGTACTGTTTGATTTTTATATAAGTGGTAAACTCTAGAATAGCTTAAATAAGAACAGAGGAAAGAGAAGTGTTCATTTCCTTTGCCATGAACAGTCCCTTCAACAGAAGAACTTCTAGAGCAAAGACTGGAGTTTCTAGAAACACCTGAGGTCCTACATCTCTTTTTTTCTGGAAATAAGCACTACAAGGAAATTATAAACATCACGTTGAACTGAGATGAGTAAAAGGCTAATGGGTAGCATATAGTGAGCAGTTTCATATCACTAAGTAGTCACTGGTGTCTCTTAATAATGCATCTGCATGTGGTGAATTCAAAAATGTATGCTAAGTTCATTGATGACCATCAGCTCTGTATGCATAAGTGGTACTCCATGAGTCCCCGTGGCCAAATCCCACTGGGAGAGATCCCAACCTCCTTGAGAGATCCACAAAAACAACTGGATGGCAGAGAAATAGATGAGTCTTCTGTTTAATGGAATAAATCACAAATCTCTGGGTTGTCCTGAAAGGTGGTATATAAATCAAATGTTGTTATTATTATGGCTATCCTGAGCATTCTTGCAGTAACAACATATGGCCTCTGTGTTGCTTGCCTCAGGCCTAGTTTCCAGATCTGATCCTGGAAGTGGTGTCTCTTCCAAAGCTCTTTACTTGCAACTAGACATGGGCACGATAAAAAAAAAATACCGATCAAGCTGTTTGTGGATCTGCGCTGGTGACGACCCCAGATCACCAATTCACTCCGATCAAGTCCTGTTTTGGATCTGGGATCTGGGATTGGAGGGGCGCCCCCCCACACACACACTTAGAGCAGGGGGGGGAGTTTTTAACCCGGCGATGAGCCGCCTCCCCTCAGGGAGGGGACGTTTTCTCTCTCTCTCTCTCTCTCTCTCTCTCACACACACACACACACGCACACACACACACTCTTAGAGCAGAGGGGGGGAAAGTTTTAACCCGGCGATGAGCCACCTCCCCTCAGGGAGGAGACGTTTCCTCACACACACATGCACTTAGAGCAGAGGGGGGGAAAGTTTTTAACCTGTCCCTGCCTCTCCAAATAGAGAGAGAAAGAGACACCCCGTCAACAAGTTTCAGCCAGCTTTTAAAAAAAAGCAGGGATAGAATCCTCCATCCCACCCGATTTTAAAAGCAAGCAGCCAGTCTTCCAAAAGCATATTTTAAACAGGAAGAAAGTAAAACCAGGATCCACATGGATCCTCGCGGATCCTATGGTTTTTTAAATAGGAAAAACACAAATGAAACATCAAATCACATATCAACTTCTTGCAAAAAGCAGGCATTGGGCTGAGAAGCCAGGAGGAGAGAGATATCTCTTTTCAGTGTTAACTCTTTCAATGCACTGAATGAACTCAGTAGAGGAGCTCAAAACAGCTTCAGTTGATAGCTGCTCTCAAAGCAAGGGGTTTTTGTTTTCATTCAGTGCGTTGAAAGAGTTAACACTGAGAAGAGATCTCTTCTCAGTGTTAACTCTTTCAACGCACTGAATGAACTCAGGAAGAGCGCAAAACAGCTTCTGCTGATAGCCGCACTCAAAGTTTTCTCTCTCTCTTAACCCCTTCCTTTCCCAATCACTTTGCTTATATTTTTCTCAGGAAGCCACCTTTTCACTCACAACTGTTTGCTTTTCCTCCCTAGGGGAAATATTATCAAGTTTCAAACAGAGCTCAGGCATTCCCCTGCCTCCGTTGCCAGGGGAATAGATTGTTGGCGCCTGAATGTCTAGCTTTCCGATCCTATCATGATCGCCCCATCCAGTCCCGGTCCAGCCCCCTCCCAACCGCTGGATCGTTTGCCGTGGAAGACAACGATCCACCAGGTCCCAATTGTGCGAATGCCATTATCGTGGTGTTTTTTTTATCGTAATGCAGATCGTGCCCATCTCTACTTGCAACCTCTGGCTGCTTCAAGCCTGCTGCAGTGCAGAGTTAGGCCCTGTGATAGTTAATCCTCCACTGCCACTACTAGAGAAGGCTGTGGTTCTCTTTCCCCCCTGGCCAGGTATGGCTTCACCCTTGGCCCTGGGAGGATCCGGCAACCAGTGGAAGGCTCAGGGGTGGTAACTTGGAGGGTTGTGATATCCTATGCCTCAGTATTTCACTTTCAGAATTTTACCATAGAGTTTCCAGTAATTCATAGAACTACTCTATGTTATTTCTGGGTTTTCCTCAGAAGTGATGTAGAGAGGCACAGAACTTTGATATTTTTTAATTTCTCTCCCCCCCTTCCCAACTCAGGGAATCCTCTCCCTCCACCACTGTTCAATGGATGGTGTTGTGTGCCATCACATCACTTCCTGCTAGGAATTTGGAAGTGATATCACTACATTGTGTGACACTCTAGGAATTTTCCCAATCTCTATGGTTTTTACCATAGAGCTCAAGGGAAACCCTAGAGAATCATACAATATAGTGAAATCACTTCCAGGTACAGCTAGAATTGGTGTCATGGCATTGTGACACATCATTTCACCTGTCTCCATCCCTCCTCCTCCCAGTCTCCCATTGCCAGCACTGTACTGGCAAACCAGCTCAAGAGGTGAAGAAGGATTAATCACTCTGGTCTTGCTTGTGATTGTATGCACTGGCCCTGCACCTGCATATGCACCTGTTAGGCAACAGCACCTACATACATACCTCTTACATAGAGGATGAAGGCTTCATTTCCATGCTTGGGAATGATGCTTTTTTAATGTTCCTGAGTACAGGAATGGAACATATGCTTATCCAATTAGTATTACATATAGGAGATGTTCATATTGGAATGTGACTAGTTAGTTCAATTGTGGCAGGAAGGCAGGGCCAGCATGCTTGACTCCCCCTCTACACATGTTCCTTTGTATGCACAATAGCTGAAATGGGACCTGCTTGGAAATGGGACATTTGAAGGATAGTAAAGATGGGTGATAATGAAAAGGGATCGGTATCAAAATGGCCTGGAAGGAAAAGCACTTCTTTGGAGATTTGAAAGACCATTTTCATTTTCCAAAAGTGGAGGTATGGCTACAAGTACACAGTGGGTTAGATCCAGTGGAAGACCACTGGTAGCTTGCACTAAATTAAACTTATTTTATCCCAATTTGTGCAAAACATTGTGCAAGTTATTAACGACTCATCTTTATTGCAGTAAATCTAATGCTATTGCTTGTACAAGCACAACTGTACAAAGTGAGTTTGCATTTCCATTTACACATCATTGGCTCTAATCAAACGGTATGTCAGCAGTCGTACGTACCTGAAGAAGGGAGCTTTGACTCTCAAAAGCTTATATCCTGAAAATCATGTTGGTCTCTAAAGTGGCACCAGAATAAAATCCTGCAGCAACCAGACTATGTTTCAAGGCCCTTTTCTTTTTGGGGACTATTTGTATGTATGTGTGTGTGTGTATTAATGTGTTAGTGTGTGTGCTTGAAAATTTCCCGCCTCATCTTGATTTGCATTTGAGCATCTCCTTGAACTGCAGGCATTTCATCCTGAAGTTCAGCCTTGCTCTTAACGGGACCTAATCTCAAGTATGCCAAGCTGCTTTAATCATTAATTCATCTGCTTGTTAATTCATTCATCTTTATTTCACCATTTACCTAATGAGGATAATAGGGAGCATCAAAATCCTAAAGACTGATCATTTCTTTTAAATCACAGCATCTAATAATAATTAATTAATAACAGAGGCAACAATAACCTTCATTTTACAGGTATCCCCCTGTTCCCCTATCATCACCACTGCCGCCGCCAGGAATGTTGTATTTTAATTATAGTTGCCATGAGGACAAATTAACTCTCCTGGATTTTTTAAGAACTGCTTTGCAGCTTGAAACTTCATGGGGAGCAGGGAGAAGCGATCTTCATGCAAAAATAATCAGAACTCTCTCTCTCTCTCTCTCTCTCTCTCTCTCTCTCAGGCATTCCAATAAATGGCAGAGATGAAGAGCAGATAAATACCACTGACGATATTTGGTATGACATTGGTAATACTCAGAGGGACTCCACAGTGTAGTGTTGCCAGGATAGATGGTCTTTGCTTTTATGAAGGTGACAGACTTGACCTGTCATGTAGTAGTAACACCCTGGACAGACTAGAAATGTCACATACTGCTAACAGTTACCACTTAAAATGGGGAAACTTCTGCAGAAAAAAACTCCACAACAACATTGGGCTTTTCCACACCACGTTTTCGTGCAGCTCAGCTTCTAAATTGTGTTAGTTTCCCCTTTCACTTACATACAGTAATGTTTGCTGGTTGTTGTGGGCCCAGCAACCACCCCCACCGCCGCTTTTCCCAACGGAGAAGAAAAAACAGAACAGCGAGACAGGCAAATGATATTGTATATGGTGGTGGAGAGTACTGTCAAGTTATGGCTGATTTATGGCAACCCCAGTGAGGTTTTCATGGCAAGGGACTAACAGAGGGGGTCTGCCATTGCCAGCCTCCACAACCCCAGTCTTTGTTGGAAGTCTCCCATCCAATTAATAACCAAGGCTGACCCTGCTTAGCTTCTGAGATTTGACAAGATCAGATCTGGGTGTGAGGGGAGGAGAAATACCAATGTAGTTAAGAACATAAGGGCAGCCAAAACCTGAGGTGTTTTAAAAAGATACGGCTGGTTTCCATAAAACAACTGTATCCCATATTCCCATCCCTCATGTCTTAGTTTTATTTCTTCTTACAGAATTTGTGAAGTTCCAAAGTTTTTGACTGTTCTTACCCTATTCATATTCACTACAGCATAGTGCAGTATGCAGGGCTGAGAACCCTTCCAGATAACACACACATGCGTGTGCACACACACACGCACACACACACACACACACCCTCCTAGCCACACAAACCCTGGCTATAGATCAAGATCTGAAGAAGTGAGACTCACAAAAGCTCTACCCTATCACAAATTTTGTTAGTCTTATAGGTGTTACTGGACTCTTGCACTTTTTTACCAAGCCCTGGCTATATTACTTTAAATTACAGAAAGCTGCTGTAGCGCAGTGGTTAAGTGGTTCAGCTGCGAATCAGCAGCATTCTACTGGCTCGAATCCCACTACTGCCAAGAGCTCAGTAGGTGGCCTTAGTGAAGTGAAGGAAGCCGGTAGATAGGGAGTTGTGCAAGATGTTGTTCATTCACAGTCCAAGAACTTGAATGAATTCGCTTATTGTTACTTTCGCTTATTGTTACTTTCTACTTCCACAGTATGTCCGGTCTGAATAGCTTTATGCTCAGGATGAAGTGAGTTTTTTACTCACGAAACGGGTTAATAATAATTGCCTGCACATTCCCGTCGGCGTTTTTTAGATATTTATTCAAGTTCTTGGACTGTGAATGAACAACATCTTGCACAACTCCCTATCTACCGGCTTCCTTCACCATTATTGGCATTTTGCATTTTAAAGATTTGAATGAATTCCGGACAGTGAAGATTGATGATTTCATGTTTGAAAACGAATGGACTTTGTATTTTTGTATTTATACTGTATGATCAATTATGTATTTATTCACTATAGCACTTTTGCACTTTGCACTTCAAAAATTTAAAAATTGAAAAAATACAAAATTAATTTTATGCTTTGAGTATCCCTGGTCTTGTCACTTCCTCCGCAAAATCAAACAGAGCAACACGTGTGCTGTTTCAGAGCTAGTTGTTCATGAACATGCAATTTACTTCAATAATGAAAAATATAGGCAATATTAAAATTCAGACTTCAATAACATAAAATGTATATAACCTTCCTTTCCTCTCCTCGCCTCACCTTCCTTTAAAACACTTGCATGCCACATTTTCAAAGATCTGTTCAAGGTGGCTCACAGAGTCAAAGCATGAAAAATAAACTCATATAATCATTACAAGTAATAATCATTAAAAACCACTCACTAAAACCCCAAAGCATAAAAGTACATAATGTTGTATATTACAAGAACTAGAAGCAGAGTGGAAGTCAAAGGATGGGGCTTTCCTACCTCCTCCCACTGCAACTCATTGGGTTTTCTGAAGTGCTGTCATGGGAGCACCAAAAACAGAGCTTGACACAGCGGGGGTGAGAGTGGGGGCCTGAAGAGGGAGGGAGAAGGGGAAATGGTAGATTCCATTCTCTTCTTCACTGTGGAATTGTTTTTCTGACACTTATGTTCATAATGAATCTTTCCTTCATCCTTTCCACCTTTCAGCTAGGATCCCTCTTCTTTCCCTTTCCCCCCTTTTTAATTGCCCTGGAATTATTTTTAAAACTTCAGATACTGTTCATGTGCTATCAGTTTTTGAAATAGGGTACCACCAAAATGTCCTGACTCCTCTGACTAGAAGTTCTGTGGGGTGAAGGCATGCATCTATACCGTTTTTTACCAAAGTCCTCTTGGAGTATGTGAAGACATTTAAACATGTTGTTATTTTGAACTTCCTTTTAAATAAATCAGGACAATAAAGTTTAATGTCAAAATCCAGACCCTCCAAATCTTTCCTTGGTTCCATCTTGAACTGCACAGTGTTCTGATGACATCAACAGCCCTTCAGGCGGTGTCCCTACCGTTAATGGGATGTCATGAAAACACCTTGATATCTATATATAGTTTTTCTTTCCCCACTTGCCTGGGGAATATCCTCATATGCAGTGTTAAAATTGCATGGTTTCCTTTCAAGAGAAAAGCACTTTGTCTGTTCGTAAAACATTCTATTATCACACTTCATGATGAATGAGATGTGTTTATTTGTTTCTTTTCCAGCTGTCTTTATAGGATGATCTAAGGTTAATGGCGGAAACGCTACCAAAATAAATGGTTTCAGGTAGTCAAATCTTTCATCGGAGTACTTTGTTTCAGCAAAACTTGGAGGCAAAACAAATGAATATCTGTGGACTGTCGGAATGTATTCCTTAACAGCAGTCGTAAGAAAGAAAACTTTCACAAAAAGGAAAAACTGAGATGTTTTATTGGTTTTTCTCATAGTACGTCCTGCCATTACAGACTTTGGTCAAATACAAAATCTGCATTGCATATTTGGAGCACAATCCAGCAGGAAGCTGTATGGTAAAGAACACATTGAATTTGTGCAAGAATTTGTGCAAAATAGGGTTTGGACACAGTATGTGTCCAAACCCTATTTTACAAGTAATTTCTTCATATATTATTCGTTTGTTTATTTTGCTGCATTTCTAAGCTCCTCCATCCCTATGGACTCAGGTCAAGAATCAACATTAAAATCAAAATTCTGTAAAACCATTAGCAGAATAGCCCTTAAATACACTGTAAGACAATACTGAATTAGAATGAAACCTGCCTGTCTTAAAACCAACCACTGGAAGCAATACCAGAGAAGGGCTTGGATGGAGTGATGTGCAAGAGGAAGCATAAATGGACCTAACACAGGTCCGTTTGTGCAAGTTCTTTTGCAACACTTAGTGTTCTTGTCCGTGTATTATAGTGCCCAGGAATTGGTTGCACACATGCGTGGGCAAGCAGAAAAACACAAGTGGGGATACAATATGTTTGACTTGCAGTGAAATCCTAAACAGAGTTATTCCAGTCTAAGCCCATAGGATTTCACTGTTAATGTAAGCTGTTGCTGCTGGCATTTCCTTGTGTTTCTGTTTGTGCAAAAGCTCTTGGGAAAGTGGAAATAATGAGATCCAACCCATTATGACCCATGTCACATCAGGAAAATGTCCCAGCTCTGACTTTGCTGAGTCTCTAGGGAAAAGGAGTTCCTTGGTGGGCCTGTCATTAAGAACATATCCTCTTTCAATCCTTTTGTTCCAAATTTGGTACAGTGGTGGTAACAACTGTACCAAACTAGTTCTTTAGGATCAAGATAGGACATAAGGCTGACTCAATGAAAGCAAAGGGCTTTTTACAAACATTACAGTTTGCCTCTGTATGGGAAACAGGTAACTCGGCCTAACCTAGACAATGATCATGTTACAGTACTGTCAATTCAAGAGTCCCCTAATTATCCAGGGGTTATTTTTTCACCCCCAGTTCACTTGTAAAAACAAATCAGAGAGTAAACGAAAGGGTTGTTATAACAACCAATTGTGTAAACAAGCGCTCTAAATTCATTTATATAGAGACAGTTTACCATCTGTTTAGCTTGAATTAGAATGTTCACATTGCAGACCCTGCTCTGAAAACTAACAGCTCCCATACTATGGTCAGTGTTGGCAACTGAGGTAAACTCCAGACCTGTTTCTCTTGACATTCTCTGGCTACGTTCCTCATCGGTATAGTGCCATGTTGAACAGCTTTGCATTAGCCACTTGGCCATCACAGCTTGTGGCCACCTTTGCCTAGTTCAAGAATGAAATCATCTCATTTAGAAGAGAATGGCATCACAAGCCATTCTGATTATTGCAGTGCTTCATTTTTATAAAGCCTCTTTGAACCTATGCAATTGGTGGGGCCATATCACTCAACTCTATTGATCCAAATCCCTTGGTGATACAGTGGAGGTACTTGACTCACCGCTGGACAGCTGTTGAACACAGTCAATATGGAAGGGATGCTGGTGGAAAATACAAAGATCTTGAAGGACATTATGCTTTCAACTTTTGATGGGGTTCAGTTGACCCTGGCTGACTCTGTTAAGAGCCAGGGGTTCTGACTCAGTAAAGAACCAGAGGTTATACTAGACCCAGCGATGCTACTAGAGAAGCAAGTAAACACATCTGCAAAGGCCTTCTTATAACTTAGACCAGCCTGGGAAATGGCTTCCTACCTTGACATGATCACTCTGGCCACCTGGATTCATGTCACAGTAACTATGCAAAACTGAATTATTCAGGAGGATTTTCTACCTAGATTATAGGACTGTGTCATAAGTAGAGATGGGCACGAACAGCAGTACAGTCTAAAAAAGCCCATGAACAGCCCAATCTGCTGTTCACGAACAAGCTGTTCATGAGGCCCCGTTCTAAATGAACAGGTGGTCATTGCAAGCTTGTTCGATGCTGTTTGTTGCTGTTCATCAAGCCAGACAGTCTGGCATTTGCAATCAATTCTCTTGGCAATTTAGGCAGGGATTTTCTGAACTCTGTCTGAACTCCTGCTGTTGCCCTGGAAACCCCAATCTAAGCCAATTTAGCTTGATAGGCAGGTCTTTCTTCCAATGTGGACTGGAGCTCCAAATTTGTTACAAAAGACCAGGGGGGGAGGGGCTCCCAGCTCTGGCTTTCAGGGAGAGACAGCTGCTGTTAGAGAGACAGGGTGAGTGCATTGGAGCTTAAATTTTCTTTGTGTGTGGTGGGATAGGGATCTACCCCTTCAGGTTCCAGGGCTGCTGCCAGGCTCTGGGGCCAAGCTATTATTTATTATTGCTACATTTCCTGCTGCCTGCTCAGGTAGGGTTTCTGGGAGTGGTGTGGTAGGGATCTTGATGGCTGGAGGAGAGCCTGCTGGCCCCCACGAACAATGAACAAGTTCGTGAACAGGATCGTGTTCATCAGTGTTCATTGTTCGTGGATGGCAACGAACAACAAACACCATGTTCGGGTTTTTTTGTTTGTGCCCATGTCTAGTCATAAGAAGTAGCTTAGAGATATGCCTTGGTAGGGACAGAGAGGCTACGCTACACAGTTGGGCACTGTCTGCTGATGTAGACATGCACCTACTAGGAAGTTTCCACATTGCTAAACATGTCATATAAATTAGGGCCAAACTACAAGTGACGAATGACACTTGAACAGCAAGTGGATTGAGTGGAGGGCAAGTGAACAGGGAGAAATACACTTGCCATTCAAGTGTCATTCGTCACTTGTAGCTTGGCCCTTAGTTAGGCTTTTTTCCCCAGTTAGATTTCACCTCTGTGTTCAGTTTTATGCTACCATACCCTATTGTGTTTCTTTCACTGAATGTCCTGTTGATCATTATTATACTTTGCTCAATGAATATCCTAGTTGTTGATAATATTGTATTTCATTTGCACTGTGTAATCCACCATGGATGTCAGTGAGAAAGGTGGACTAGAAATAAATAAATAAGAGTCAGTTAAAGTAGGAGAATACAAAGGAAAACGAAGAAAATAGCCTGAAATGTGAGATTTGTGACAGGGGGATGTTTCCCAATTGGTCATTCCCATCCTGTCTTCTTGTGAGCCCCTAGTCTGCTCATCGCTGTTATCAAGGCCTCTCCCAATCCTTTATTACTCTTGTCTCTTTCTTCCCTCTCTTGTTTTATTGTTTTTCACCAACAGTTGAAAATTCAAGTTGTTTTCTGCCCTCCTCCTTATAGGTATCCTCATGTGCATTGACAGAATAATAGCAAACTTCATCATCTTCTCCTTGACTCTTTATTTGTGAGATTTTGGGCTTTTCATTTGTAGAGATTTCATTTTAAGAGTCCAGACAAATCCTGGCTAGCCAAATCTTTATGCAAACCAGCATCTTCAAAGGATACTTCTTTCTTCTTCTTCTTTTCTTCTCAGGGAGATGTGGATATTTCCGACACCAACTCATTTCTAATTTATACTTCATTGCTGTGATTTACACTGTTTATTTCTGAAATACATTTTTAATAGTATGGTTTTTGATCTCTTCGAGACTTCCTGGCACTGCCTGCAGCCATTAGAGTTTGCCTGTGTATGGGAGACAGGTAACATCCTGTCAATATTCTCGTGTGGTCTCTGCATTTCGGGGGATATTGGCATTTCTCTGGCTGAATCAGATTGTTGTTCCCTCCCCACACACACACACACCAACTTTGGTCTGTGAGAAAACTAGGACAGAGAGAAAGTATTAGTGCTGATTACAGACAGTTGTCTTTGTTATGTATATAAAAGTGCAGGATTTTAATTTTCTCCACTGACTCTGTCTTGTCTGAGTAGATTTCACAAAAAGGCCACCAAAGAAAATAGATGTTTAATTATTAATTTCTATTACTGCTCTGGTCAGATTTGGCACAGTCTTTCCCATTACGGAAGGTTATTTAAAATTGCTGTTATCGCTTAATAACCTAAACGTGTCAACTTGCTACTCTCAGGACATTGCAGTGATGACTCATTGCAAGGTTATTGGGCTTTATCACCTCCGGCAATTGCACAACAAGAGAAGTCAAGGTGGGAGAGGACAGGAACCTTTTTTCTGAGCTGGTTATCTCTTGAATATGTGAACTTACATACAATTTTTAAGCTACTTGACCAGCAGCTCTTTGGTCAATGGTATTAATACTTTTAATAATTTTAAATAACTTGCCATAATGAGAAGGTCTGTTCCAAGTCTGACCATAGCAGTAATTAAAAAATCCTATGATCCATATCTCTAAAATTAGACTGTATGTGCCTTTTATTTTTTAGGATATAAAAAGATAATTTATTTTCCCAAATAAAAGGCCCATAGCTTAGTGGCAGAGCACATATTTTGCATACAAAATGTCCCAGGATCAATTTCCACCAACTCTAGTTTAAAGGATTTCTAATATCAGGCTTTGGGGAAACCCTTGTTTGAATCTATGGAGTACTGCTGTCAGTCAGAATTGACAAAACAGGGCTAGAAGTATCAGTTGTGTGACTAAGTAGATGGCAGATTCATATAATAAGGAATGTGAATTGATCAGAATAATGCCCCTTTAATGCAAATAACTCAGTGTTCTGTTCTGCATACACAGAGATGCAGTGGGGGCGGGGGGGGGAACCAGGAGAGCAAAATGGTCTAGTAACCCGAGCGGTAGTGATTTGGTTAATAATTTCTAGACATTTAATGTGATAACTGCAAAAACAAATGTTCATTTTCATTTTATTTTTCAAAATTTATATCCTACCTTTTTGCCCTCATAAGGGCCACAAAGACAGCTAACAAATTAAAACATACATAATGAAATCACATTTTAAAACCATTAAAACCAACCCAAAAGAACAACAACACATCATTAAAACGATTAAAACCAATATTAAAAGACATAAAAGACATAAAAACAACAATTAAAATATTGAGCAGTAAGGGAATGTCAAATGGAATAAAAAAGTATTTACTCACTGGTGGAAGATGAAGGGCTGGATTGACTGGGGGGGCAGTCTGCCCCCGGCATCGCCAAAGAGCCAGCCGCCAGGAGCACACCAGCAACAGCTCAGGCAGCTTAGCAGAGGGGGAGAGGCTGCCTGCACCATTCGCCTGCCCCACAGGACAGGGAGTGCACAGCAAGCTGGTCGCCCCCTCAGTGGGGCAGGCAAATGGCACGGGCGGCCTCCCAGCTGCCTGCGCTGCCACCACAAGCTCCCCGGCACACTGTGCGCCGGGGCAGCCGGCTTGCCGCACTGGCGGCACGCTCCACCCCTGCATGATGACATCTCAGAAATGACATCATCACACAGCATCGGGAGCTGGGCTTGGGTTGCCCTGGGCACCAGCAACCCTAGATCTGGCCCTGAGAAGATGGCAACCAAAAGGGGCAGACAAATCTCCCTAGGGAGAAAATCCCAGAGTTTTACTGCTGTGACCAAGAAGGTCCCAGGTTGTCACCTGCCTAACTTCAGAAGGCAAAGGCACCCAAAGCAGAGCCTCCAAAGATGACTATAGAGGTCAGATTGGGTCATAAGGGGAAGGTGGTCCTTCAGGTATGTTGTCCTAAACTGTATATGCTTTATAAAGTCAACACCAGTACTTTGAATTGTGCCTGGAAACAAATTTGGAATGATTGTAGATGGACCAAGACTGGAGCGATACTGTCTCCACAACCTACTTCACTTAACATTCAGCTGCCTCTCTTTCTAACTTCCTTTGAAATTCCATTGCAGGATAACTGCTACTTTTAAGTCATCAAATGAATGCCTTGGAAGGTTAAAGTGTTCCCTCACTGGTTTTGGATTATTGTGGTTTTGATGTCAGACTTGTGTCCATTAAATCTTTGTCGAAGGGACTGCCCAGTTTGTCCAATGTAGAGGGTGGAAGGGCATTGCTGACATGTGAGGACATAAACCACATTAGAGAATGAGTAAGAATATGAACCTGAGAATGTATGGCTGATGTTATTGGGTCCACTGTTGGTGTTGCTAGGATCTAATTGAGAGCAAAGTTGGCATCTTAGTATCAATATTAAAAAACCAGTGGGGGAACACTTTAACCTTCCAGGACCTCAGCTGATGACCTAAAAGTAGCAGTTATCCTGCAACAGAATTTCAAAGCAAGGTTAGAAAGAGAGACTGCTGAATTACAACTGATAATGAAGCTCAAGACAATGCACACACCTGTATTGAATCGAGACCTAGGTTTCTTGTCTCATTACCAATGCTCATTTCCACCCACATAATCCAATTATGCCTGCTATTATCATTCACCAGCTATTGTCATTTACCTGCTATTGTCATTTAGTTTCTGAAATCACTCCCCTCTCCAAGATATAAGGACAGATGGACTCACATTCTAGCTGTATCTGAAGAAGTGAGCTGTGTCTCACAAAAAATCATACCCTACAATAAATGTTGCAGTAGAAAAGAGCAAGAGTCCAGCAGCATCTATAAGACTAATAAAATTTGTGGTAGGATATGAGCTGTAGCTCATGAAAGCTCATACCCTACCACAAATTTTGTTAGTCTTATAGGTGCTACTGGACTCTTGCTCTTTTCTACTGTTACAGATAAACACGGCTACCCGTCTTGATCTACAATAAATGTTGCTAGTCTTATAGGTGCTACCAGGGGTTTTTTTCTGGGAAAAGAGGTGGCGGAACTCTCAAGAGGGAAATGAGGAAGAAACACACAGGATTCTTTGAAATATTATTATTTTCAAGCACTATTGCCGAGTATTTCCAAGAGGTGCTGGAACTCTGTTCCACCGCATTCCCCTTGAAAAAAAGCCCTGGGTGCTACTGATCTCTTGCTCTTTTCTACTGTTAAAAAACCCTATTCAGTCTTTTTTCTTATTCCTGAGAAAGCTATCCATAAAAGTTTGCCATTTCTTCAGTTTGAAAATAACAAAATAAATTGGAATAGCTAGAAATATAAAAAAGTAGAATTTGGACACTACAATCAACCATAATTGCAGCTAGGCGGCTAACATAAGACAAACACATTTCTCCATATGTCTTAATTTTTCTCTTTACTGAATGAAGCATAAATTCAAAATTGATAACAGTTATCAGTTATCTGAACACCAAGGTACCTCCATGTTCTGGAAGTCCAGTTCAATGAGAATACAAAAAGAATATTGTTCTAAGAGTTTTGCCAGGGAGATTGAGAGCCAGAGCTTCAGACCTGTTAAATTAACTTTGAACTTTGAGTATCAGTTATTCACCACTCTAAAGTATGGGATGTTTCCTTCTGAGTGCCAGGTCCTTAGGCAGGTCAACCAAACACATAGGCAGCCAACAGCCAGACTCTCAGTTTGAAGCCAGAATCCTACAGTCTGATGGCTGAGGGCCAATCCAGACAAGCTAAAGGCCGAAGACAGATTTTGTTTCATGATTCCAAAGGAAAACCTGGTGGTAGCCCCCTTAGTGACAGAATGTTGGAAACAGTGACATTGGCACCACTGCCAATGGCACCAGATTGGACTTCTGGTATCACCTGATTTTCCATGTGATCAGCAAACTTCTCTCAATTTAAATAGCAATTAGACCGCCAATGCCAACTAACATCCTTGTGTACTTGAATAGCTTTCTCGGAAATGTGTAGAAAAACTAAGATGTAGACAGCTTGTGTTTCAGACAGTGTAATGGCTTTTCAACATGAGTAACAGAAAGAAAACAATTCTTATTTATCCATCTATCCACCCATCCATCCACACATCCATACATACATGCAGGGGTGTTTTTTTCCTGGTGGTATGTGCTGGTACCGGTATCTTCAGTACTGGTATCTCTTTCCACAGTACCAGCATCTTTTTTGAATGGCGGGCTTGGGCCCCCAAGGTGGCAAACGTCATGAGTACCAGTACCTATTTTTTAAGAAAAACAATACTGCATACATGTGTGTCCTAACCAGGGCTTTTTTTCTGGGAAAAGAGGTGGCGGAACTCAGTGGGTTGCCCTCGGAGAAAATGTTCACATGGCTGGTGGCTCCTCCCACTGATCTCCAGACAGAGGGGATTTTATGTTGCCCTCCGCACCACTCCAGTGGCTCGGAGGGCAATCTAAATTCCCCTCTGTCTGGAGATCAGGGGGTGGGGCCACCAGCCATGTGACCATTTTCAAGAGGTTCCGGAACTCCATTCCACCGCGTTCCTGCTGAAAAAAAGCCCTGGTCCTAACCTAAGTTTTCATGCATTTCTGTTTCAAAGAAAGAGATGTAAGACTTGACCAACAAGAATCTTCAAGATACAAAACCACACTGCTGTGTTTTCACCCCTTTCCCTAAAAGCATTAACATTGCAAACAAATGCCGAGGATGTTAAGTCTTCCCTTGCAATCGAGAAGGCTGAAAGATACTGCAACCTGGTCTTAATATAATGAGCTCCTTTGTTATCGTTAAATACTATCATACTATCTCGTCTACAGCCAAGTGTTGGGGGACGTTTGAGATTAACAATATGCACCAGTGCTAAAACCTCAGACAACTCTTAAAAAGCACTAATTATTATTATTAGCATTTTTACACGAACAAAAAATGTCAAATGGAACCCTGCAAAACAAATAACTACCTGTCACTTAAGTGAGTGAAAAGCAATCTTAGTAAAGCGAATTAAAACCCAAACAACAGAAAACTCAACAGGCGAGCGCTATCAGGGTGACTCGGCCACACAGCCGATGCTGCTCCAGTTGCAAGAAGAGCAGGATGTCCTTGGCTCTGACAACCTCCATCACAGTCTCCCCCCCCCACCCCACTGACACACAAGGCACCTGGTTAGTGGGAGGTGTATGAGCTGATATCAGCTCTAGCAACACTTAGTCACAAGGAATGGAAATTGGATCCTGGCAAGGATTTTGCTGTTTTATTTATTGCATTGGCTTGGAAATGCTTTGAGGGAAGGGAGGGCTCATCAGTGAAAAATTCAAGATGGGCAGCTGAGCATGTATTTGTTTCTCCCGAATGTTTCAAAGTGCTCCTAAACATGTCTCCCGAAGCCTTCCTTTTCTCGTTCTCCTTTCCTTTTTTTAAATAAATGGTACCTTTTATTTCTCCATCTTTCATTTATCTTTGATATCTGATTGACATTTTCGGGACACGGTAATCATTTTTCTGCGGAGGGAAGTTCTGACGGTGGCAGGCCTCGCAATCAGCTTCAGAGGAGTCTTTGTAGCCTGCTGTTACGACAGAGATGGGGCCTAGGATTTAAATGCTGGAAGGGGTTAAGGTTTAGGAGATGGGCAGTCCTTTTAGAGGGCAGCCTTTTCTGCAGGCCAGTAGATGAAGTTCCAGGCCTGCTGTGGATGGAATCATCAGTCCGAGATTACGGGTAGGTATATGATATAGCCACTGCAGATCTGCATGCAGCAATGCATAAGCAGAAACATAAGCAGGCCTAGTAGGGTCGCCGCTCCCACTTTCCGTCCCCCACCCCCACTCATCTCACTGGCAGTGGGTAAAGGCAGGGGAAAAGGCCTCCTGGGCATGTTCCTGAGGTGGAGTGAGGTGCTGAGGTGCTGGAAGGAAGGCAGTGGGAGGGCTTCTGGTGTCCTGGCCTCACTGACAGTCCTTTAGATGGCACTGGATTTCTAGCCACTGTGTGTGACAGAATGTTGGACTGGATGGGCCACTGGCCTGATCCAACATGGCTTTGCTTATGTTCTTATGTTCTTATATTGCTCCCAAGCCTGCACAATGACATCACTTCTCAGAAGTGATGTCACTTCCCAGAAGTGATGTCATCATGCAGGCCTAAGAGTGCGTGTGTAAAAGAACCTGGCAACCCTAAGGCCCAGCACTATTCCACTTGGACACAATCTTGTGCAACGTCGAGTCCTTTCCTCTATATATCTTAGAGTGCCCAGAAATGGCTTGCAGAAGCAGAAAAATAGTACAAGATACCCTATAACTTTACACAAGGAGCTAGCATGAGGGGTTTTTTTTCATACTTCTTCTGCTGCAAGGTCCCTAGGGCATAGAGAAATCTTCCACTGGATGCCCATGAAATTCACTGGATAACAATGGGCCAAGCTACAAGTGGCAAATGACACCTGAACAGCAAGTGTATTTCTCCCTGTTCACTTGCCCTTCACTCGATCCACTTGCCGTTCAAGTGTCATTCGTCACTTGTAGCTTGGCCCTATGTCCCAGGCATTCTTCATCAATCTAATCTTCTCCACAAGGTTGTTGTGGAGATAAAGCAGAGTGGTGAACCATGTACCGCCTTGAGTCCTTAGATGAAAGGTACATACTCAGTACACAGATCAATATGTGGCTTTTTCTGCAAAGTTAGAGAAAGAAGAAGCCTGTATGCTGCTTCAAACTCCTTGGTGGATGACCAGGGCAACACAGAAGAGAGAAGAGTAGAAACAGAAACTGGAAGAGTCCAGGGTAAATAGTAGATCTTGTTCTAGTCAGAAGGCAGTAAAATACAGTTGGACAAATCACTTATGTCTGAATAGTTCTAACATTTTCCTACCAATGTGCCATTAAATTCTTTCATCAAATATAGAATAAAACTAATTTATTTCAAATATGAAACACAAATACGTGTACATAAATCCATAATCTGCTGCCAAAAATGAAATACAAAATACATTAAATTCAATCATGTCTTCTAGCAGCACATATGGGTAAAATTGGCCATAGGCCTGTAAAATTCTGCCTGGTTGGCATTCATTAGATTAGAAACTGATTCAAGTACAGCTAATTCCAAACCAGGGCATAGAGTGTGGATCAATATATCTGCAAAATGAAGCTATGGACAGATAATAGGGAATTCTATACAGAAAAATCTGAAATCTAAATCTGAGCTCTCAGTAACCATTTTGGAGGTTGTTAGGCAACAACAACAAGCCTTCTAAGCCTTGGTTTCTGTAAAGCAAATGCAAGGGGCATCACTTGGAGGCCAAACAGCTTGCAAAGGACATCATCCCTCCACTGTTATGTCCCCTGATGGAGGACTTACCTGGGACAAGCTTGGCAGTGACCACTGGAGACTCACTACCCACACAACTGGCCCCAGCCTGGCCATGAAACTGGGTCTGACCAGCACACAGACTACTCTCACCATTTATCCCTACAGGCACTTCCAAAGCTGGCACTGGGAAATGGGGTGAATGGGGGGGGGTTAGTGAAACCTGGAAAGGATTGGGAGCGAAGCTCTAGGATTCACACACATTCTATGGTTTAACCACAAAGGCTGGAGCTAAGCTTAGAACATACACACACACACACACAATGTAGTGACTGCATTTCTGTTTTTTCCTGGAAGTGATGTCGCACACTGGAATGATGATGGCACATGTCCCCCCACCCCCAATTCTTTCTGGGTTTGCCAGCTGGAGAAGGCAACCCAATCATCACCACACAACAGGTACCAGCCTAGTGGCCAGCACCATGAAACTTGGCTAGACTTTTCCAGGGGAGACACTGCCAGGGGGAGAGAAGGAAGGAAAGATGAAGTCAGGGGGGCAGATAAAAGTAGGTTGCCTGGTGGGTGGGAAGGAGAGAAGGAAGCAGAAAGAGGGGAGAGGCTATGGAAGTGGAAAAGTAAATGGTGAGGGAGGAGAAAATGTGATGCCTCCCACAAGTTCTTGCAGGTCCCCATTTGTAAAATATATTATCCATATGTATGTCAAATAAAATTTATGTAGTATTTGATACACCAATTTTCAAATGTGTTTGAGTAGTGGTAGGAGAAAAATAAAACAAACAAAAAAAGGCTGATGCTATGAAGTAACTGCCTCCCTAAGAATTGCCAGAAACTCTATAGTTTTATCATGGTATATCTGGCAATTCCTAGAGGCGTGTGATGTCACTTCCAGGTTTCCCCCCTGAAGTGATGTCATGACATCATTGACAGTGCCCTGTGTCCCTACTTCTCTGGACTGCCACCAGTTGCCAGGTCATGTCTTGCAACCCTAGCAGAAAGGCTGTGGTCAGAAAGGCAGGAGCAGGTAGATAGAACTTTCTGTGAAGCCTAGTAAAACCAGCCTTCTAGCAATCTCTTCCTGTTTCCTCTTAAAGGCAGTGGGGCAAGGAAATGTTGTCTTTGCTGTGTCTAATTCCCAGAGCAGCAAGTGTGGTTAGAGAGTGGGCCCTGGAAAATGCTATCATATAAAACAATCAATAGTTGATTGATGACATAAAATTGATTTGAACTGCCTGATTCTTTAACGGTAATAAAAGAAAAGGAAACATGGGTTCAGGGCCATATTTTTACACAATTCCTGTTAACAAAAGACAATTCCTTCCCCAAATCCCAATGCTTATATTGTATCCCTGTGTAATAGCTTCAAGTTTGTACATTCAATGGCCAACAACTTCAGAAAAGTTAACATGGCTATCACACATGAAACCACCTTATACTGGATCAGATTCTTGGTCCGTCAAGGTTCATATTGCCTATTTTGACTGGCTGCAGATGTCCAGGGTCTCAGGTGGAGATCTTTCAGATCACCTCCTACTTGACTCTTTTAATTAGAGATGTCAGAGACTGAACTTTTTACATGCAATAATAACAACAACAACATTCAATTTATATACCGCCCTTCAGGACAACTTAACACCCACCCAGAGTGGTTTACAAAGTATGTTATTATTATCCCCACAACAATAATCACCCTATGAGGTTGGTGGGGCTAAGAGAGCTCCTAGACTGTGTGACTGACCCAAGGTCCCCCAGCTGGCTTCACGTGGAGGAGTGGGGAATCAAACCTGATTCTCCAGATTAGAATCCCGTGTTCTTATCCACTACACCAAACTGGCTCTTTGTCAAGGCCTCTCCTCTAAGTCAATAGATTTTCAAATGGGCTATCCAAATTCATCGAATGCCAGGCCCTGCTATAAGAAACTGAAAATCAAAGATACACAATAAAAGAGTTCAGTGGCACCTGAAACCTTAAGAAAAGTTATTCCTGCATACATTTTCATGAGTCAGAGCTCACTACATAAGATGTATGAAAGTGATCATCCATTAGGGAGAAGAATTTATACTCAAAGTTGGAGACTGGGCTAGGGGGACTTACAAGAGAAGCCAGTTTAAAAAATATATTTGCAAAGCTTTGAAAGAGTCGGGCCATCTGTCTACCATTGTGTTTGTTCCATAGGCACTGTTCTGAAGTATGAACAAGGCTTGACCAGCCAATAGATCTAAAAGGAGCACGCCCAAGGGAAATCAAGGCGAGGATCTAATGACAGGAATGTGATATGCCATGTGCTATTTTGAATTAGAAGCAATTTTCTGCTTGCTCAAATAACTTGGTTATGATTCATTCAGGACATTATTTTATTTTGAGAATTTATACACCACCCTTAAACTATATGATTCTGGGATAGCAAACAACAAACTAGAGAGCCAGTTTGGTGTAGTGGTTAAGAGTGCAGGACTCTAATCTGGAGAACAAGGTTTGATTCCCCACTTGTCCACTTGAAGCCAGCTGGGTGATCTTGGGTCAGTCACAGCTTCTAAGAGCTCTCTCAGCCCCACCCATCTCACAGGGTGATTGTTGTTGTGGGGATGATAATGACACACTTTGTAAACCGCTCTGAGTGGGTGTTAGGTCATCGTGAAGGGCGCTATATAAATTGAATGTTATTAAACATCAATTCACAACTATAAAAATCACAAAAGTAATAAATTCTCATCATTAACAGAACTGAAAAGCATGTTAAAAGCTAGAAAGTCTTTAAAAAAATATGACCAGTAAAATGGAATATGTATACAGTATACAGACAGCACATATATACATAGCTTACACCAGGGGTCATTTCGTAGAAAGAGCTGGAGGAACTCATTAGCATAACTCATTAGCATATGTCATGCCCCTTGACATCACTGGAAGTGTGTCATTAACATAACTGATTTGCATATGCCACACCCCCTGACATCACCTATCCTGGCTGTTTTGGACCCAATCTTGGCCATTCAGAGCTGAAATTGGGCCCAAAATGGCAAAAAGGGGCTGAAAATGGCCAAAAAGGGGCCCCAAATGGTCAGGATCAAGCCGCTGCTGAGTAGGAGAGTGATCTACAACCCGTCAGAGGCCTGATCCGGGCCATTTTGGCCCCAATCCAGGCTGAAACAGGCCCAAAATGGCCGAGAGTCAGGTGGGTGGGGCCACCTGACGTGACCTCTTTGAGGAACTGCCGGAACTGCATTCCTGCATGTTCCCCCTCGAAATGAGCTCTGGCGTATACATATATATTGTCAAAGGCTTTCACGGCCGGAGACCGTTAGTTGTAGATTTTCTGGGCTGTATGGCCATGGTCTTGGCATTGTAGTTCCTGACGTTTCACTAGCAGTTTACATCAGGACCACACAGTGTAGCATCCAGCAAGAATAAAAGAACATGAAAGACACTGCAGACTTGGCCAACCTGAAAAATCAGCAGTGGCTGAACATAGCCTAACTCAAAACAGGACACAGTATCTTATTCCAGGACACTAAAATACCGGACAACACATCCAACTACTTTGTCAGATTGCACAGGGAAGCCATTGAAATTCATAAGCATAAGCAAAACTTCAACAGGAAAGAAGAGACTTTAAGAATGAATAGAGCATGGTTTCCAGTTCTGAAAAACACCAGGCTAACAAAAGATTCTACAACCCACAATAGCCCTGCAGAGAAGATTAGCATATCAAGCACTAATCCATATGCAAAAGAACCTCCTCAGGATACAGTGAAGCTTCCCCCCATTAGCATTCCACGTCCTGGGAAACTCTTACAGGATGACTCAGCCCAAACCCACCTTCCTGAGTAGATATAAATTACCTACTAACATCTTCTCCACACATTGACACTGAGAGAGCTCTGTCTTTTGGTGCTACACCTCTGAAGATGCCAGTCATAGCTGCTGGCAAAACGTCAGAAACTACAATGCCAAGACCACGGCCATACAGCCCGGAAAATCCACAACTAACTTTGTACATATACACATACAACTAGGAGGATAACAAGAGTCATCAGCATGTGGTATTTGTGGTATTGCTGAAGGGCACTTCAGTGTGGGTAGTAAGAATGTGCACCTGAAAGAAATTCAGTATTTTTCAGATATTTGGGTCCCCAATACAGGTTTGGTATTCAGATTTGAGGGTTTATTTTTTCAGAATTCTGAAATTATTCAGATCTATTAGTCCCTATGGGGAATCTTTCTGTGGAGCCAGAGTGGCAGTTTTTCAAGAAAATGATGCCAAAATTGCAGCAGAGCTAGTCCTGCCTGTCTACTAAAGACACCCCCTCCCTAAGTATCAAACAGATTGGCTCAACAGGTCCACTTCTATGAGCCACTGAACAAGGTGCCCCCAGCCATCATAATTGTCTCCATGCTTTCTCTAGGAGAAGCTAAACCCACAAGAGCAATCACTAGCCAAAAACCTCAAAATGCAAACAGAACCAACAAGCCCTACCACTGGGAGAGCTCCATGCATCTAGCATTATATTTTCAAACTACCTGGTTTCGTTTTATTATGTGAAATGCCTCCGTGCCTGTTGTCAGAAGCTTTGGATGTGATTTCACTGGCATCGGTTCACAATTCAAAGGTGATACCTGTGGCATGTGAAAACCATTTGGTGCAGGTATCACACCAATAACACCACCTTTAGAATCAACTTTAATGTCATTAAGAAACCTTTACAGGTGTCCGGCATAAGCTAATCAGACGATGTAGGTGGAAAATAGGCACCTGGCTTGGTTAGTAATTGGATGGGGGACCACCAAGGAAGACTAGGGTCACTATGAAGAGGCAGGCAATCACCTCTGCTAGCCTCTTTGCCTTGAAACCCCCAACAGGGGTTGCCATATGTCAGCTATGACTTGATGGCACTTTCCACCCCTATAAGCACCTGGATCCAATTCAATCTGCCTTCAGGTCATGATTTGGAACAGAGACTACATTGATTGCCATGACTGATGGCCTCTACTGAGAGCTAGACAGGGGGGATGTAACCCTGCTAATCCTGCTGGATCTTGCAGTGGCCTTCAATACTATCCTTCTGAATTGCCACTCCATCCTGGGACTAAGAGGCATCATGTTACTGTGGTTCGAGTCCTATCTGGGCAACTAGTCTCAGAAGTGGTATAGAGGGCTCCTGTGGCCATGGCCATTGACCTACGGAGTCCCACAAGGCCTGATTTTATCCCCCAAGTTATTCAATATTTACATGAAGAGGTCATCAGAAGGTTTGGGCTGTGGTGGATGATACCCAGTTTTACCTTTCTTTCCATCTAATACCAAGGATGCTGTGGATGTTCTGAACTGGTGACTAGAGTCAGTAATGAGGGTGAACAAGCTGAAACTTAATCCTGACAAGGCAAGGATTCTCTCGGTTAGTAGAAAGCCTGAGCAGTGATGTGAGATGGTCAATGTCTTTGATGGGGTTACACTGTCCTCGAAAAGTCAGGCTCACAGCAATCACCTTAGAAAGTCAGGTGGCTGCAGTGGTTCAGGGTGTGTCAACTGCATCTGTTTCTGGTTCAGAAAGATCTAGCCACAATGCCATGTCAACTGAACTACTGCAATGTGCTCTACTTGGGGCTACCCTTGAAGACGGTTCAGAAGCTGTAGCTAGTGCAGAATGCTGTGACTAGACTGCTGGTTGGGGCCAGCTATCAGGAACATGTAATTGGCCGTCATCAGGAAACCAGCCCAGGTCTATGTCGGAAGTTTCAATAAGAATTGGAAGGTCTTCATAATTTCTCTGCCCTTGATGAAGACACTCGAAATGAGTTTTCATAGCTAGCAAACTCATCGGGAGGTGCCCCACCAGTGGCTTCTTGACAAGATTTTTTCCATCCCACTTGAAGCAAATACCTGCAAGGACAAAAAGAACAACAAATTAATCTTGGAAGGATTTACGAGTAAGACTTACCTTGGATGGTTGCAGGAACTCCGTGATTTAATGGACTTGTTGCATCTGCAAGATAAGGATTAACAGTTATGTAACTGCATTTGTATTTCATGGTCAACATTTGTATTAACTTATGGTATCTATCTATTTATTGTAATTACTGTGTGTTTATTATATTTATTGTATTTATACCAGATGGATACTACTATGGTTTGGGTTATGATGAATGCATGTTGAGGTTATGAGTATACTTATAGCACTGGAGCACTTTATATATTTATCATCACGTATACAAATTTAATAATTGTTTACATTTTGTGTGTGTTGGATTCTTTTAAATGTGTTCCTTTGTGGGGCATTTCCGCTCTGCTTGTAGTTAGGGGAATATCCCCAGCAGCAGATTGCAGCACACAGGCATAAGCCCTCAGCAAAGAGGGCAAGGGGGAGAGAAGTGATATTGGAGGATGTACACCTTGTAGCCATCTCTGTTGAATCCCATTCTTGTGTCCCTCGATGGTCCTTTCATCAGTTATGCACCTTCCTTTTGTACCGTTTCTAATTTTTGTAATCCTAGTCCTATTGCATTGTTTATTGGAGTTCTCCTGCTATTCCATTGCATTGTTTTGCACTACGTAATCCTCCTCAAGTCTCAGTGAGAAAGGTGGGCTATATATAAAGTAAATAAATAAATATAAGAGTGAGTCTCTTCCCATATCCTTTCAGAAGCAAAAGGGCTTTCCTTCTCACTGAATTCTCTGTGCATTTATATGTGCGGGTGTGTGTGTACGATTTGATACTGTCAAATATATATAATATACCACCAATCTCCACATTCCTCATTAACACATACTTGTACAATGCCTTGCAAAGTGGTGACATTCCTTACCCGAGACCTTTTTCTGGCCTAAATGATGTTTGAAGGGACCCCCTAGGCAGGGAAGGTGAAGGGGCGCTGCAGCAGATGATTTCATGGGAAATACTTTTAGCATATAGCCCTCATGCTCTGTTTCATCTTCTATTTGTTCATCACAGATTTTTAAAGAAAAGAATCACGTTCACAATAGGATCATGATGGCAGCGATCTGTGTTATGATTTATCTCCAGTACTCGCCAAATCATTCTTGGTAGGCCTGTCTCCTCTGGATGTGAATAATAGAAGCCATCTACCATTCATCTCGGGATGAAAGCGTGTGGATGGCTGTATTCAAATTTCCTTTCTCTCCAAAACCTCATCTCTTATTTTTGCTTCAAACTCCCAATTGAAATGCTCATTTCTTGAATATCCAAATCAAATGTCTGCCACACATGGAGTCAGGTATTTTATTGCTGCTGAGAAGCCGAGCTACTATCTTCTCGTGCGCAGAAGCATTCCTTGTTCATGCTAACAATATATGGTACTGTTAACACTGCTGGGAATGAAATAGCTCGGGACCTGAACGTTGTTATTCCAACTCTCTTCTTAGCAATTGGGTTTTCTGATGATTACGCTGAGGGCCAAGCTGCAAGTGATGAATGACACTTGAACGGCAAGTGTATTCCTCCCTGTTCAGTTGCCCTCCACTTGCACTCTGCTTGGTCCACTTGCCGTTCAAGTGTCATTCGTCACTTGCAGCTTGGCCCTTAGAAACATTAACATTAGGGTTGTGTTAGGATTGTGTGGTCAAGTTCCATTTTTGTGAGGTTGATAGTAAAATCCCGTTCTCAAAGGGCTGTAATTCTGGTGCTCCTTTGAAAAAAAATGTTTTTGTGCCTGTGAGCATAGAGCATATGAAGTTGCCTTAGATTGCTTCGAATCATGGTTCCTCTAGCTCAGTGCTGAATGTCCTAGCTATTGATTATACTGTATTCACGTGCAGTACGTAATCTGCCTTGGATCTCAGCGGGAAAGGCGGACTATATATAAATAACAACAACAATTATTATTCTGACTGGGAGAAGCTTTCTGGAGTTTCTGACAAAGAAAGGGTCCAACACCTGCTGCTTGACTTCCTGTAACAGAATATTTTACTTAGGACCTTCTGTATGTAAAACAGGCACCATACAACTGCTAGTTTGTGTACAACAATTTTAAATGGATATAGACAACTGTGACACTGAGAGATCTCTGTCTTTTGGTGCTACACCTCTGAAGATGCCAGCCACAGTTGCTGGTGAAACATCAGGAACTACAATGCCAAGACCACGGCTATACAGCCCGGAAAATCCACAACAACCATCGTTCTCCGGCTTTGAAAGCCTTTGACAATATATAGAATCATAGAATCATAGAGTTGGAAGGGGCCATACAGACCATCTAGTCCAACCCCCTGCCCAGTGCAGGATCAGCCTAAAGCATCTCTGACAAGTATTCATCCAGCCTCTTCTTGAAAACTGCCAGTGAAGGGGAGCTCACCACCTCCCTAGGCAGCTGATTCCACTTTTGAACTACTCTGACCGTGAAAAAGTTTTTCCTAATATCCAGCCGGTACCTTTGTGCATGTAGTTTTAGCCCATTGCTTCGCGTCCTACCCTCTGCTGCCAACTGGAACAGCTCTTTGCCCTCCTCCAAATGACAGCCTTTCAAATATTTAAAGAGAGCAATCATGTCCCCCCTCAATCTCCTCTTCTCCAAACTAAACATTCCTAAGGCCCTCAGCCTTTCCTCATAGGGCTCAGTCTCCAGACCCCTGATCATTCTTGTCGCTCTCCTCTGCACCCTCTCGATTTTGTCCACATCCTTTTTGAAGTGAGGCCTCCAGAACTGCACACAATACTCCAGGTGTGGCCTGACCAAGGCAGTATAGAGAGGGGCTATGACCTCCTGCGATTTCGATGCTATGGCCCCTTTGATACAACCCAGGATTGAATTAGCCTTTTTTGCCACCACATCACACTGACTGCTCATATTCAGTTTACAGTCCACTCTTACCCCAAGATCCCTTTCACATATACTACTGCCCAGAAGTGTATCCCCCATCCAGTATTTGTGCTTCCCATTTTTGTGGCCCAGATGTAATACTGTGCACTTGTCTTTGTTGAATTGCATCCTATTCACAGCTGCCCACTTCTCCAGAGTATTCAGGTCTTGTTGAATTTTAATTCTATCTTCCTGGGTGTTTGCTACTCCTCCCAATTTGGTATCATCAGCAAATTTAATGAGCAGCCCTTCCACTCCTTCATCCAGATCATTGATAAAAATATTGAAAAGTACCGGGCCCAAAACCGAGCCCTGCGGCACCCCACTGGACACCTCCCTCCAATCTGATGAAACGCCGTTGACCACCACTCTTTGAGTGTGGTCCTCCAACCAGTTCCCTATCCACCGAACTGTCCTATAGTCCAGTCCACAGTCTTCCAGTTTGCCCATCAGAATGTCATGGGGGACCTTATCAAAAGCTTTACTGAAATCCAGATAAATCACGTCAACAGAGTTCCCCCGATCCAGTAAGCTGGTCACTCGATCAAAGAAGGAAACCAGGTTGGTCTGGCAAGATCTGTTGGGAACAAAACCATGCTGACTTCCCCGGCTCACTGAGTGGTCCTTCAGATGCTTACAGATTGATCCCTTTAAAATCTGTTCTAATATCTTCCCAGCAACAGAAGTCAGACTGACCGGCCTGTAGTTTCCCGGGTCATCCTTCCTCCCCTTCTTAAAGATTGGGATAACATTTGCTCTTCTCCAATCTTGTGGCACATCCCCAGTCCTCCAGGAGGCCTTGGAGATGATGGACAGGGGTTCTGCAAGTTCTCTGAAAAGTTCTTTCAGCACTCTTGGGTGCACCCCATCCGGCCCAGGGGATTTGTATTCATCCAGTGCAGCCAGATGCCTCTCCACTACCTCTCTGTCAATGTCAATTAGCAACTCAGGTGTCCTGCCACATTTTCTACTATCTCTAGATGTGCCTGAGTTCTTCAGGGAGAAAACAGAGGCAAAAAAGTCATTAAGCCTGTCTGCTTTTTCTCTGTCCTGCATCAGAGTTTCTCCATCTACTCCCAACAGCGGTCCAATTGCCTCTTTTACCTTGGGTTTGCTTCTCACATATCTGTAGAAGTTTTTCTTATTGTAGCGAGCCCTCCTAGCCAGACCCAGCTCGTACTGAGCTTTGGCCTCTCTGATGGCTGATCTGCAGTACCTAGTAACCATCATATACTCCTCTTTAGAGGTCTGTCCTTCTCTCCATTTCCTGAACATTTCCTTTTTCTCCCTTAGCTTATTCTGGAGCTCTCTGTGCATCCACATCGGTTTCTTGGAGCCCTTACCATGTTTCCGTCTTGCTGGGATAGTGAGGGCTTGAGCTTGCAAAACCTCGTGTTTGAGAAGAGCCCACCCTTCTCTCGCTCCTTTCCCTTCCAGCACACTCCCGCATGGAATGACTCTCATCAAGCCTCTGAGTTCATCGAAGTTGGTCATACGAAAATCTAACCTATGAGTCTGGCTATGAACTTCCTTGGCTCCCCACAGCAACTGGAATTCAAGAAGGACATGGTCACTTCCCCCTAAGGTCCCCACCACCTTCATCTCATCTACCAATTCTTCCCTGTTGGTTAATATCAAGTCTAGTATGGCCGAACCCCTTGTAGCTTCCTCCACCTTTTGAAAAAGGAAGTTATCGGCCAGGCAGGTCAGGAAATTGCGTGATTCATGACACTTTGCTGAGCCTGTCTCCCAGCACACATCGGGGAAGTTGAAGTCACCCATAATTACAAGGTTCTGATTTCTGGATATTCTGCCAATCTGTTCAAAGAGGGCAGGTGAGGGGGAACACCATATAATTTCATGCCTCATCCCAGAGCCAAAAAAAATAGGGGACACTTTTAGCAATTTGCAAAAATGTACAAGGAAAAGTAGGCAAACCAGCCTAAGTTAAAGCTGAATGGTTGGGATGTAGAATAGGACCACCGCCACAGATATATGTGGTGCTTATGATGTTTAAAGCATTTTACCCTTGCTGCATCCTCGAAGGAAGGCCAGTGGTATTCATGAAATGGGGGCTAGATAGCAATCTCAAAGGCAACTTCTAGAGTTCATGGCTAAGGAGAGATTAGAATGTTGTTCTGGAAAAACTTGCGCTTTACCAGCTCTCTAAACAAACATATCAAAAGGGTAAGAGTTCAAGAAAGCAAATCCTCTTTCTGTATGAATGAATGGAGAGAGAGAGAGAGAGAAAGGCAGGCAGCAAGCTGCAGTTACTTCTCTCCTCAAGAAAATTCCTGTAGCTTAAACCCCATGGGGAATCCTTGCAAATAAAATTGTCTTACAGCACTTTCCTACAAACTTCTAAAAATGGTGTTCCCCCTCACCTCCTGAGGGAGCCTGTTCCACATGGTAGTTGCCATTGCAGAAAAGGAAAAGACTGTAGTAAAATGGACCACCAGAAGGAGGAGAACACCTAGAAGGACCATTTCCTTCCACATAGCCCCAAAAACGCACTGCAGTTCTTAGGCTGCCCCCTACTGGTGGTTCCTCCATTTAATGTAGCCCACCTGACCTCAACCAGGGATTGTCCCTTCTCCACTGTTACTCCCACTCTATGGAATGGGCTCCTGGAGGAGGTGAAGGTCATTTTACTTGCCAGGGCTTTTAAAAGGAATATGTACTGCATAATTATCTCTTGGAGGATGGGGGTTATTTGCAGGAGGGTTGCTTTTTAACTGTAATGTTTTTATTATGATTGGTAAGTTGCCTTGAGCCAAGAGGAAAGGTGGGATATAAATAGTTTAATGAATATATAAATAAAGGTGGGGATATAAGGGAGTCCTTCAGATAGATCAAGACATGCACTGAGGCTGGAAAAGAGATATTCTGCCACTGCATCTGTAGTGGTGTAGACATACATGCCTGAGTCTGAAAGGTGGTGGTTTATCTAAGGTAAGTTAGTAAGTTGTTGGCACAGGTGATGCTGACATCAGAGACTTCCTGGCTCACAGCTCAGTCTCTTAACCAAGATGTTACCCTGTACCCTTTGCTATTTACTTTCTGAAATTCTGTAAGATTCCACTATTCCTCTTATACATTGAGTCTCTCTACACAAGACATTTTACACAGGGACACTCAACTTACTTTCTGGGTGTTTTTATATTCAAGTGTACTCTGGGAGAACAGGTGTAAGATCTTTCATTTGAGCATCCCTGTGCAATATGTCTTATGTAAAAAGACTCATTGTTTTGGTCACATCTTTCATCTGCACTGTTTGATGTGCTACTTGCTATGTCAGAACCAAGCTGCAAGTGACGCCTTACACAGGTTGGACACTGGTCAGCTTCCCTCAAGTTTTGATGGGAAATGTAGGCATCCTGGTTTTACAGCTTGGCTCTCCATTACAGCTGCAAGACCAGGATGCCTACATTTCCCATCAATACTTGAAGGAAGCTGACAAGTGTCCAACCTGTGTCAGGCGTCACTTGTAGCTTGGCTCGTAGTTTTGTGAAGAACAGTACTGTGGATGGACAGTACTCCAAGATCCAGTTTCCAACAATTTAAGATAGAGAAGGAGTTAGCCATGTTAGTCTGTAGTGGCAAAATAGTAAAGAGTCCAGTAGCACCTTTAAGACTAACCAACTTTATTGTGGCATAAGCTTTCAAGAACCACAGGTCTTTTTGTCAGATGCATCTATTTTGCAACAATTTTGCAACAATTTAAGAAGTGCTTCCTACACTCAGCCATGTGGCTTCTCACTGTTCAATTGTGCACCAATGTGCAATGAATGCTTGACTGATGCATAGTTGCCTTGCACCCCTGTCGAACTGTTGCTGATGTTTGTTGCATGTTCCTTGTTTGACCTAATTGAGTTTTATTTTTGGTACCATTTAAACAATAAAGAAAGGGAACCAGCAGCAAAATGACCACATAATGCTTTCCATCTCCTGGAAAAGAAAAAAAAAGCTTTAGTTGACATTTCCATTATATATTCTGGGAGGTGGCATAAATGGGAGGGAAGTCATTTACCACTCTGACAGCCAAAATGCTTGAAATACAAGGGAGGTTATAAATGGGATAAAAGTTAGCTAGGTCTTTGGGAAAAAAGCTAGGACTTGTTTTAAGTGAGTGGCAGTAATTATGACATTCATTTTCATACAAGATTGAAGCTGACCTTCAGTAAGGAAAAGATTTATAACTCAGGCGGTGACATTACAGGGTGTTAATGCAAGAAGGCCGAGAATGGAAGAAGCAAAACGATTCAGCAGCTGCATCCAGCGGGCCTAACATGGCAGGCAGCTTGAGAAGGTAGAAGGATAATGAACACTCGCGAGGTCAGCGTCTGGATGCAGACAGGTCTCACCTTGATGTGTTTTGGTATGTCTACACCAGAAGCCAACATGGAATTCAGTGAAACGTTGCGGAAAATTAGAAGGTAGAAAGAAAACATCCAGTGTGAGATTTTGCTAGATTTTTAATGGATGGCCGTCCTGGTCTCCTTCAAGCAGAACCTCAAGGTAAGTTGCATTATCATTTAGCTTCACTAATAGCAACATAGAAACTCTTGATGTTCCCGTGTGTAAGACGGATAGTTCCTAGGGGTGAGGTGACAAAGACTTCTAGCCATTTCACTTATTTAAACTCCTCCGAGTGTTTCAGTCTCCTATATGACTGGCCTGTCAGAAGTTAATGCAATAATTTAATGTAATTCAATTATATATCATCTTTCAAAAGTATAGGCGCAAATGCTTTCCTCTACCACACAGTGCTTACATGCTTAATAAGACAAATACAACATGAAATACGGGGCAGCTCTCCAAAAGGGGGAGGCTGGGGGGATGATTAATGATGCAAGGAAGAAAGGATGGGTTGAGGTATCACAGAGGTGGCGAGTGGGTCTCAAAAAGGAAAAGTACAGGAAACAGAGTTAACTGCAGGAAGTACCGCACAACATTAATCATTTATAATAAATCATTCTGTTTTTATGAGTACTTTGGCAAAAGCTGTGACACTTGCACCACCTAACTGCATACAGCCCACTGTCCATACATTGTGACCTTCTTAATGCTTGATAACTCTTCCATTTTTTGAACTTCTATGTAGGCCACACAAAGTGGAGATTTACCCTTGTCAATCTAAGTCTCTATCTCCATAGCATCCCCACCACCCATTCCATAATATTCAGAGGAGGGAAACGAGGAACACCCTGCCAGCTTGCTGGCAGCAAGTTAGCAAGCAGTTGAAGTCCACCTGGACAAACTTTCTCTTCTACCTGCAAGGATTTAGCCTAGGCAGCTCCAGAGATACAAGCCTTTGGAGTTCTTAGCCCCAGGGTCACAAACTAGATCCTGAATAGACAGTGGACCAGGACAACCAGTCCAGATTTGTTTTTGTTTTTGGAATTTGGATTGCCCCCTCCCACCCTGCAAGATGCTTTGGGTCCTTTCAGGAAGAATAGTGGTCTAGAAGTGCTTAATTAAATAAATATAAATAGTATTCATGCTGGACTACAAATATGAAGCAAATGGCAAATTAAACCTTTCATTCTGCTCTGCTCCAGTGCACAGTACAATGATCTACCCTCCTGTATTTATTTGTTTTACAAAATGTATGTTACCTTTCTGCCCTCATAAGGCCCACCAAGGTGGCAAACAAATTAAAATACACATAACAAAACCACATTTTATAACCATTAAAACCAACGACCACCCTATATCATTAAAATAATGAAAACATCGCTAAAATATATACAAAGACTTTAAAACGACAATGAAAATGTTGAGCAAGAAGGAGAGACCACTGAGGGAATACCAACAGAAAAATGTTTTCTCCCATTGGTGGAAATTGGCATTAGAAGGGGACAGACAAATCTCCATGGGGAAAGAGTTCCAGTTTTGCTGCTTAGTCTGAGAAGGACCTCTCCCGGATTGCCACACACCTAATCTCAGAAGGCAGGCCCACCAGAAGCAGGATCTCCAAAGATGACTGTAGTGGTTGGGTAGGTTCATGAGGGAAGAGGTAGTCTTTCAGGTATGTTGGGCCCAGACCACATAGGGCTTTAAAGGTCAACACTAGCACCTTGAAACTTTCCTGGAAACAAATGTGGAGTGATGGTGTATGGACCAAGGCTGGAGTGATATGGTCCCAGCAACCCAATCTAGTCAACATCCCGGCTGCAGCACTCAGCACTGACTTTTCCAAAGACAACCCAACACAGAGCGCATTGCTGTAATCTAATATAGATGGAAACAGGACCTGCACTGCCGTGGCCAGATCTTTTCTGGCCAGAAAAGGCAGCAGCTGGCTAGCCAGTTGAAGCTGGTAAAAGGCACTCCTGGCTACAGCTGCCACTTGCTTATCCAGCAGTAGGCCTGGCTCTGAGAGCACCTCCCGACTACAGACTTGTTCCTTCAAGGGAAACACAAATGTAAGATGGAAAGTAGAAACTGAAAATGAGCCCCCAAATCTCCCCCTCTCCAATGTACTGTGTAGTTTAACCTTAGGATAGTGATTTGCTGGGCAGAGGATCCAGAAATATTGATTGTGTCTGGCAGAGAGAGTGGCTTTGCCATATCAGGGTTAGGATTACAACTGAAAAATACCAGGATGTGCACAAAACTTGGAGGATGGGGCACTGCATTCTTTTAAACAATTTGTTATTCCTCCCTTAATTTTCATTATTGGCTCATTTTCATTTCCTACGTTCATCTAGCAATTGTACTTCCCATTCCATTGAACACATCTCTTCTGTTAAAATTTTCACTTGCGCAGCATGACAATATTGCCACATGAGTTTTTCCTTCTGTCCCAGGATCCTTGCTCTGCGTGTGTGTGCGCGCGCACGCATTTTTGAAAAGAAAGTGGAGTGCACTGTGACCTAAAACTTGCATACCCACTCCCACTTTAATTTTGATTTCAAATGTTCTATCCTGGCTGATTTTCAGCCTCAGAAGCAAGAGAGGACAGTGCTGGGATCTCTTTTTTCCTCGTATTTAGAAAAGGAGACTTTGTGAAAGCATGGTGAGGGGAACAGAAAGGCATGATGGAATTCACAAATAATTTCCTCCAGAACATCTCTCGGGAGGTCTAGTGATAGCGAAAACACAGAAGAAATGGTCAGTGGATGCTATCAGCTGTAGGAACCTGGAAGCAAGAACATTAGCACTGATGGCTTCAGCAAGATGCTATCTGACATCTTTTGGCAGAACAAGACTTGTATTGCTCAGCCAGTGTCTTGGAGTAGCAGAATATTTATTAAATATTGCTGTATTAGGGCAGCTTGTGTTTTCAGTCTATTCGGATTCTTTATGCAAGGCTGTGGAATCTGCTAATCTAAATAAAACAGGTGACATCCCACAGAATGAGATTATAAAACAAAAACACCCCGAACTTCGACTAAAGTTACTGGTATTTTTTGGTCATAGATCCAGAGGAGTTAGCCGTGTTAGTCTGTAGTAGCAAAATCAAAAAGAGTCCAGTAGCACCTTTAATTGGTTAGTCTTAAAGGTGCTACTGGACCCTTTTTGATTTTGGTATTTCTTGATTGTCTTTATAATGGCAAATTCAAATATGACATATGTCCAAAAATCAGATAGCACTTCATGTTCTCTATTATATACCGGCTGGGGGGATGTGCAACCCCATAGGATTTTCAAGGCAAGAGATGAACAGAGAAGGGTTGCCATTGTCTGTCTCTGGATAGGAACCTGGGACCTCCTTGGTGGTCTTCCATCCAAGTATGAACCAGTGCTGACTCTGCTTAGCTTCTGAGATCTGATAAGATCTGTGTCAGTCCTTGGCAGGTAGATTCTCCAAGTTCTCCACAGCAAACACACAGGTGTAGTGGAAGTAACTTTATTAGAGACCCATCCAGTTCAAGGTGCTCAGACAACTGAATTGGCAGAAGTGATGTGGATGGGGTCAGTAATGTTAGTTATAGTGAAGGTTCCCGCCATCAGGATAGGGACCATTAAAGTCTGAGCATCAAGGAGCCAGGGAGGTGGAGAGGAGAAGCTAAGTTTAGGCTAGACAGAACAAAGAATGAAATCATCTCGGTTCCCAAGAAGGATACATTTCAAGCTGACTGCAGCCAGTCTTCAAGGACATTTGCTGGAGGCAGCGGGGAAAGAGAAAGTAAATACTTGCAACATCAATAAGAAACTTCTCATATTTATTAACATCAATAAGAAACTTCTCATGCCCTCAGAGGACCATTACATAACACAGAATACATTCATGGCAGATATGCAGACAGGCATATATGACAATCTGGCTAGCCTGGACCATCCAGGGCAGGGCCTATTAAATATGAAAAAATCGTATATAACATTGCATGTCAAATATCCATTTCTGAATATCAAATATCAAAATAAAACAGTATCTTCTTTTTTTTATTATTAAATTTTTATTGGAATTAGAAATATTTTGTCATTTATAACAATCAGATTACTTTAATATTCCAGTTCTAACCCCCTCCCTTCCCCCCCCATTTGTTGACTTCCAACAGTTTTCCAACCCTTTGTCTATTCTTCCCCTACTCATTTCAACTTATTTTGTCAATTAAACATATACTTTCACACTCTTCTAAGCTAGTCTATTATAACACAGTACTAAATCAATTTCCCTTCACTTATCAACTAACTAATACATTCCTGGCATGTTATTCAATAGTAATAATACTGGTAATATTCTCAATATCCTGTACTCTAACTTATTCATTCTAATGTCATCAATATGGGACAAACAATTTATCCCTCCCTATACATAACTTGAGTACTCATAAGTAGGGGTGTGCAAGCCAAAAATTTTCGGCTATAGCCGAAAGTAGAAAGCCGAAAGAAGATTCTCTATCGTTAAAGCCGAAAGCCGAAACAAGAATCTCTTTCGGCTTTCGACTTTCGGGATTCTTTCGGAATTATTTCGGCATTCTTTCGGCTTTTTTCTATGGGAAAATGCCTCCGTCTTCCAGGACGCCTGGAGGAGGCATTTCCCCACCAAATAAGCCCAACATTGGTGGGGACCTTCCTCTAACCCTTCTCTAACAACCACCCAAGTTTCAGACAGATTGGACTTTGGGGGGCCATGTTATGGCCCCACAAAGCAGGTCCCCCCATCCTCCCATAAGAAAGCGAAGGAGCAGCATATTGTTAGCATGCTGCTGCTGATCTTTCTTCATTATTTCCTATGGGGAAAAAATGAAGAGGCAGGCTTCCTTTGCCAGGGGTGGCATTTTGCATGCAAAATGCCCCCCAGCCCTCAGGGGCCCTTCTCCCACCCCTCCTCCCACCCCCCACCAAGGCTCAGCCTGCTCCCACTTGGGGGGGCCATTTCATGGCCTCCCCAAGTAGGTGCTCTAATCTCTACCACTGACAGCTGGGGGAGGCTTGTGTTGCCAGGGGTGGCATTTTGCATGCAAAATGCCCCCCAACCCTCTGGGGCCCTTCTCCCACCCCTCCTCCCACCCCCCACCAAGGCTCAGCCTGCTCCCACTTGGGGGGGCATTTCATGGCCTCCCCAAGTAGGTGCTCTGCTCTCATCTCTACCACTGACAGCTGGGGGAGGCTTGTGTTGCCCCCCAGCCCTCTGGGGCCCTTCTCCCACCCTTCCTCCCACCCCCCACCAAGGCTCAGACTGCTCCCACTTGGGGGGGCCATTTCATGGCATCCCCAAGTAGGTCCTCTCAGCCCCTAAAGTCCACCCCTTACAGCCCCACACAAACCCAATTCCCCCCCAGCTGCCACACACAGACCCAAATCCCCACATTAGCCCCTCACAGACCCAAATCCACCCCCACCTGCCCTACACCCATAACCCCAGGAACAGGCTGGCAAAGGCCAGCCCTCTCCCTTTGTTCCCTATGCTGGGAACTTCTAAACTCTCTTTCCCTGGGCAATTCTGCACAGCCCAGGGGTGCCACAATGGTGGGCACACTTCTGAGAGCCAGCTGGTCCCTGTGAAAGAGCACCTGAACCACAGACACCCTCCCTCAAATTCCCCCACCACCTACAGAGATGGCTGGCCAGCCAGCCCCATTGTTCCCTATGATGGGAACCAACTGCACAACAAAGAATAAAACAAGAACAACACAAAATAAAGTTTTAAAAAAATTATTTTCTCCCTTCCAAAGTACAAGTAGGCAAAGCATTATGACACATTACACCAGCAGTCCCCCACACAGAAAAATTAAAACAAAACTCACTTAACATCAGAGAATCACAAAGCATGATTCCTGTCAAAAACACTTTATTTCTTGAACAGCTTTAGGTTACACAGCAGGGGGGAACACCAAAGGGCATGGCAGCACTATCTTACACAAAAATAACACAAAACATCAGAGAATCACAAAGCATGATTCCTGTCAAAAACACTTTATTTCTTGAACACCTTTAGGTTACACAGCAGGGGGGAACACCAAAGGGCATGGCAGCACTATCTTACACAAAAATAACACAACTCACTTAACATCAGAGAATCACAAAACACAATTCCTGTCAAAAACACTTTATTTCTTGAACAGGTTTAGGTTACACAGCAGGGGGGCACAACAGGGCATGATAGCAATGTACTACAAAAAATAATACAACCCACTTCACCGTTTTTGACAGCAATTGTGTTTGTGTGATTCTCTGATGTGAAGTGAGTTGTGTTATTTTTGCGTAGTACACTGCTTTCCTGCTCTGCGGTGCCTTCCTACTGTGTAACCTAAAGCAGTTACAGAAATAAAGTGCTTTTGACAGCTATTTTTTGGGGTGATTCTTTAATGTGAAGTGAGTTGTGTTATTTTTGTGTAAGATACTGCTTCCATGCCCTTTGGTGCCCCCCCCCCTGCTGTGTAGCCTAAAGCTGTTCAAGAAATAAAGTGTTTTTGACAGGAATTGTGCTTTTGTGATTCTCTGATGTTAAGTGAGTTGTGTTATTTTTGTGTAAGATAGTGCTGCCATGCCCTTTGGTGTTCCCCCCTGCTGTGTAACCTAAAGCTGTTCAAGAAATAAAGTGTTTTTGACAGGAATTGTGTTTTTGTGATTCTCTGATGTTAAGTGAGTTGTGTTATTTTTGTGTAAGATAGTGCTGCCATGCCCTTTGGTGTTCCCCCCTGCTGTGTAACCTAAAGCTGTTCAAGAAATAAAGTGTTTTTGACAGGAATCATGCTTTGTGATTCTCTGATGTTAAGTGAGTTGTGTTATTTTTGTGTAAGATAGTGCTGCCATGCCCTTTGGTGTTCCCCCCTGCTGTGTAACCTAAAGCTGTTCAAGAAATAAAGTGTTTTTGACAGGTATCATGCTTTGTGATTCTCTGATGTTAAGTGAGTTGTGTTATTTTTCTGTGTGGGGGACTGCTGGTGTAATGTGTCATAATGCTTTGCCTACTTGTACTTTGGAAGGGAGAAAAAAAATTTAAAACTTTATTTTGTGTTGTTCTTGTTTTATTCTTTGTTGTGCAGTTGGTTCCCATCATAGGGAACAATGGGGCTGGCTGGCCAGCCATCTCTGTAGGTGGTGGGGGAATTTGAGGGAGGGTGTCTGTGGTTCAGGTGCTCTTTCACAGGGACCAGCTGGCACTCAGAAGTGTGCCCACCATTGTGGCACCCCTGGGCTGTGCAGAATTGCCTAGGGAAAGAGAGTTTAGAAGTTCCCAGCATAGGGAACAAAGGGAGAGGGCTGGCCTTTGCCAGCCTGTTCCTGGGGTTATGGGTGTGGGGCAGGTGGGGGTGGATTTGGGTCTGTGAGGGGCTAATGTGGGGATTTGGGTCTGTGTGTGGCAGCTGGGGGGGAATTGGGTTTGTGTGGGGCTGTAAGGGGTGGACTTTAGGGGCTGAGAGGACCTACTTGGGGATGCCATGAAATGCCCCCCCCCAAGTGGGAGCAGTCTGAGCCTTGGTGGGGGGTGGGAGGAAGGGTGGGAGAAGGGCCCCAGAGGGCTGGAGGGCATTTTGCATGCAAAATGCCACCCCTGGCAACACAAGCCTCCCCCAGCTGTCAGTGGTAGAGATGAGAGCAGAGCACCTACTTGGGGAGGCCATGAAATGCCCCCCCAAGTGGGAGCAGGCTGAGCCTTGGTGGGGGGTGGGAGGAGGGGTGGGAGAAGGGCCCCTGAGGGCTGGGGGGCATTTTGCATGCAAAATGCCACCCCTGGCAAAGGAAGCCTGCCTCTTCATTTTTTCCCCATAGGAAATAATGAAGAAAGATCTGCAGCAGCATGCTAACAATATGCTGCTCCTTCGCTTTCTTATGGGAGGATGGGGGGACCTGCTTTGGGGGGCCATAACATGGCCCACCAAAGTCCAATCTGTCTGAAACTTGGGTGGTTGTTAGAGAAGGGTTAGAGGAAGGTCCCCACCAATTTTGGGCTTATTCGGTGGGAAAATGCCTCCTCCAGGCGTCCTGGAAGACGGAGGCATTTTCCCATAGAAAAGCCGAAAGAAAGCCGAAAGAATCCCGAAACGTTTCGGCTTTTTTCTTTCGGCTACCCGAAACGTTTCGGCATTCCCCGAAACGTTTCGGCATTCCCCGAAAGAAGCCGAAACACTTTTGTTTCGGCATTCTTTCGGCATTCTGAATGCCGAAACGCACATCCCTACTCATAAGTGATGAATACATTTATAAGTCAATCAATTTAACTTATACTCTATATGTTACTCTTTACTTCCTCTTATATCTCTCATATCTCTTATCTTTATAACATAAAGTCAATCAATTTGACTCATATTCTACACATTTCTAAATATACCTATAAACACAATATACGTTCGACATAAGTCAATCAATTTGACCCATGTTCTGCACATTTCTGAATGTCGCTATAACCAAAAATACCTTCAGCATAAGTCAATCAATTTAACCTATATTCTATATGCTACTTCTCATTCCCCCCCTTCTTGTATTCATGAATTTTAATTCTGTTAATTCTCAATTACACCCCTATCTGCCAGCAACATAATTAGTTAATTAATTTCTATTCTTATATATCACATAATAACTATTACTTAATACTGTATAGAATAATCAAATAGAATAATTGCTTAGTAATTCTTCTTTAACTCTCCTCCCCCCGGTATAGTCACTTCTCTCTTCTTTTGTTTTTCTTCAATAATTTTCAAACTGCCACAGTTCTCCTCCCACCTGCCATTTTTTCACCAAATATTGTTTCAGCTTCTCCCAATCTGTGTTAAACTGTCCTGGATCAAGGTCTCTTAGTTTTCTTGTCAGTTTATCCATCTCCGCCATGTACAGCAATTTGTGAATCCAGTCCTCGATAGTTGGCACTTCTTGTACTTTCCACTTTTGCGCATACAAAAGTCTAGCCGCTGCTGTCATTTAAAAAAGCAATGTCCTATGTTGTGCTGGAATATCTTCCATTCCCAAGTTCAGTAGCAGGAGTTCTGGGTTCTTATTAACTTGAAACTGTAAAATCTCACTTATTACTCTTATTATTTCCCCCCAGTACTGCCTGACTACCTCACAAGTCCACCACATATGGTACAAAGATCCTTCATGCTTTTTACATTTCCAGCATTTATTAGACGTGTTCACATTCCCTAGTGCAATTTTCTTTGGTGTCAGGTACCAACGATAGATCATTTTATAGACATTCTCTTTAATGTTAGTGCATGTCGTAATCTTCAAAGTATTTTTCCACAAATATTCCCACGCCTCCATTGTTATTTCTTTATTAAAATTTATAGCCCACTTCACCATTTGCACCTTAACTACCTCTTCTTCAGTATACCATTTTAACAACACTTTATAGACCTTTGAAATTTCCTTTTTGTCTTCTTGTAAAATTACTTCCTCCAAGTCCAAGTTCTCCATTCTTATCCCTCCCTTGACACAATCCGATTTATAAAGGTCTCTGAGCTGTCTATATTGAAACCAGTCATAGTTTGGTGACAACTCTTCTTGCGTCTTTATTCTTAATTTAGAAAATTCTATTCGTGTTATCTCCTTATACGTTAAACACTGTTGTTCATTATCAACAGTTCTCGGATCTATCGCTTCATAAGGAACCACCCAGGAGGGAATTCCTTCTTGTAGGTAATCTCTGTACTTTTTCCATATTGTGAAGAGGCTTCTCCGAATGTAATGGTGTAAAAACATAGAATCCGCTTTTACTTTATCATACCATAAGTATGCATGCCATCCAAATATTTTTTTGTATCCCTCTAAGGCCAGCAATTTGCGATTTTTAAGCATCATCCAGTCCTTCAGCCAAACCAAGCAGATTGCCTCATAATAAAGTCTTAGGTTGGGCAGTTGCATTCCGCCTCTCTCTTTCGCATCCTGTAACACTTTCATTTTCACTCGAGGCTTTTTGCCTGCCCAAACAAAGTCCGATATCTTTCTCTGCCATTTCTCAAACTGCTTGGAATCCCGAATAACTGGTATTGTCTGTAACAAAAACATCACTCTTGGCAGCACATTCATCTTGACTGCTGCAATTCTTCCCAACCATGACAAATTCAATCTATTCCATTTAATCAAGTCTCGCTCTATTTGAGTCCACAATTTCTCATAATTGTTCTTGAATAGATCTATATTCTTTGCAGTCAGTTCAATTCCCAAATATTTCACCTTATTTGTTACTTCACAGTCTGTTATTTCCATAAGTTGCTGTTGTTTTTGTTTAGTCATATTTTTACACAGTATCTTTGACTTCTTTTTGTTTACAAAAAAACCTGCCAAATCTCCAAATTCTGTGATTTTTTCTATTACCCTTGGCATGTTTTCAATTGGATCTTCCACAATTAACATTATATCGTCTGCAAATGCTCTGACCTTATAGGAAAAGTCTTTTATCTTTATTCCACGGATTGCATTATCTTCTCGGATCTGTATCATCAAAATTTCCAAAACCATTATAAACAACAGTGGAGACAACGGGCAACCTTGTCTTGTACCTTTGCCTATAGTCAATTTCTTAGTCACCTCGTCATTCACCACAATTGCTGCACTCTGGTCTCTGTAGATTTCTTTTACTGCTCTGATAAATCTTTCTCCCAACTGTAGCTGTTCCATAGTGGCGAACATAAAATCCCAGTTCAAATTGTCAAATGCTTTTTCAGCATCCACAAAGAAGAACCCAACCTCCTTATCACAACGCCTATCATAATATTCAATAGCATTTATAACTGTCCTTAAATTGTCTCTGATTTGTCTATTCGGTAAAAAACCAGCTTGTTCTTCCCCCATAACTTCGGATAGCCATCCCTTTACTCTTTCCGCTAAGATCTTCGCAAAGATCTTATAGTCATTGTTAAGTAAGGAAATAGGTCTGTAATTTTTGACGTTAGTCAAGTCCTGTCCTTCTTTAGGGATCAATGATATATTAGCTTCACTCCAAGTATCTGGAATTCTTTGGTCTCTCATAACACCATTGATCACTTCTTTTAGGAATGACACCAGTTCATTGACCATTACCTTATAAAATTTAGCTGTGAGTCCATCAGGCCCTGGCACCTTACCCAGATTTGTTGACTGTATTGCCTTCCTTATCTCTTCCTCTGTCACTTCACTATTCAATTTATTTCTCCAATCTTCCGAGATCACTGGGAGCCTCATTTTCCCCAAATATGTCGCTATTGAATCTTTATTCACCTCTTTTTTATTATACAATTTAGCGTAAAATTTGTAGAAGGCTCTACTAATGGCAGTCTGTTCCAGATATACTTTATTATCCTCACATATTTTATTTATTGTCTTCTTCTCCTTTCTCTTCTTCAATTGCCATGCCAAATATTTCCCCGGTTTATTTGCTCCTTCAAACGACTTTTGATTCATTCTCTTCAGATTCCATTCCAGTTCTTTATTATTCATTGCTGTCAACTGTTCTTGTAAAATTTTAATGTCTTGGTAAACTTTCTTCTTCCCTGGTCTTTTCTTTAGTAGTATTTCTTTGGCTTTTATTTTCTCTGTAATCTCCTGTCTCTTCTCCTCTTGTTTTTTCCTGACTCTTCCGTTTAAGTCCATTAGTATGCCTCTAATTACTGCCTTATAGGTATCCCATACCTTGTTGGTTGGTACTTCTCGATTCATGTTGTATTGTATGAAGAACTTAGTTTCCCTTCTCAACATCTCCAAGTTTTCTCCCTCTTGCAACAAGTCCTCATTTATTCTCCATCCTTTCCTCTTGGTTCTTTTCCCAAACTTCCACATAATTGGATTGTGATCTGAGCCTACCATAGGCATTATTTCCACCTCTTTAGTCCATAACACTAAGTCCTTTGAGGCCCAGATCATGTCGATTCATGATAAAGTAGAGTGTCTTGCGGAGAAAAATGTGAATTGTCTGCCCTTGGGATTCTGTATTCTCCATACATCTTCCAAAGTTTCCTGCTGCATTAATGCAAAAAAAGTTTTTGGTAGTAGTCCTCTTTTCTTTTGTGCAGTTGCTGATTTCTTGTCCTGCTCCAAATTTGTAACTCCATTGAAGTCTCCTGCAAGAATTATCTGGTCGTAAGAAAGTTCATCTAATTGCTTCCTCAAATCCTCAAAGAAGCTTTCTTTTGCTCCATTAGGTGCATAAATTCCAATCACCAGCACTTTCTTTAAATTCCATGTACATTCCACAACTAAAAATCTGGCTTCTGGGTCCTTAAACACTAACTTTGGCTGCAGCTCCTCTCTAATATACAAGACCACTCCCCTTTTTTTCTTTTTTATGGCCGCTGCAAAATGAGTGCCCAATTTGCTCAGTTTTAGATATTTTACATCCTGTTTTCTAATATGAGTCTCTTGTAAACAAACAATGTCACATTTCTGTTTTAATAGCCAGTGAAAGTACTTTTTCTCTTATTGGGTGAATTAAGTCCATTTACATTCCAAGATATAACCTTACATTCCATATTCATAGCCTTGTTGCTGGTAAGTCTTTTTCATTGTCCCTCATAAACTTTTCCATTTCAGATTCAGATCTGATGCGCTTTTTCACTCCTCCAAACTCAAATGCCAGTCCTTCCGGTAATTCCCATCTATACCTTATTTTCACGTCCTTCAAAATTTGGACTAAGGCTTTATATTTTTTCCGATCAAGCAACACCGATCTAGGTAACTCCTTCATAATAATCACCGTCTTGCCATCAACCTCCAATGGGTCTTGGAATTGCTTGCTCACAATCATTTCTTTCATATTTCTGGTTGTAAATTGCACAATCACGTCTCTTGGTAACTTCCTCTGGGTCGCAAGTCTTGAGTTTATACGATACACCACATCTAGGATAGCCACGATTTCTTCTTCTTCCTTCCCCAGGTATCCAGCTAACACTTCAGCAACTTGCTCTTGAGCTGTCTTTCCCTCCATCTCCGGCAAACCGCGAAACCTTAGCTGCTTTTCCATATACTTGCTCTCCGCAATAGCCATTCTGCCCCTCATCGTCCTCATATCTGTCTGTTGCGTGTCTGAGAGATTCTCCATCGCCTTCTCCACCACGTTAACTTTTTGCTGTGTTGCTTCCATTCCCTTTTTCATTTCTGCCAATTCACTTTTAACTGTCTCTTTAACTTCTTTGATCTCTTTCACCAGCTCCTGCTGGACCTTTAACATTTCCGAAAATCTTTTGTCTAAATTTTCCATAGCCGTCTGCCACTCTTTTTTCGACATCGTGGGGCTTGACTTGCCTCGCTCCCACGAATCTGCTCGTTTCCTTAACTCCGTGGCGCTTGGCTAAGTGTCCCTTTAATTTAATTTAATTCAAATGTCCCGGTTTCAAAAGGGAAAAAAAGCACTTACAAGATCCAAAATGCCGGGCGTCTTTTCTCTATGGTTTTTCTATATTTTTGTAATCCAATATGGCATACTTCCTCTTCTGCTGAAGCCTGTGCCCTTCCCTCTTCAAAGATGGTGATTGCCCTCTTCCTGTCTGCCTTAGGGCCGTCTCTCTCCAGCAGCTCTATCACAATTACGTACTTCCTGTTTCCCGTCTCCTCACAGCAGCTCTCGCGATGGTAGAAGCTTTCTCACAGTCTTATTATCTCCTCACAACCACAGGTATGAACAACAATCCTCCAATTTCTCTAATTACTTCTTTTAGCTTAGTTCTTTTACTAATCTGTTTCTTGCCGAGTCTTCCTCTACTTTTAATCAAACTGTTGCAGTTTAAAAGTCCCCTTTAATGCTTCTTTACTTTAAGTAATTCATCCCGTTTCAAGAGATAGTGATCTTTACCTTTTCAAACGTCTTTCTGGGTTGTAATCACTGCTTCAAACCAGGTTCTCTTTCACCTTCTTTCCTCCTGTTGATGCTTGGGCATGTAGATCTTATGCCAGCCGTCACTGGCCCCAGAACTGCCGCAGAGATATAGGCCGACCTGTCTTAGGGTGGGACCTCAAGGGACGGGGGAGAATCCGTTGCGCAGAACCCCCCCTCGCCCGAGATCGACGCGCCCTGAGGTACTTGAGCGTTCAAAGCCTGTTCTCCGCCTGAGAACAGGGGACCACGGGCTTGTTTGCCCCCACTGGTCACTAAAAACGGCAGCCCGGTCAGCTCTGCTCCCAGAGCTGTGTTAGACCTCCATGGATCCCAAACAGGAAGTCCCAAATAAAACAGTATCTTCAAATAATGAAATTAAATATCATATCCAGATTTTACCAGTACCTTCCCTGGAATCTTGTGGATGATCATACATGCCTAGATGTACCTTTTCGGATTGGCTAATACAATGTGCTCTGCCTTTGGAAAGTGTGTGAAAATTTCCTCTTGCATGGAATGTACCTGTGTTGTCTTCAGAGTACAACAGGGAGACATTGGGTTGGATCCAGTGGATTTCCACCAGTAGACTGGGACTTTCTCACTTCCCCCATGTTGCTACAGCCTAAAGGTCTCCCAAAATGCTAGTCCTGGTGAACAAGTAGCGTTACCACTGCCTTCAGGTGAGGCCTAGATATCTCCTGGAATTACAATTGAACTCCAGACAACAGAGATCAGTTCCCCTAGAGAACATGGCTGCTTTAGAGGGTGGAGTGTATGGCATTATACCCCATTGAGGTCCTTCCCCTCCCCTAAACCCTGCCCATCCCAAATCTTCAGGAATTTTCCAGCCTGGAGTTGGCAACCATATGGAGAGCAGATCCCCAGAATCTGCCATTGGGAGGAAGAATTTGGCAAAAATTCTACCCCTATTAAGTATGTAGAAATCTACAGCTGGATCCAACGCACTGGGTAATATCTCCTCCTGATACAATAGTCTTTAAAGAGAGGAAGAGTCTTTGCATCAGAGGAAAGCACCACAGCTAGCAGAAGAGATCCATGGGATCTAAATGACTTCCAATGGTGATGAAAGTCATTTGTTTATATATCATAATCTATTATCACATTGTAGTTAACAGAGCATGAAAGAAAAAGAAAGCCCCTGTTCATAATCTAAAGGAGCTACAGTCTACATTTTTTTGCCCTGCCTAGTTACCAAGATCATCATAGCAGGTTCTTTCCTGTGTCCCTTCTTCAAGTGAAGTGATTTCAAGAGAGAGATTTCTATAATATTGGTTTCTGATAACGTAATCAGCCTTCAGTCTCGGAGAGAAAGACAGACTACAAATTAAGTAAATAAATAACGAGAAAGTACAGAGTTGCTTAAAGGAGCAGAAGACATTCAGATGGCTGAGAATGGTAGAACTGGTGGACCAAATGTCACAGTCTGCAATGTGCTGGGAAATGAGGGGCAGGAGATCAGGGGACAAGGCCCAGAGGGTAGGACAGAGAATAAGATTATGACCACTGATAAAATACAAGCAAGAAGATTGCTCTGGTTTATATATGCCTTAACATATATAGCCAATGAATTCAAACTGAAGCAGTCTTTATCATTTCTAACTTCCAGTTCATCTCCCAGTGGGAGCTTGCTATAACCAAGGCTTATTAATCCTATAGAACTTCAACTTTGCCTTTTCCAAAAGCCGAAGATAAAAGAGTAAATGTTGCTAGTTTAGCACAGATATTGTCTTGGGAGTAGCAGTGATTTCCACATTTATGAGATAATCTTATACTAGATTAAAACCCTATAGAGTATCATGTTTCAGCCTAACCACTTTAAGCCACCAAGTGGCTCTGAGACCAGATAAATACATTCTGTTAGAATCAGCAGAAATATAGGAGTAGTTTAAAAGCATATACAGATTCTGCCTGTTAAAATTCTCCTGCAACACTGTTAGCAATTTTTTCTCTGATTGGTTGCATCTAGAGATGGGCACGAACTGGGAAAATTCCGAACTGTGCTTTTTGTGGTTCATCACGTTTCACAAACCACAAACTTTCACAAACTTGCCCTGGTTCACGAACTGGTTTGTTCAGTTTGCGAAAACATCACTTCCAGTTCAGCAGAAGGTCTGCAGGGAGCCAATCTCTCCTTGTTGCCTAGAAAATTGATTGATGAGTGCCAGGCTGTCTGCAGTGACAAACTGAAATACGAACCAGGATAAAATTCATCTTAGTTTATGAGGAATGAGCTCCATGAACCACCAGTTCGTGAACCACAAACCAGCCCAATTCATGCCCACCTCTAGTTGCATCTGTGTTCCTAATTTCTCCTTCCACAAATAATAGCACTTGGCATCCCATCACCAGAAAGAATATTCGACCAGTTTCTCCATTGGGAAGGGATAGACAGTCCCAGACATCACCATAATGCAGTCACAACTAGAGATGGGCACGATCCACATTACGATCGGAAAAAACCCACGATAATGGCGATCGTGAACCGGTGGATTGTGATCATCCACCGCCAACGATCCAGCGGTCGGGAGAGGCATGGATCGGGGCGATCGGGCTCGGTTCGGGGATCCAAACACTCAGGTGCCAGCAATCTATTCCCCTGGCAACGGAGCCAGGGGAATGCCTGAGCTCTGTTTGCCCTCCTCCTGTCGCCCTGGAAACCCGAATGGAAGCCCAGCTTTCCTTGATCCAACCACAGAGCAGCAAAGCAGTCACCAGTTGGGAGAAGACACCCAGGGGAGGGAGGGGGAAGGGGGTGTTCTGTAGCCATGGGCACTCCAATCTCATCCCTGCAAACCCTGATAGGCAGCTCTGATGGCCAAACACAGACCTCCTGTGTTGCTGAATGGGACCCATGCCATGGGCTCCCAAGCTGGGTTTCACTTTCTGTGAGCAGTGGAGTGGGACAGAGCTCTTGCTTGCTACTTGCTAACCTTTGGAGAGAGAGAGAGAGAGAGAGAGAGAGAGAGACTGAGAGAGTCAGCCGCCACCACAACCCACCTTCCCACATAGCTGGGAATACCAGCGTGCCCCGCTGTGGCATCCACGATCCACGACCCATGGTTCGGGAATGGTAGATGATTGGTGTGGATCATTAATTCGGGATTGGCGCCGGCGCCGATCCACGATCAGCTGGATCATTAATTTTTTTTTGATCGTGCCCATCTCTAGTCACAACTCCAGTTAGGTAACTTCCTGTTACAGTTTTTTGCGTCCCAGAAGAGGTAAGAAAAGCATACCTTAGCTGTCCTCAGGCTTCTTCCTACTGTGTGGGGCACATTTATCCAAGCCACAATCTCCAGCTATCCAATTACTAAGCAAGCTTGACCCAGCTTAGCTTCCAAGATCTGACAAGATCAAGCTTGCCTGGGGTATCCAGCTCAGGGAGATCTAAACATTACCCATTCATAAATATACAAAATACTCCAGAGTTATTTCTGACATTCAAGAAGACTGAGAAAGGGAATTGTTATGGGGTGGGGAATTTATTTTTCTGAAATTAACTTTTTCAGATATATCCATTGTCTCCATTGTCATCCACCCCCCCCCCTTTTAAGAACAGGATTTCTCTTTCATTTCTCTTTGAAGAAAAATCAAGACTTTTTTTGTGACTTCAGCCCTTGCAGTTGTTTTGTGTTATGCACCCCAGGGTTGTGCTCTAGCAGGAAGATAAGAAAGGCTTGGGAAGCCATTGCCTGTCTCTGAGCATATACAGAGTGAAATTCTGAAATTCTACAGAACCTCCCTTCTTGCCCCTCCTCTCTTCCAATTTCCCTTTGATCAAAAAGGAATTGATTAGAAACTGACTCCCAATCCCTAAAAAAGAGGAAAAGTAAAGGACTGTTGGGTTTCGGGGAGAAACTGGGTGTCCGGGGTTGAGCGCCTCAAGCACCCCAGACTTGCCACAGACCCCTTACCTGAAAGCCGATGGAACCCCAACTGCAGGCACAGGAAGCCCCAGGGAGGGGGTTCAGCTACAGACAGCAGCAAGGGAAGGGGAAAAGGAGCCAGAGGGAGAAATCAGCCAGGTGTGCACTACCCAACCCTGCCCCAAAGGGCAAGAGGCATGCTTGCCTGCCAGAGACACCAACACTGAGACAGAGGTACTGGAAGCCCCTGCACAAGCCCTAGGAGAAACCAGCAGCAACAGCCATCTGTGAGAGCCAGCTGGACCTCAGGAGACTGGCACAGCCTCTCGTGAGCAAAGACAGAGGGGGCTGTGCTGCATCCTGCAGGAAAGAATAAGAGAGAAGTGAAGAGAGAAAGGAGGCACACCTGAGGAAATCCCCAGCTGGGATACATCCAGCCCCATCCTGCAAGAAAGGAAGGGAAGATAGAAAGGAGGCACACCTGAGGAAAGCCCAGCTGGGATACAATCAGCCCTGCCCTGCAAGAGATGAGAGGAATGCAAGGAAAAACTAGGATGAGGGAAGAAACACCTGAGGATATACACAGCTGGACAGTGTCAAGAGTGGAAAAGAGTCTGGGAGGAAGGATGGGGGAAGCTGGAGGAAACCCTATAAAGGCTGGCTTAGGAGACAGATTGTGGTGGGTTGTGTAGGAGTGGCGGTGGAGTGGCGGGTGGTGGGCAAGGAGGAGTATAAGCGAGCAAGGAGGAAAAGGAAGGTCGGTGAAGGAGTGGAAGGAGGGAGGTGGGAGCAGGGGCTGGGTCAGGTTGAGTGGGCCTGTGAGTGGACTGAGAGGGAGTAAGGGAGAGGTATACCTCCCCTCCTTCCACAAAGCAGGACCCCACAGTATCCCTGATGACATCCAGAGCCAGAGTCAAGCACCCTGGTGTCTGGCACAGCAGCGCCCAGAATGAATCCTGACACTGAGTAAAGAAGAATTAAGAGAATTTCTCTTAATAACAAACCTAGAGAGTAGAAGGTTTTTTGATCTGGCAGTTATCTGGTACATTGCTGTCCAGGTTTGATTTTCCAGGCAGCAGGAGGCATAAGACAGCTTCATGTGTACATATTTTCATACTGACACATGCACACACACCTTGACTCTTGAACAAAATTTATAATTTGTGTAAATAAAGGCAGATTTATTTATTCATTTACATTATTTGTAGTCTGCCTTTCTCACTGAAACTCATGGCAGATTACACAGGATAAGTCACAAGTGATCTGGAAGATGGAATATCCATTTAGACATAAGGATAAATCAAAACTGTTTTCAGTACGAATGCATAGGATGGGGATCATGCAGTAAGTCATGTCCCTGATCTACGTATCTTAATTGGTTATGTACTTAATACAAGTGTGCACAGTACATGTCAGGCTTCATCTGACTGATCAGCGGTTCTGGGGAAGGTAGGGTCCCTACCTGCATGGAGAGAGCTATGCATGTGTAGACTTTATTCGTACCTTCCAACGAGCACAGATAACATGGGCGTAGATCTTGCTGTCAGGATCCCTTTATCACCTCTCAGATGTTATCATTCCAGTTATGTTGAACATCTGAAAATAGTGCTTATGTATCAGAAAACACATTTGGCTAGCATCTCTTCCAAAACATCAGTTAGGTTATTTATTTGGTGGATGAATTAGAGTATTTGACTTCACCATTGTGATTTAGTGAATAATCTGGAACATTATGGGGGGGGGAGGGGAGAGACTCTGTGAATTCATCTGTTCATGAATAGTGTGGATATTTTTGCTTTTGTGCAGTACCAATCCACAGCAATATTTTTTTTGTATTAAATACTATGAATCCACTTCACCTGTCAGTGCTATTCAAAACACAAAATACAGCTTGAATAGGAAGGATGTTCTAGGATCTCTCCGATGATTACTGTTGCTAGGAAAACCACTTCCTGATATCTTTGTGCTCAATGTCTGCGTCTCTCTTTGTGTACAGCCTTGGATGACAGGCAAATTCATATCAAGGCATTGGGAAAGGAGAGGAAAAGTTTAGAAATGTTTAAAGAACGCAGCTTAAAGTTAAAAGGCGGATGTCAGCTTGAATAATAGTAAAGAGTTATGATTTCTCTACTACGTGGGATTATTGATACCAAATTGGAGAGAATTGTGTTGGTGTTTGTACCGTGAATGTGAATGCAAGACAGATTTGAGTCGCCTTAAAGGAGCCAAGGTTTACTGAATGCGACATTTTTATTTTTGGACATTCAAATAAAGTTGGTCTGGATAAAGTGGGGCTCTTTCGAGCTTCGGACTCACACTTGCAATAAAAAGGTAAGCCTTTGCTTAAAAATGTAAGAGTTGATTAAGCAAGGGGACTTCATACACATTGCAAAATTTATTTTTTTTAGATATGCATAGAACTTCTTTCATTTGCCAGCCGTTCTCTTCTTTGAAAATGTTTATCCAACTCGGCATGAATGCCACCTGTGCACATAGCCCAGGGGAGATGTGAGATCTTTGTATCTCTGTATAGAAATTGCAATTGACTTCCCATTGGCTGCAAGGGAACAAGTTGCATTCAGCATCTGACCAAGAAGAGAGAGGGAGAAGAGAGGTTCTGATTCTATCTTAAGGGGATGCACTGCATGTGGTAACACATGGAGATCCCTGCACATGTGGGAAGGGTTGGATTGTGCTATTGGGCTGTGAGAACAGCAAGACAAAAATAAGGCAGTTCCCTGCATTAGGGGTGTGCTATCAGATATTGCCACACACACACACACTCCGAAAGTCAGTATCAGATCAGGTTACTTGTTTTTAACCTTTTTGCACATTAATTAGTGTTTCTGGGTAATGACACAATGTTCATTGCTTAAATTTAGATAGGCAGGCTTGCTTTCCTCTGTGATGCAATTGGCGGGGTGGGTGGACACCTCACTGGACAGACACACTTCCTCTCAGTCACTAAGTTTGGTAAAAAGAAAATGCTGCTCCAAACATCTGGTGCACGTTTTCACACCTTTTCCCAATGTGACTTTGAGCACCTTATTCAAGAATTTGTCAAATCAAACTCTTGAATAACTCTGCGCTGGTAATCTGAGGGGAGATCTGAGGGGTGAAGCAATTCTCTTGGTAATCCTGGAGATCTGAGGGCTGTAGCATGGAGAGGGGAGGGACCTCAGTGAGGTATAATGCCATAGAGTCCACCCTCCAAAGCTGCTATTTTTTCCAGGGGAACCAATCTCTGGAGAGCAGTTGTAATTCTGGGAGATCTGCAGGCCCTGTCTAGAGGCTGGCAACCTTACTCTCTGGGTTGCAGCTCAAAATGGCACATGAAAATGAAGTGGCCAGCAACAGAGAGCAGAACCACAAGTGACAAAAGGCACAGATTGGACACTTGTCTGCTTCTCTCAAGTTTTGATGGGAAATGTAGGCAGCTTGGCAGAATGTTGGACAAGTGACAGTTGAAAACTCCATTGGACAGCAGTCAGAGAGCAAAGCTGCGAGACCAGGATGCCTACATTTCCCATCAAAACTTGAGGGAAACAGACAAGTGTCCAATCTGTGCCTTTTGTCACTTGTGGTTCTGCTCAGAGAGAGCAACCAGCAGGAAGAAGAAACAAGGATGGCTGAGTGGAGGAAAAAGATTCAGAAGATATTATCTGGAACCTGTAACCATGAACTAAAGGTGTGGAAGAAGCAAGTCAGAATGAAAATTGGGGGAGGGGGTGACACTTCTCTACCCCATGAGTCCTTGTAGATCTCCTCTTGAAGAAATTAATGTGTAACCATGCCAACTGGCCTAGAAAGAACAATGGCTCCACCCACACCCAATATTTCCCCATTTTTTTCCTACTTGGTAATTTCAATATAATTCAATATAATTTTACAATGATGGTGATGATAGATAGATCTGATCCATTACCTTTTAAATAAAGGAACTAGCTTAACAGTTTTAGTGGTTATCATCATACAAAAGAGTCTCCATGCATAATGACTGCAGATGAGATATAAATGCTACCTCTGAGTGTATTTCCTCCACTTTCCTTTGATATATTTTCTAATACTAATTTATCAGCAGTATTAGAATTAGTCGCGTTGCTATTAATACAGTGCACGCACTTAATAGGGAAAGAATTTTGAAACCTTGCACTCTTTTCTCTTCGCAACCCTTTGCAGGAGTGATGTTAAAGGTTACTCCAAGTGTGAAAAGCCTTAGCTGTGTGGGATTTCATGTGGCCAGCATCTGAATGTGCTGAGAGCCAGTTTGGTGTAGTGGTTATGAGCACGGGACTCTAATCGGGAGAGCTGATTCCCCACGCCTCCACTTGAAGCCAGATGGGTGACCTTGGGCTAGTCACAGCTCTCTGGAGCTCTCTCAGCCCCACCCACCTCACAGGGTGATTATTGTTGTAGGGATAATAATAACATACTTTGTAAACCACTCTGAGTGGGCATTAAGTTGTCCTGAAGGGCAGTATATAAATCAAATGTTATCGTTGTTGTTGTTATTAATGTTAGCACAACAGCTATGCTCTGGGTTATACTCTAAGCATGGATTTCTGATATGCTCAGGGCTGATTTCGAGGGGGAACGCGCCAGAACACAGTTCCGGCAGTTCCCCAAAGAGGTCACACGTCAGGTGGCCATGCCCACCTGACTCTTGGCCATTTTGGGCTTGTTTCAGCCTGGATTGGGGCTGAAACGGCCCAGATCAGGCCTCTGACAGGTGGTGGATCACTCTCCCACTCAGCAGCGGCCCGATCCTGACCATTTGGGGGCCCTTTGGGGCGATTTTCAGTCCCTTTTTGCCATTTTGGGCCCACTTTCTGCCCTGAATGGCCAGGTTCAAAACAGCCAGGATAGGCGATGTCAGGGGGTGTGGCATATGCAAATCAGTTATGCTAATGACACACTTCTGGTGATGGCACGGGGAGTGGCATATGCGAATAAGTTATGCTAATGAGTTCCTCTAGCTCTTTTTCTACGAAATGACCCCTGGATATGCTAATGTTCCACATCTAGATTTGAAAACCTGGTTTCCATTCTGGCATGACTCTCAAGCTTCACGTTTAAATGGAGATCTGAATATGGGCATCTTCAGAATGCTGCACCCCATGTGAAAACTCTTCTTGCTACTTACCAGGTACCACCACAATATCAGCTGACAGGTCAGTCACTTGATAAGGTGACAGATCAATAGCCTTCCTCACTGACTCACATTCATTCAAATGGGCTCAGCATAATTGGGTTGAATGCACCAGGACATAGAGAGCTGGCTTTGAATTTGCTAGAAAACAGAATGCCAGGAGAGCAAAACAAAGAATAGCCAAACATAGTAGTAGAAAAGAGCAAGAATCCAGTAGCACCTATAAGACTAACAAAATTTGTGGTCAGGTATGAGCTTTTGTGAGTGACAGCTCACTTCTTCTGATACTAGGTATCTGAACAAGTGAGCTATGACTCACGAAAGCTCCTGTCCAACCACAAATGTTGGTCTCATAGGTGCTACTGGACTCTTGCTCTTTTCTACTGCGACAGACAGAGACTAACACGGCTACCCATCTTGATCTATCCAAACATAGTGAATTTTTCAGAAAATTTAAGTTGACCTTAGTCATCCAAACACATCTGGAACTGGATTAGCTACTTTTTCACCTCCACAGTATCTTAGCACACCCCACAGATAAACTTTTCTTGGACTCTGTTAGTAATTTCTATGCAATCTCATGGTTTATCCGCAGCCCGCCCCCCCCCCACAATTTTCTTTTGAATCAGAGGTTCTCAGTTAGATTTCACATGATTATTGGTGATGGGTAATAAGATTGCATTAGTTGAAGATACATTACACCATAATTTACAGTAAAAGAAGGAAAATTAACCATCTAGCAGGCATATTGTAAACTTCTGGATTCCCTTTCTTTCCTCCTGTTTTTTGTTGCTGTAGTTGTTCAGCCCCTTCATCACCATTCCCTTCCTTAATCCTCCATCTTCTGAACCTAACTTCCCCAGTCACTTGCTAATAAATTAAAGTTAATAACATTTCAATAAATTAATTAAAATAAGATTATGGCTGTTGGGGGATTTATGGCAGTAAAAATTACTGTGACCTCTCTGTACTCCAGTTTTTGGGAGCAGCTATTTTAGTAGACATTTATAGGGTTACACCTCATTAACACCTAGTAGGCTGAGTGACTTAATTCACACTGTATTCATTGAACACCACTGAAGTGTATTAAAGAGCATCATGTGTCAGTTTTCAGCAGGTAGAATTATTCTTGCACTTAATTCTGCCGTAAAGAGCATTGTGAGAAATGAATAGCTTCTTCGGTGAGCTTTTTAAACATACACAAACAGAAGAAGCAGAGAGATTGCTCAGATATGTTCTCTTAAAAATGCAATCCTTTGGGCACTTTCCTTGAAGTAAGCCCCATTGAATAGACCTTGGTAGGATTCAGAGTAGGATTGTTCTGTCACTTTCATATCAAGCCACCTCCCTATTCCCCAAATGGGAGATGGTAAAGGAAATACAAACCAAGAAGAGTCTTGTTCAGGTCTGTTTCCCTCTTTTAGTAATCTCACGCATATGCCTCTAAAAGCACTTTTTAACATCTCATGAGGTTTCTACAAATTTGTGAATATTCTTAATGTAGAAGAGAAAACACAAATGTACATTCTAGCCCGGTGATCCGCAACATGGGGAAAATGAGTGACATGGAATCTGCCAATTTGTTTCGTGGCTTCCCATCTTCTCTTCACCAAAGTACAAAGCCAATTCTGGCTTTCCTCCATCTTGGTAAAGCAGGAAGTGTTCAGAACAGCTCTGGATCTGTCACTGTTTGTCTGTGGGGAGCACACATTTGGAAACTGTTGCATCCATGATAGGAGATTTCTTGGTTTGGAATTTCCAACATCTTTGTGATTGGCCTCTGCCCCCATGGCAACCATTTTGTGGTCAGACATGACATTCCATGACAATCATTTAGTAATAGAATCCACTACCTGTTCTCAAAATTTCAAAACTTCCCACAGACTGAACAAAGTTTAGGAGTCCTGTTCTATCCAATACCACTTTTACATTGACATGGAAAATGGGGGGAGGGGCTCATGAGTCATGTTTGATGTTGTCTTGTGAGAAGCGCTGCTTTAAATCCTTTTGAGATCTTTTCTACCCCCTGGGGTTTTCCTTTCCCCCCCTCTCAGAATAATAAAGAATCCATTAAAAGGTGGTCTGTGGCTTCCTCTTCTTTCTCTGTTGGAATCACTGACACTACAATGGCAGCCAGAAATTCTGTGTCACTTCAGGAATTTGTTTTTAAGTGCTGTTTCTACAACTGCTTTCTTGATAACAGCAGTCCGACTGCTGAACAAAAGAAATTGCTTGAACAGTGGAAATTTAATAGAGCTGTACTTTTGTGAATAGAAAAGTTGGCTTAGATCTGGGATAACTCTTCATGGTAAACAAATACCCTGCCACCTGCACTTTTCTCTTTGATAAGACTCTTGAGAAGCTTCCAGAATTTTCTGCTGGACTTCATTGACACTGAAGAGGATACTGTTTATAGTAAAGGCTAACATAATATCTGCATTTTCCACTTAATCTCTGCCTTTTTTCATATTATAGATTTGACAAACTCCCTAATCACTCAATCATGCTTGAAAATATATGTCAAGACCAGATATAAATCAATATTTCAAGAGCAATTCAGAGTTGTAGTCTCTTGACGTTCCTCAACTTTTCACATGTTATGCAACAACTATATGGTAGATTGCACCAGAAATTTTCTGCAAAAGAGTTTAATTTTTCTTATTTTGCAGTTCAATCCAACTTTCTCCTTGAATAAGCATCCTCAACAAGCGCTGAAGAAAATGGTTAATAACATTGCAATCCTAAGTGGACTTACACCTTTCTAAGCCTGAGGATCTATATAGGATTGCACTATTAGTCTGCTTATGCAGCCTTCACAAAATGCATACAGTGTAGGCTCTGTACACAGAACTGATCCAGAGCTGGATGAGGAAGGATTGGGATTAGACGTGGGCACTAACGGGAAAAAAACAACAAACAAGCTGTTTGTTGTATTGTCGAAGGCTTTCACGGCCAGAGAACGATGGTTGTTGTGGGTTTTCCGGGCTGTATTGCTGTGGTCTTGGCATTGTAGTTCCTGACGTTTCGCCAGCAGCTGTGGCTGGCATCTTCAGAGGTGTAGCACCAAAAGACAGAAATCTCTCAGTGTCAGAGAGATCTCTGTCTTTTGGTGCTACACCGCTGAAGATGCCAGCCACAGCTGCTGGCGAAACGTCAGGAACTACAATGCCAAGACCACGGCAATACAGCCCGGAAAACCCACAACAACCATCAAGCTGTTTGTTGTTCATTGCCATCCATGAACAATGAACAATAACAAACATGACCCTGTTCACAAACATGTTCGTTGTTCATTGTTCGTGGCCCCTTAAAGATCCCTTTAAACTGTCATCTGGCAGGTGGCAGGGGGAATTCCCCCCTGCTGCCTGCCAGCTGATAGTTTAAAGGGCCCTTTCCTGCCACATGCAAGGAGCAGGGCCCTTTAAACACCTCACAAACTGACCTTCCCAATGTCCAATACCCACCAAATTTAAAGGGGACATAGTCCTCACTGTCCTCAAAAGAACCCCCAAGTTTCAGAGAGATTGCACCCCGGGAAAGTCATGATCCATGGGTCCTTCCTTTTGTTGTAATTTTCTCTTCACAGTGGCAAAAACGGGACTCTCTAGTGAAAGCTAATTTGAGGGCTTACAAACTGACCTTCCCAATGTCCAATACCCACCAAATTTGCAGGGAACATAGTCCTCACTGTCTTCTGAAGACCACCCAAGTTTCAGAGAGATTGCACCCTGGGAAAGGCCTGATCTATGTGTCCCCCCCCCTTTGTTGTCATTTTTTCTTTACAGTGGCAAAAATGGGACCCTGTGCTGGAATTACTTTGAAGGGTTAAAGCCAGAAGGAAAGCCAGAAGGAGTTCAGACGGAGTTCAGACCCTGCCTCCATTGCCAGGGAAATTGATTGAAAGGCCCCAGACTGTCTGGCTTGACAAACGGCTGACGAAGGCAACAAACGAGGTTTGCAACGACCACTTATTAATTTAGAACGGAGCCTCACAAATGGCTTGTTCGCGAACAGACAAACGGGCTGTTCGTGGGTTTTTTCCGTTCGCAATACTGTTTGTGCCCATGTCTACTCGGGATACAAGGCAGGACAAACTTCCAGTATCTACCCATCCATCTCTGTGCAGCCTTGGCCCTTTGAAATTGGCCTATTCAAACATGTACTAACAGAACATTATGCATCTCCTAGAATTTAACATTTCTATAACCATGTCGTCCAGGGATGCAGCAATGTCACATGCTCCTATTAAGCTGTGCTGTCCCAGGCATCTGTCTTGAACAGTCAAGTGGGCCCAAAGCCTCATGCCCCTTTCTGAAGGGCACAATCACTGCAGGGGTTATCTAGGGCATCTGTAGGTGAGAATCTCCTTTTTCTCTCCTTGCTACTGTTCGTGCAATATCTTAATACTAACTTGTGGGAGTGAAACTCTGGCAGCCTTAAGTATATAATTTCCTTCCTATTACATTATTCCTTCCAGTACAGGAGGTACCCAGTGTTTGTCATCTAGGAGTGTCATATCATTACATTGCATATTGCAGTGTAATGATGTGAAATGATTAAATGACAAAATGCCAGTTTGCTGCCAAAAATTTAAAGTGCCATACTTTTATTTGCAGATGGGAAAGCTATTATTAATTTCAGTGCAGGCTTTGCCAGCTGAAATAATACAAGCTGGCTGAAAATGAAGGTTGCTGCAATTGTAGCTTTGATTTGAACATAAGAGGTAGAGGGATTTTGTATGTCTCTGTCTGTATTGGAGAGCTAGTGGCCACTGCTAGAGGCACTTTAATTCAGGCCTCCTGACAAATGAGTGCAGTGGGGTGGGGGTGGGGACTAAACCCTGATTGGCATTTTTGTAACATATACAAAATATTAATCTCATTGAGGCACTAGGAAGAAAATTACTTACTTTTATATATATTGTGTCTCTTATGGTGCTTGTTCTTTAACTATTAGTTCAGTTATTTATAGACAAAACAATATGGTGAAAGGAGTAATAAAAGATAGTCCAGAGCAGATGCAGAGACATCCAAAAGGTTCATAAAATAGATACTTGCCATTTCATCTCTAAACTCATTGTTAGTCTGGACTCGCACATTAGAACTTGGAAGCTATTTGAAGCTGTTTGATATTTGGATTTCCTCCTTGGCTAAAGAATTATATAATAGCTGAAGGTGATCAAAGTAATAACCAAGATGAATTTTTCGTCATTGGTTTCCATTCTGAAAATGCATCCCTTTCCAAGTTTAATCATTGGAAATAGGGCTTGGTAAAGTTCACTTGCAATTTCATTTAAATGCCCTTCCTAGGCTGAAGCCAGAAACCCTTTATACAATTTCACCATGACTGCCCCACTATATCTTTGCAGTATTTATAGCAAAGAATCTACCCATTCCTTCTTCGACATCAATAGCTGAAGCTTAAGAAATAAATTTGAGGGAATCGGGAGGGGGGGGGGCGCACATAGGAAAATAAGCTGATATATACTCACTTTGATGCAGGTGTGGTAAGTTTTCTAGCAAAACTAGACTTAGGCAGGATGCTGGTAAGTGTTTACCGAGAAAATGGGGTAGATTGAGGATGTGTAATGTCCATTCTTATGTACATAGAAGGGCTTCCCACAGGGAATTATTGAGCCCTTCTCCACTTACCTATTTGGAGGAGCCTTGGCTGCCCAGGCATGGAACGTTTCCATGGAGAGGATTTCCTTAGAGGAATATGACTTTCTCACTTCCCCTTCCCAATGCAACCCAAAATGCCTCCCACAATGCTGGTTTGGCATTTTGGGGCATTTGGGGTTGTAGTAAAGGGAGAAGTGAAAGAGTCAACACTGTTGGCAGAAATCCCTCCAGTCACAGAAGCAAATATGATGGATCCAAGCCTTTGTGCTGGACACAGGGCAGCATGTACACCTGTTATTTTGAATCCCATTCAGGCCTCTGTTTATATACGAATGTATAAATGAGCATCCAGAAACGCAGTGCTAGTCTGTAAAACAGCATCATTTCCTTCAGAAGCAAGAAACGTAAACAATAAATGGTAGTAATACATAAAATAAATAACTGATCTAAAGCTCCTTCCTGTCTGCCAACCCATGGAATTCAGACCCTTTTCTCCTTTTCCGGCTATATTGGACTATATCTCATCAGCACCTACCAAGCCTATGGAATGTGTAGCAGGTATTAAACATCTGCTCCTCTGCTGTCATTCAAGACACATCGCCTATCCATCAAAAGCTATCGAGTGAGCATCTTCAAGCAGCTCTTTACAAAAACGAGTTGACCGTTTGTACTCATTTGCAAAGCTATACAAAGATGGTTTGCCTTGACACAACTAAAACTGTAAAAGCCTATAGCAGGGGGTAACTCAAGAAAGTTGAAAGAAACAGGAGGGCTGGGCGAAATCCACTATCGAGTTGCTCCTTTCTCCATATATATAGTTCACTCTGGGTGAAAGCCTTGCTAAGGTTCCCTAAAAGCAGCTCTCAACTTAAAGTAATGCATTATATTTTGAACACTGTACGTTTGACAATACATTTCATGGCTCATTTCCTGCTAGTTGTGAGCTCAAGTAAACACTCAAACAGCAAATTCACATTTTTCATGTCAAAACGCCCTATAGTTCTTGCCTCCCCTGTTGGATGTCACTTGTTAAATAGAATCATGCAAGGGCAAATTCTGTTCATACTATAAGCTGTTGTGACATTAAGCCTTAATCTGTCTGCACAGTTCCATTGTTTCTTCCTTCTATAAGACTATTTCTAAACTATCTTCTTTTCTAGCTCCACATTCATTTTGTGAGCGAATAATTAATGGTATCAGCAGTAGCAGTACGGCTACAACTGAAGCTTTCCCCTATCCCAAAACTGAAAAACTAATATGGGTTATTCATAACAGGTTGATTCAGTATAATTATTTTTCCCCCTTGAGCCCCCCCCCAACATATCACTCACCAATTTACAAAATGTCAACAGTTTAGTGATATGAGTTTTTGGATTTTTCAAAGCAGTAAAATTACAGGACAAAACTACAAAACTCTTTGAAAGACTACTGTCCCAAAGACCTATAAAAACTTTAGCTTCCCATTTTCAGCTGTACATTGGCTATGTTTCAGGTTTATATGAGGCTTGTGTGGGCTTTTCCTGATCTACAACTGATAACTTTGTCATGCCAATTTTTAAAAAGAGCATCTTCTATAAAGATCCCTAAAGATTTAGTTGCCACAATGTAATATCAAATAATTTCTGCCAATTCCATGGTGTAAAATTTTACGATTTATTTACTTCATATATATTCCACCTTTCTCCACAAGTTCTTTACACCATTCTCCTCTGCTCTACCTTATCCTCACAACAACCCTGTGAGGTAGATTAGGCTACGCGAATGTGACTGGCCCAAAGTCACCCAGCAAGCTTCCATGGCAGAGGAGGGATCTGAACCTTCATCTTCTAGATTGTAGTTTGACACTCTAATGACTACACCGCGCTGGCTATCAATGCAATTTTATATACATTACATCCTTTTTCCAAGGAGCATTTCAAATGAGGGTAGCTTGATCTTACAATGCAACTAAATGAGACAGTGGGAGATTCGTGATCAGAACTTCTCAGTCTTTACATTTCTATTAATAACTGCTGCAAAGAGCCAAAACCAGTACTGGGGCCATGATGTCTGTGAGTTAAACTTTTCCCATTCACCATTTTACCCAATGTAAATTTGCCATCTTTACTAAGGCACATAACTACTTTGGATGGATCAGGATTTACGTTGGAGAAATGGTGCAGGATAAAAGAATGAAACACTCCTGTCACACACAGTACCATTGTCCTGTTCCAATCTGGAGTCCACTTGAAGGCTTTTAATTAGAGATGGGCACAAACTGAAATACGAAACAAAATTAAGCACGAACCAGGCCGTTTCATGGTTCATCAGATCCCATTTCTGATTAACCACCATGAACTGTTAGGCTGGTTCATTTGGTTCGTTTTTTGGTTCATCACTGCAGACAGTCTGGTGCCAATCAATCAGTTTCCTAGGCAACAGGGGATGGACTTCCTGCAGACCTTCTGCTGGCCCAGAAGTGAACTTCTGCTGGCCCGAAAGTGACCTTCTGCTGACCCAGAAGTGATGATTTTCTGACATGGATGTGACGTCTTCATGAACCAAATGAACAGGTTCACAAACCAGGGGCAGGTTCATAAAAGTTTATGGTTCGTGAAATTTGACGAACCACATGGTTCATTTTTTTTCCGGTTTGTGCCCATCTCTACTTTTAACACAAAATTAATGAAAGACAGGATCCAGTCACAGATTTCCAGTAATTCACCTTATTTGACCCTAAGTGAGAAGGATTAGTCTAGATTAACCAGGGACCTTCAAATGCAGATATTTCTGATCAAAGACCAGCACTTGGCTCACCAGATCACACAGGCTCTCTCTTTGAGATCAGATAATACATTTCATGGGATGCAAATGAGAAGATTATATCCATTAGGATAGTGGTGCCAATGCAATGTAGTGATATAAGCACCGGACTAGGATCTGGGAGAATCAGGTTCTAATCCTCACTCTGCCATAGATGCTTGCTTTGTGATTTTGGGCCCATCATACACTTTCAACCCAAACTACCTCACAGAGTTATTGAGGGGGAAAATGAAGGAGGGATGAATGTTCTATCCCCCTTGGAGTCCTCACTGGGGAGAAAGGTGGCGTATGAATGAAGAAATTGATAATGATATGCTAGAGAGAATTTTTTACACATGGGAAAATTTTGTCACTCATAGGAATCAGGGCTACTGAGAGCTTAACACACACATACGCATACACTATGAGCTCATGGAACCACCAGGCACTAGATGGTTTAACTCAGCAGGGCCCGAGTCAATGTATGGCATTTATAACCTTATGATTTTATGTGCTCTAATCACCTTGCATAAGGTAAATGGAAAACTTTGTGAAAATTAATTAGTAAAGGGGGGTGTAATGATTTCAAGAAATGGGTGCATGCGTCTTTAAATGTTTGGTGAGATAGGTGAAGAGTGGGGGTGAAAGAGAGAGATGAGTGAGTGATATGATTGGTTGATGACAGAGTGGGCGGAGTGAAGGCGGTTTTCAGTTACTGAGGGAGAGAAAAAGATTCAGTTAGGGCAAGAGAGGCGAGCTGTGTGCAGCCTGTGTTCATGTATTTGTGAGGGAAAGGCAACCTGAGTGGAAGCCTGAACTGAGTGTGTCTGTGAGACTATGGCCGATTCCAGACGGCCCCCCGCCTTGCGAAACGTCGCGCGTCGTCGCGCGTTGTTGCGCAGAAAACGCAAAATATCGCGTTTTCTCGCACGAGTTTTGTGCGACGTCGCGCAAAACTCGTGCGAGAAAATGCAATATTTCGCGTTTTCTGCGCGACGACGCGTGACGACGTGCGACGTTTCGCGAGGCGGGGGGCCATCTGGAATCGGCCTATATATTCACTCTATTTGAAGCAGGCAAACTGTGTGTGCGCCTGAGAGAGAAAGAATTGAGAGTGAAAAGAAAACAGGCTAGCTGTGTGCTGTCGGAGGAGTTCTCTGTGAGAGAAATATAGAGCCTAGAGAAAGAGGCTAACTGTGTGTGAAGCCTTACAAGAGATCTGTGTGAATGAGTTTGGATGAAGCAACTAGAAGAACTAATAACGACTTTTATGTAACCAATACGCTTCTTAAAAAAATAAACTTTGTTTTGTTATATCCCAGAGTTATCTCCCATTCCTATCCTCAGGGCCACATAGAACCACGAAGGAGCCTGACGCTCAAACACATTACAAAAGGGAAAATTTAAATAAAACATTTTGGAATAATATATTCCTGGTGGCAGCAAACTACCCAGAGGGTGTAAGGGGGAGATTTAAAGCAAAATCCACCCTAAAGAAAGTGAAGATCATAACAGGGGGAGAGGTTAAATTTAGTTTAAATAGTATTGTAGTAATTATCTTGTTATTGCAGGGCTATATCTTTCAAGTTGCAGGTTGCAGTTTGTTTACTCTGTTGTCCAGTTTGTTGGAAATGAATGCTTTCTGAAAGAGAAGTGGATGAGAAGAATCTTGCACCTTGGTTAGAGATCCCTTTCCTCTGATGGGGGTGGGGGATGCCCTACTCCCAGCCTCGGTCGCCCCCCACCTCTTACCTGGCTGATGGGGAGAAAGATGCAGGAATGGGGCAAGAAACTCCCTCCCTGGAGCACACTGGCGAGTGCTCTAGAACACTTTCATGTCGCAAAAGAAATGATACTGTTCCTCGCACAACACGGAAGTGCTTCAAAGTGCTTGCATGTTGTGTGCACACATAAGTAAGTCTCCAGATAGGGCCCTCACCCCCTACACACCCTGTCTCCCACTTTCATGCCCAAGGGACCTGGCAACCCTAACTTTGGTGGGCTTGAGAAGCAGGGCTCAACCAGTTGTTTAATTGAATGTTTGCATTTCTTGTTCACTGCTCTATTTATATGTTGGCTACATTCATTTTGTTTTGTATTTTTCTGTGGGGTGGAAAGGTTGAATTGAATTTTAAAAAACCCTGGTTATTGTGGGTTTTCCGGCCTGTATTGCCGTGGTCTTGGCATTGTAGTTCCTGACGTTTCGCCAGCAGCTGTGGCTGGCATCTTCAGAGGTGTAGCACCAAAAGACAGAGATCTCTCAGTGGAAAAGATGTAGGTCATTTGTATCTACTCAGGAGGGGTGGGGTGGAGCTGAGTCATCCTGTAAGAGTTTCCCAGGGTGTGGAATGCTAATGGCGGGAGGCTTCACTGTATCCTGAGGAGATTCTTTTGCATATGGATTGGTACTTGATGTGCTAATCTTCTCTGCAGGGCTATTGTCGGGGATAGAATGTTTTGTTAGCCTGGTGTTTTTCAGAACTGGAAACCATGCTCTGTTCATTCTTAAGGTTTCTTCTTTCCTGTTGAAGTTTTGCTTATGCTTGTGAATTTCAATGGCTTCTCTGTGCAGTCTGACAAAGTAGTTGGAAGTGTTGTCCAGTATTTTGGTGTCCTGGAATAAGATACTGTGCCCTGTTTGCGTTAGGCTATGTTCAGCCACTGCTGATTTTTCAGGTTGTCCAAGTCTGCAGTGTCTTTCATGTTCTTTTATTCTTGTCTGGATGCTACGCTTTGTGGTCCCGATGTAAACTTATCCACAGCTGCAGGGTATACGGTATACTCCTGCAGAGGTGAGGGGGGCCGTCGTCACACGGGCATCTCTTCCGTTAAATTTACAGCATATAGCGTCCTACCTGTTATCGGCACAGTAACATTTCTTAGGGTCACTTAATGGCTCTTCGCGCCACCAGCTGTCCACACCGAAGCACTCTGTTCTGTTCTCTCTAACCGCGCAGAAGCAGCTCCTCCCCATTTTTTTTTATTATTCTGGCGTTTAATTCCGCTATAACGGAACAACAGCATATAAACATTCCGTTAGAGCAAAACATTACGACCCTTTTGTTTTTCCAACATTGAAATTATATAAATAGCCCTTTGCCCGTAGAAAACTCCCTGTCTGACGTGATCCCCATCGCTGAAGACTCTGCCATGGCGATTGAGTCATTTTTACTTCAGCAGAAAGTTTGCATTGTGTTATGTCGTTATGGTGTTATAAGGACATAATAAATTTTTTAAAAGGGGAGTCGCAGGAAGAAATGGATTCTGGGATTGAAGGGAGGGCATAGGACGTTGCGAGGCGAAATACATCGACGTGAGGCATTCACACTGAGGCACAAAATAGCACGACTATCAAGCACAAAGCAGAAGAGAGAAAATCGCTACAATGTTGGAATAAGGTGGGTGTTTGCCGGGAAATAGCGCCATTTTAGCGCTAAATAAAAGCCCATGTTTCGCCTCTCTACTCAGAGCTCTCAGAGATCCTCTTCAGAGGGTTTGTTAATTTCATCTTCACCTCTGGGAGGTGAAATTGACAGAGCCTTCAGGAGGCAAAGATGAAAGATCTTGGATGCCCCTCTGACAATGGAGGTGCAGGTCACAGTGGTCACCAGGTCTTCTTTTTTCTGTCTACGACAGGCCAGGCAGCTAGTTCCTTACCTTTTGACCTGCGACTTGACTACCGTGATCCAGGCAACGGTCACCTCTAGACTAGATTACTGTAACTTGCTCTATGCAGGGCTTCCCTTGGGTCTGGTCTGGAGACTACAGCTGGTTCAAAATGCACTGTGCACGTTATCGTAAAAGTGCCAGGTGGGGCACATATAACACCTATACTGCATCAGCTGCATTGGTTACCAGTAAAGTGCCGGATCAGATTCAAGGTCTTGGTGTTAACCTCTAAAGCCCTAAGTGGACTGGGACCAGCATATCTGTGGGACCACCTCTCCCTATATACCCCCCCTCCAGAGGATGCTCCAATCAGTAGGAAAACAACTATTGGCGACCTGCCTGGCCTCAACCAGAGCCAGGGCCTTTTCGGTACTTGCCCTGACCTGGGCCGTCGTCACACGGGCTTTTATTTAGCGCTAAAATGGCGGTATTTCCCAGCAAACACCCACCTTATTCCAACACTGTAGCGATTTTCTCTCTTCTGCTTTGTGCTTGATAGTCGCGCTATTTTGTGCCTCAGTGTGAATGCCTCACGTCGATGTATTTCACCTCGCAACGTCCTATGCCCTCCCTTCAATCCCAGAATCCATTTCTTCCTGCGACTCCCCTTTTTTATTTTATTATGTCCTTATAACGCCATAACGACATAACACAATGCAAACTTTCTGCTGAAGTAAAAATGACTCAATCGCCATGGCAGAGTCTTCAGCGATGGGGATCACGTCAGACAGGGAGTTTTCTGCGGGCAAAGGGCTATTTATATAATTTCAAAGTTGGGAAAACAAAAGGGTCGTAATGTTTTGCGCTAACGGAATGTTTATATGCTGTTATTCCGTTATAGCGGAATTAAACGCCAGAATAATAAAAAAAAAAATGGGGAGGAGCTGCTTCTGCGCGGTTAGAGAGAACAGAACAGAGTGCTTCGGTGTGGACAGCTGGTGGCTCAAAGAGCCGTTAGGTGACCCAAAGAAACGTTACTGTGCCGATAACAGGTAGGACGCTATATGCTGTAAATTTAACGGAAGAGATGCCCATGGCCGTCATCACACGGGCATTTCTTCCATTAAATTTACAGCATATAGCGTCCTACCTGTTATCGGCACAGTAACGTTCTTGATCAGCGTATTTGTTAGCCTGGTGATTTTGCAAGTGGGATCTCGTTTTAGTTTTTTGTAGGTGGAGGAATTTTTGTAGTGAGGAATTCAAGAATTCCTCACTACATCCCGACACGCACAGAAAACTATGCAAGACTGCAAGACTGAAGCACAGCCACCTAGACTATATGGACTCCCCAAAATACATAAGGATTCAGTCCCACTCCGACCCATTGTGAGTGCCATTGGTTCACCGACATATGAATTAGCTAGACATCTGGCAGATCTCCTGCAGGACCACATCGGGAAAACCTCGTCTTACATCAAAGATTCAGCAGATTTCATCAACAAAATCAGTTCTCTGAAACTCAATCCACAAGACATACTTGTCAGTTTTGATGTTGTATCCCTGTTTACCAAGGTTCCAGTAAAAGACACTATTGCACTTATTAATCAGATTTTCCCAGTGGATGTAACAGCCTTATTCCACCATTGTCTGACAACCAGTTACTTCCAATGGGACAACGAATTCTATGGATGGGGTGGCCATGGGGAGCCCACTCAGCCCAGTTATAGCAAACTTCTACATGGAACATTTTGAAAAAACAGCTCTAGAATCAGCACCCCACAAACCTAGTGTATGGTTCTGGTTTGTGGATGATACATTTATCATTTGGAGCCATGGGGAGGAAGAATTGATGGGGTTTTTGAATCATCTCAACAACATCCACCTGAACATACAATTCACAATGGAGAAAGAAATCGAGGGAAAACTCCCATTCCTGGATACCTTGGTCATCCGCAAAGCAAACTTTCAGTTAGGTCACAAGGTCTACAGGAAACCAACTCACACTGATCGGTACTTACACAAAAACTCCAATCACCACCCCCAACAGAAAAGAGGCATAATGAAAACATTAGTGGATCGTGCAAGACGGATATGTGAGCCGCACTTTCTCAATGAGGAAATTAATCATCTAAACCACGCACTTCAGGCAAATGGCTACTCCAGAAATGAAATCCGAAGAGCAATCAAACCCAGGATGAATCAAACAACCAAGGAAAAACAATCTCCTACAGGAAAAGTGTTTTTGCCATATATCAAAGGAATTACTGATCAGATGGGAAAGCTTATGAAAAAGCATAACCTTCAAGCAGTATTCAGACCCACCCAAAAAATACAACAGATGCTACGATCAGCAAAAGACAGTAGAGACCCCCTTACCTCTGCAGTAGTATACCGTATACCCTGCAGCTGTGGACAAGTTTACATCGGGACCGCAAAGCGTAGCATCCAGACAAGAATAAAAGAACATGAAAGACAGTGCAGACTTGGACAACCGGAAAAATCAGCAGTGGCTGAACATAGCCTAATGCAAACAGGGCACAGTATCTTATTCCAGGACACCAAAATACTGGACAACACTTCCAACTACTTTGTCAGACTGCACAGGGAAGCCATTGAAATTCACAAGCATAAGCAAAACTTCAACAGGAAAGAAGAAACCTTAAGAATGAACAGAGCATGGTTTCCAGTTCTGAAAAACACCAGGCTAACAAAACATTCTATCCCCGACAATAGCCCTGCAGAGAAGATTAGCACATCAAGTACCAATCCATATGCAAAAGAATCTCCTCAGGATACAGTGAAGCCTCCCGCCATTAGCATTCCACACCCTGGGAAACTCTTACAGGATGACTCAGCTCCACCCCTCCCCTCCTGAGTAGATACAAATGACCTACATCTTTTCCACTGAGAGATCTCTGTCTTTTGGTGCTACACCTCTGAAGATGCCAGCCACAGCTGCTGGCGAAACGTCAGGAACTACAATGCCAAGACCACGGCAATACAGCCCGGAAAACCCACAACAACCATAGTTCTCCGGCCGTGAAAGCCTTCGACAATACATTTAAAAAACCCTCTTTGTCTTGCAAGTTCTGTTCCTGAATTATTCCATAGAACCCACAGAGAAAGACTTTATGAACCTATATGCATGAACTGATCCAAACCTGGACAGTTCACCAGCCATTATTGAATGCAGCCATAAGGGACACAGGCAGACACTGTGCTAGTAAGTCACTAAATGTGAAACATTTTGTAGTTAATGGCAGATGGGCAGATTGTGGCTGTAGTTGGCATGAGTAGCCAGAGGTAGGGAGGAAACCAGTATGCAATTGGACCTATATAACTTTTCTTCACAATTGAACATGTTCTAACATGTGGCCAGGGCCGGCGCCACCATTGAGGCGGTGAGGCGGGGGCCACGGGCACCACGGGGCTGGAGGGGGCGCCGTAGGGGGTGCTGGGGGTGGAGGCCAGCACCATGCCACTGCTGGCCAGCCCCACACTGCCACCGGCCAGCCCCGCGCTGCCACTGCTGCTGCTGCCACCGCCACACCCCCCCGGGTGGGCACAGCAGCTGCGGGCCAGGGACAGCAGGTGGCCAGGGTGCCATGCGGGGTGCAGGCGGCCTCCTTGTGCTGCCCCAGCCACCTGCCAGCCAATGGCCCTGGTGTCACTGCGTGATAACATCATCATGTGATGATGTCATCACAGTCCGGGGGTGCGTACACACGCATGAGGGTGGCCTCAGGTGTCAGTAACCCTGGTGCCAGGGCTGCATGTGGCTGCCATCATGACTGGAACTTGTAAGCTGGCCAGAAGCCAAACTGCTGGGTAATCAAGTAGCTCTCATAACAATTGCCTTGCTGGAAGAGGCATGCATCTTTTCTAAGATATTAACAACAGCCAGACAGATGCTACCCGAAACAATATTTGTTTCATTCTATGCTCTTTCCTAACTACATGAAATGCAATTATGTTTCTTCCTCTTTAATTTTTTAAACTGGAAACCACCACATTCTTCTGTCTTTCCTTGAAAGAAAAGAGTTCCAGCCCCTTGACTCTTTTACATACACTTCTAGCTAGTTGACACACACTTGAAATCAGGTAACCAGAAACATACAGACAGTGTGTGTTTCTTAATTGAGCATTCTTAATCTTATGGAGTAAAGGAAAGAAAGATAAGTAGTTGTCTTAAAGCAGAAACAAAATTGGGCTTGCACCATGTCCCATTCTTTAGAATAATTCCATCCAATGTATATTTTAGTTTAGAGCAAAATCAGATGATTTCAATATCACTTAATATTTTGTTCAAACTTGAATGGACATATTTTGGTAATGGGGGGCGGGTGAGTACAGCAGAAATGGTGAAAGCAGTTTACCCATTGCCCTGTGTTAATCTTCTTCCCTTCCACAAACACACACACAGAAAAAGGGACATTGTAAGAACACCAAAATCATTTGAAATAAGAAATATCTTGAACTACAAATTATTATTGTTGTTGTTGACGCCATTATGTGTCTGGCTTTCTCACTGAGATTCAAGGTGGATTACAGAGTGCAAGTGAAAATACAATATAGTCAACAGCTAGAACATTCACTAAGCAAAGTACAAAGATGAACAACAGTTAGGATATTCACTGAAAAAAGATACAATAGGGTATGGTAGCTGAAAATTTGAAAAACAGGCATAAAGCCAAGCACAGAGATGAAATCTTTCTGAAATAAAAGCATAAAGGAAAGCTCCCTAGAAGGAGCATGTCTACATCAGCAGACAGTGCCCAACAGAGTAACACAAAGTCCCTGCCCATATCAATGAGTCTCTCCTTCTTATGACACAGTCTTGGTAAAAAGGCCTCCTGAATAATTCAGTTTTGCTTAGGTTGTGGAGAGTTTTCACAGGGCATCTAGTCTAGATTCAAAACTGCATATAATTTTTGTCCTCCTTAAATAAAAGCTTTCTTTCAAAGTGCTTGTAGGATCTTTGCCTGCATTACACTATATTTCTTCAGTATATTGGGTAACATTTCATCCTTATAAAATATGCTGAATCCAACAAAGGACCAGTGGAAAGATACTTAAAACACTCTCAAGACCTCATATTTCAAGGGCCCTCATGACATTAGAAAGAAGGCATCTGACAAATAAGGTTGAATGAAGGGGCTGTAAAAGAAGAAGGAGACAGAAACCACTCTTCCAGTAAATAAATAAATAAATGGCTTTGGAATATGGAGATAGATAGATATATGCAAGACATGGAAATCTCCGCTTCAAGCATATTGTTGACTTTAGAAGAAATTTAAATGCAAGCTGGGATAAAGCACCTAGGTAAGCAGAAAAGGACCTTTCTGAGTCAGATATTTGCGAATAAAGTGTCTGTCGCGGAAAGGTAATACAAATGATATACAGTTGCTTTGTAGTCATTGGGTCTTTAATTGAGCAGACGGATGTGTTGGTAGCATAATGGATCTTGGGAACAGCCAGAGAATGAGGTGCTGTTATTTTGTTTCTCAAAGCCACACATTTGAAGTGTAGGTGAATACAAACCATTTAAGAAATAATTGGTCTGACCCAGCAGCAGAGTAGCCATTTTGGCAGCAGTAAAAAAGGTGTTGCTTAGGTGACAGAAGACAATGAGACAGAGATATATAACACAATATTTACCGGTCTCAAAAATGTCAACGTAATGAAAAAAAGCGAAAGGGATGGGGTGGACTACAAAAGAGTTTGCATCCCTTTTGGGTATAACTTTCTCAGCCTTTAGAAAATCTACTGCTTCATTAGGCAAATTTCAGTCCCTTTCCATCTTTCTCGAGAGTTTGCTTTGTAAACTAGTTTCATTTATCAGTGCCATCTGTGTCGGCATCTGATTTCTTGTTACTTATTTTGTTGACTCCCATGTGGGTTATGGCTGCATTTCTTTCCAGTGCCTGCATCTCCCCGCTTAGTTCATTCAAAATGTTCTAGCCCCAAATTCCACTTCTACTAAATTCCATTTTACAGGGAGATATAGCATTGGATCTACTCACATTTTCCACTGATTAAAAGGGAGGAGGGAGGGGTCTCCTTAGACCACAAATATATGCTGGGGATCATTGGACAGGCATGGGAAAAATTCAAGCGGGATGAGGGAAGTAGTAAAGACAGGAATTAAATGAGACTGAGGGTCTGATTAGATGATATGTTAAACATGAGGTGGATTGGGGGAGATCCCAACCCTACTTATTTAACATGTGACCCAATACACACCTTTACCTGACTATATGTGATGGCAAAATGAATACCATCATTCCCTCCCTTCCACTTTCACTAGTAGCAAAGGACTGGGGTGGGGGCTATTTGGTCTTACTGGTGGTTCCACGTGTCTGAGATTTGTCTAAGACAATCATAATCAGTAAGGTGTCCTGCTTTCCCAATAGGGCTGCCAATCACTTTTTGAGGAGTTTCATCAAAAGCAGAGTAAAGGGACTCTTTGCCTTCTTCCAAATGAAGGAGATCTGCTGAGGGTATCTAGCCCAAAGGCCAACAACTCCTGGAGAAGAAGTTCATTTCATTGGTAATAGTAACCATTCAGAGATACGCAGTTTGCCAAAACCACGGTGCCTAAGGATTCTAGCAGACAACACAACACAATTTCATACAGATGTTTCCATATAATGTGAAAAGATAGCCATCTAAATTGACTGTGTAGTACTTTAAGGTTTTACGGCACAACGGTAGACAAAAATGTTTTGTTAAAAAACAAAACAGAATATGGCCATAGCATTCAACATGAGAGGTCAGTGATGAAAATATAAAATGTATAATTGAATTCTCTAGGATCAGCCCGCAAATCTTTTTAAAAAGTTAAAAAGAAGTCTGCCCTGGAAGTCAGCTCAGAAACTCCAGCTGGTATAGAATGTTGCAGCTCAATTCCTGTCCAATTTTGTCATCTCCTTTTATTATAGATTGTATGTATACTGATCTGACTTGCAGTTTTTAATTGTGTTATCCACTTGGAGTGTAAGCGAGAAAGATGGATTATAAATGGAGTAAATAAATACAAATTAACAAAAACACATCCCTCAGATGCCCTCTCTGAGCCAACCCAAATAACTACAAGAACAACAACTGCATGCAGCTTGGTAAAACAGAAGTCCAGTGGCACCTTATAGACCAACAGAATTTGTTCCAGCCTGTGTTTTGGGGGATCGGCATACTTCTTTTTTCTAAAAAGTGCCACTGGACTCCTGTTTCATTTTGCTGCAACAAACTAAGCTGGCATTACTGTTTCTAGGTCTCCCACCTTCCCTCTGAAATATTTACAAGAACGTATCTCATGGTTTGATATCATGATATTGTGTGTTTCATGAACAACTGATGTGATGTCTATGAAACAAAGAACATCTTGAGCTCATGGTATAGGCAAGTTCTGCTTACAGAAAGGAGGGGAACCCACATATGTGGCAGTTTTCGGGGGAATCAGCTCTTACTATGACATAGTTTGCAAATATGCGTTCTACAGACTCTTCTGTAAGGACATGGATTTAAAATCCTTTTCACTCAAATTCTGAGGACAATGTAATAAAACAATACTTTATAACCCATTCAAGGTCTATTAAATAAAGGCGCTGAAGAATTCCTGTTCCATTTGAGATGGGCTTGTCAAGTTAATCTAATTTCCATGACCGTGTGCAAGAGGCATGCTAAAGCTATAGTCTTCTCTGGGTGATTTTAAGAATTAATTATTTAGGTTTCCTATTTCTATTTAATAATATCTGCAGATTACTGCATTCCATTTATTCCTTTATGGTTTACAATATTAGTCTAATTATTGCTCTGGGTACGTCCATGCATGACACTGTGGAAAACATTCCCGTCATCTAGCTATGGAAGGAACTGCTGAGCCAAGGCAACCATCAGGCAAAAGAAAAGTTGGTTAGGCCCTATGTGCTAATAAATTCTGGCAAGATGCTTGTTGCAAAAATGTCAGCCTGTCAAAGACTTAATCATGGTGGATAATCCTAATATCTTTCTATCATGCTAGGAGAAATTATTGTTTACAACTTCAGAGCATGTGAGCTTTTTAATTTCAGTGTTATTTTTTCCAGAGCGTAGAAAGGAAAGGAGATTCCAGTCTGACTTATTCTGTGTTTATCTCAATATTTGTTTCAATGATTGCCTCCAGAGGTATGCAACGGACAAATTATTATTATTAAGTTCTTCTTGTATCAGTGGAACATTCCATACATTGGAAGAATGTACAGCTTGTACCCCCCCAACATGAACCAGGTTTGCCACTGTTTTTTTCTGTAAACTCACTAGGTATTTTTTAAAAAATGCATAATAAAGAAATACTGATAGCGTTCTTTATTTCAACCACTGGTCTATGTAATCCAGGACTGTTTATTCTGACTACTGGTGGTGTCTTTAGGGCAAAGGTCACACCCCAAACCAGCTACTTTAAATTTTCCCCTAAGTATTAAATTTGGACATTCTGCCTGAAACATATATGATCTATAGCTGAAATATGGCCTTTCGTGTACATCATGGGGTCATTGTAGGCAGTGCTGGCCAAAGGATTTTGGGCACCCTAGGTAAGGTAGCCAACTCCAGGTGGGGCTTGGACATCTCACAGAGTTACAACAGATCAGTTCCTCTGGAGAAAATGGCTGCATTGGATGGTGGACTCTATGGCATTATAAAACACAGAGGTGCCTCCCTTCCCTAGAGTCCACCCAGAAATCTCCAGGAATTTCCCAAATTGGAGTTGGTAACATTAACCCTAGGCTAGGTTCTACCACCACCACCCCAAAACCATCAGAAGGCAGGAAGATTTCATCCACCCTCTTTCCCACCCCCACCCCCCACTACAAATAGAACCCACCACCTACCCTCCTCACCCCTGCTTGGGCTGTGGGGAGGCAGAAGATGGTGGCCACCCTTCTTGTCACTTGGTGACCAGGCAAGGTAGAGTGCAACATCAACTACTCATCCCCACAGGCTCTTCCCCACACCATGTCAAGAAGTAGGATTTCCAACCTTTAGGTGGCGCCTTGATATCTCTCAGAATTATAATTGATCTCCAGGCTACAAGGCTCAGTTCCCCTGAAGAAAATGTCTGCTTTGTAGGGTGGACTAGCATTATACCCCACTGAGGTCCTTCCCCTCCCCAAACTCCACTTTCCCCAAGCTCCACTCCCCCAGTCTCCAAGCATTTCCCAACCCTGAGTTGGCATCCCTAATCAAAAAGCTACTGCTGGCCCTCCCTGCCCACCCCATCAAACGAAGCCCACCCCATGGAAGAAGGGAAGGAAGGGGCAGGCTCCTTGCTGGCCGCCCTCTGGGGCACTTCCAGGCTAGTTGGCACCTCTTCACCACTGCACTGGTACCCTAGCTGAACGCTGCTCCTAATTGTTAGAACTGTGATCCACCTATCTATGAAGTATTTTAAACACCTTAAGGTTCTGTTTAACAATAGCAAACATTTTCATTCATATCATATAGCCAATCCATCACCATCTGGAGCTTTACCATACAAATTAGGGGAATACCTGGAGTGTTTTGGACCCTATGACACCCCTTCTGTGTGCTTACCTGAATGTGATGTCACAACGTGCACATCACAGATCCTTTTAACCTTTTCCTCCTACTGCTCCATTGATCCAGCTCTGGGGATGAAGCACAAGAACAGGAGGTTACCTGCCATGGCAGGCAACCTGGCAAGTCTAGGAAGTGAGATATCTGCTTAGGTTAACAGTGATGGAGTCTTAAAGTGGAGTGCAAGGTTAGGCAGTCCTTGACCTGCATGGCAAACAGTGGCATGACCAGACATTTTACTTGACAGACAGCGCCAGTCCTCCATCCACGCAACTCAGCTGAGCCCAGTGGACTAGTGATGTGGGAGAATGCAGTGGCCATCAGAGGTGTGCATAGCAAAAATGGCGAGCCATAAAAACACACAAACAGAAAAACTGTTTTTGAGCATTACTTGTGACTCTCCAGAACGGAAATGTTGATCCAGACTGTTTAGTGGTCGTGAATAGAGATGGGCACGATCTGAATTACGATTTCAAAAATGCCCCGATTTTGGCATTTTCACCATCATGAATCAGCTGATCGGTTCTGCCCATGGCAACCAATCCAGCCGTCGGGAGTTTGCTAGTTTGGCACTTGATCGGATGGGTCAGTTTCAGTTCGCAATTGCAGACTTTCTGGCGCTAGTAATTAATTCCCAGGACAACGGAGTCAGGAAAATGAGTTGTGTTTGCCCTCCTTCTGTCACCCTTGAAAAACGAATGGAAGCCCAGCTTTCCTTGATTAGCAGGCTTCCTTCCAAACATGGAGCAGCAACCCAGGGGAGGGAGGGGGAATGGGGTGGGCACAAAGGAAAGGCAAAAGGCAGCGCGGGAGGCTGGGAGGCCGCCCGCGCCATTTGCCTTTCCCCAGGACAAGGGGCGCGCGGACAAGCCAGCTGCCCCTTGTCTTGCGGGGCAGGTAAACGGCGCGGGCAGCCTCTGAGCCACTCGCGCTGCTGCCAGCTCCGCAGTGCACCGGGACGAATGGCTTGCTGCGTGGGCAGGGGCGACTCAGGAGCACGCATGTGTGTGCAACAGCCTCACTATGGTTGCTCTGGGTGCTGGCCTCCCCGATTTCCGATTTCCGACTTTGGACTGGAAACGAGACGTAATCGGTTAGAATCGGGAACCTGCGTTCGGCAGCAGCCCAGATCCACGAATGGCTTGATCGGGATTTATTTTTGGATCGTGCCCATGTCTAGTCGCGAAACCCCTCCCATACAAAAATCATGTTTTGGTTTGTTTTGGTTTTGGTTTTGTTTTAGTTCTGGAATTTACCCGCAATGCAGCCTGAACTTACATTTCACTTTGAGTTCTGTACTGAATTTTGCCCTTCCAATCAGATCATTGCAAGGGGGGAGGGGAACAATGAGCACTCCCAGCCAATCCCAAAGAGAGCTGCCATTCTTCTTCCCCCTTCCCCCCTCCTTGTGGGTGAAAGTAGAAAAGACTAAAGGCTGGGGGGTGTTTGCTCAGGGGGCTGTAGGACATGCAGAAGGCACTGTGCTGCAATTTTGGTGAGATTTAGTTGAAAAACGACACCAGCCCCATCCCATCCCCCGAAGACCCCCATAGGAAATAACGGAAGTAAACAACGGCTGGGAGTTTGGGGGGGGTCTGCAATGAAATCCTTCTTCACTTTCAGAAAGGAAACAAACCACAAACCACAACCAGAAAGGAAGGTAAACTCAGGGTTTTCAGTAAGAGTAGGGAAATGAAATGAATGCAGGCAGAGTGTCATGCGTAGGCTCTGCCCATTGTGGCACACCACCCTCCACCATGGCACTGCAGTGACTGGCTGCCCAGCTGGCTCTTCCTCAGCCCGGGGCCACCTTGCTGGCCCTATTACCCACACTTCGTTTCCCACCAAGTTGCTAGGGCTCTTCCCTTGAGACCTCAGAATGGCCGGGACCCGGTTGGTCACTCCCTCATCTGTCATCCAGCCTGAGAGACTGCCCTCAAGGACAGACCTCTCTCTTTTCCTCCCTGGTCAGGAGTATGAGCCTTCTTTTTATCCCCTCTCTCTTCTAAGGCCAGCCCCGCCATGCCTCCCATCTGCCCACACCTAGTGCAATTCCCACCACCTGGGCCAGTTGTGGCCACACCTGTGGCCCCCACCTGTTCCCTTGCTGGCCAACAGGGCTGCCCGCATCAGTCTCTCCCACTCCAAGGTCTCTGGCAGGGCCAAGTCCTTCCCCAGGCTGTTCCTGCCTCCCCCCTCCATTCGAGGGTGGGGCCCAGCCATCTGCAGCTTCTGCCTCTGGCCCTGCCCTCCCGGGGCTCAGTGTCTGACCTCCTCTTGGCCTGTCAGCCTTGGCTGAGCCTGGCTGTTTCCTGCATGGTGCCACGGCGCTATGAGCTGCACCCTTCATGGCCGGGCTTTGTGTTTGCTGCTTCCCTAGAGCTGTGCTGCTGCCGATGCCACTGCCAGGTCTCTCACCGCCATCAGGGAGCAAAGCGGCTGACAGCGGCACCATGGGGTTTGCTTTCTGGCCCCTTCCATGCGGCTGGCCTGCTCCAATGCTACTGCTGTGCTCCGCCGCTTCCCGCAGTTCCTGGGCTGGCTGTAAGTGGGGCAGGGTCTTACTCGGGCTGGGGCACTGTCCCCAGACACAGGGCTTTTTTAAAAATGCTGGTCACTGGATGAAGCTCTCCTGCTGGCTGGTTGCTGCTTGAAGGCCATTTTAGGAATTAAGACAGAGAACTTAATGCAGCTGCACAGAAAGACCTATATAGAAGCCTTTAAAATCACCTCACCTTGTTCAATCTGCTTGAAACTGAGGGCCAAGCTACAAGTGACGAATGACTCTTGAACAGCAAGTGGATTGAGTGGAGTGCAAGTGAACAGGGAGAAATACACTTGCCGTTCAAGTGTCATTCGTCACTTGTAGCTTCGCCCTGAGGGGTTGTTTAGATTAGAGGTAGGACTGTGGCCTGTGTGATTTTGGTGCTGTTAAGTGCAAAAGGAGCTGCCCCAGAGCCTCCAAGGAGTCCCCCTCCCCTTCCCCATTTAAAAGAATGGCCACGAAAATCATGAGAACAAGAAAAACTGACAATTTTTGCATCCAACCTCGCAACACCCCACTACCCAAACTACCCAATCATGATAAACCTTTCACTGAACAGGCCTGGATATGAAATCACAATGAAAAATTTTAAAAATGCACACTCTTAGTGGTCATGGTTTATGCCCATCATCACCCCTGGGAATGCATAGCTACTAACCAGGTCTAAGGAAAGCCCTAAATGTGCTGGTAATGCTGCTGGGATTAAACTTGCTCCCAGAGCATCTAGCCAACTACAAACCTGGTCATCCACCCCTTTTCTCTGCTGACACACCGTCTTCACAGATGGGGGGGGCATATGGAGTGAAAAGGTTATGTCCCCCTGGGCTAGTATCTTCTGCCTCAAAAAGCCTTTCATGGAAGGCCTACAGTACATACACAATGGTACACACATCTTGAGGCAATGACTACGGCTAAATTTGAGTCTGCTTGAGAAATCCCACAGTCCTGAGTTTTAAATGTTTTCTTTTTAAAAAAATCCAATAGATATCTTAAGTGAACGAATTAAATGCATAAATCACAATTACAGAAAGCTTAGCAAAGGAAAATACTAGTTATTAACTTCCATGAGCAAGTTATGATATCTAATTTTAAAACTGACTTTCCTGCTGTAGCACAGTACACCAACATACACCTTTGGCGAAAATACACTGTTCATAGTAGCAATTTTGAAAAAAAAAATTCTTATATTTTAATTACAAGTCCTCAGTAAAATGTTTTACAGTTAAAAAAAACCCTCCCAGGACTGCTGAAAATGATACATGAGGAAAGGGGGTGGGGGTGGGGGAAGTAGCCCTAGTTGTGTCCTATGTAATGAAAAGACTCGCAAACGCACACTCCCCTTTAGGATAACAAGAATGACATTTACCAAAGTCAGCTCTGTGATGGAATCAGGATACAACAGAGCTGCCCTTTGAAAGAACTTCCTCTGAAAAATACCTCTTCACTTGAATTGTTGGAGCTGAGCGCCACACGTGGGGAAGGGGGGAGACGGAGACATCATGCTGGCCAAGAATCACAGTTTGAAATTAATGTTATGTTTATTTTTGCCCACCTGGAGTCTTGTCCAATTGCAAGTTTGTCAGTGAGCTCTTCTTAGAACAAACACATGCAACAACCATAATAATAATAATTGAGAGAAGGTGAACAAAACAAATCAATTTATTCCTAGGAAATCTTATCAGCACAGAGCCTTCCAAATTCTATGCCATTGTGTCTTTTGGGGGTGGGTGGAAGATAAATAATGCAATACTAAGTATGCACATTTAGAGTGAATCACTATATAAAAATAATCAGAATCTATGCAGGAGTGATAGAATAAATAAGCAAACTGAAGTCTAGAATGGATATTTAGGGAATATCAGGGGACATAAATCCTGAAAAATTAGAGTTTCCTAGGGATTAAAGATACCAGATGACTGGTACATTCTTGGTTTATACTCACAGCAATCCCAAATCAGACGTATGCAACAAACCATACTGGAGCAAAAATCTTACCAGATTCATGGTTGTTGGGGGTTTTCCGGGCTGTATTGCCGTGGTCTTGGCGTTGTAGTTCCTGACGTTTCGCCAGCAGCTGTGGCTGGCATCTTCAGAGGTGTAGTGTACCATCTTCAGAGGTACACTTCAGAGGTGTACCAGATTCACCTTGAAAGTATTGCTTCAGAGTTAGCAATATTTCCTCAACTATTCTTTCAGGCTGTAGGGAAACATGCCTCACCCCTTGGTAATGTTATTTAACACTGTCAAGTTAGTAGATTGTGATTTTTAAAACTGAATTAAATTATTGGAGGAAATGCAAAATCAAAGCAAGTTTTGATTTGAGGCTCCAACAAGGATTTGAGGCTTCAACAAATTCCAGAATTGGTAAGAACCAGATCCAAACCAGGACGACTAGGGGATGTACAGATTTTTTTTCTCTTTTGTTCTAGTTTTCGTGCATGGTTGAGAAGAGCATTTTCATCCCAGCTATTTTCTTTAGCAAATTGCTTGTTCTTTTATGGTATTATACATTTTATACCATTTATATGCAACTGTCACAAAAACAGACATCTGTTTTTAATGGCAATATTTCTAGTGAATTCAGTTAGCATGGCCAGGAGAAAAGAGAACTACAGTAGATTTTCTTTTAATGAATATGGAGAAACCATAAAAGAAACATGACCTTTCAAAATCAGATTTGTCACAAAAATACAGTAACATTCCTAGATAAATTTCCTGATGAGTTGTCTGAAGCATATCCAACTTATTTATTCATAGTTGCCCTAATCTACAATTTTGTCCCTGCACATAGAGAACTCTGGCAGAGGGGCTCCATTCATTTGCATGCGGCCTCATTTATAACACACAAAAAGGAATGTGCACATGGATTTGGCTCTTTCTAAGTTAATGGTAGTTTCAGGAGGGTAGCCATTTTGGTCTGCAGTAGAAGAGTAAGATTTGAATTCAGTACTACCTTAAACAAGCTTTTCAGGATGTAAGCTTTCGAGAGTCAACCTCCCTTTGTCAGTCAAGATTCAAGCTCCCTCAGTGTTAATGGGAATTTGTTTGGGAAGCTCCTCATGTGCAGGAAAAGGCCTGTGTCCACAGTTGTTAGAATGGGACAGAAATATGGGAATAGTTGCCATTTACTACTGGATCACTAAACATTTGTGCATATGAATTGTATCTAGTATGTTTTTACCAGAGGTTGCCTTTCCTCAGCAACTATCCAGAGGAGTTAGCCCTGTTAGTCTGTAGCTGCACAATAGTAGCTGTGGTTCTTGAAAGCTTATGTCTCAATAAACTTGGTTAGTCTTAAAGATGCTGGACTTTTTACTATTCAGCAACAATGTGTGTGTTGTTGTGGATTTTCCGAGCTGTATTGCCATGGTCTTGGCATTGTAGTTCCTGACGTTTTGCCAGCAGCTGGGACTGGCATCTTCAGAGGTGTAGCACCAAAGTTTGACGCTGAGAGATCCCTTTCTTTCGGTGCTACACCTCTGAAGATGCCAGTCACAGCTGCTGGCGAAATGTCAGGAACTACAATGCCAAGACCACGGCAATACAGCCCAGAAAATCCACAACAACCATCGTTTTCCGGCCGTGAAAGCCTCCGACAATATAATGTGTGTGTTATGTGCCGTCAAGTCGCCTCCGACCTATGGCAACCTTATGAATGAAAGACCTCCAAAACATCTTATCATTAACAGTCTGGCTCAGATCTTGCGAACTGGAGGTTGTTGCTTCTTTTATTGAGTCAAGCCATCTCATTGTAGGTCTTTCCTTCCACTTTTCCTAGCATTATTGACTTTTCCAGAGAATCTTGTCTTCTCATAATGTGATCAAAGTACGATAGCCTCAGTTTTGTCATTTTAGCTTCTAGGGACAATTCAGGCTTGATTTGATCGAGTATCCGCTTATTTGGCTTTTTGGCTATCCATGGTATCTGCAGAACTCTCCTCCAGCACCACATTTCAAATGAATCAATTTTTTTCCTGTTAGCTTTCTTCACTGTCCAACTTTCACATCCGTACATCGTAATGGGGGATACCATTGTTTGAATTATCTTGATCTGGGTTCTCAGAGAGACATCTTTATCTCAGCAACAATAGTAATTTCATTTTCTTTTGCTCAGCCAAGTTGAGACTGAAGCAAGAGGCGGGTTATGCACATAAATGAAGTTTTCCACTTGAATACTGTTGTGCCTTTGAACCTGCATTATTGGCATTCCTGCCCTCTAAGTCAGCTGTAAGGGTTCTCTTTTCTCTTCCCTTCCTTTCTGTATTGCCAAGGGAGACAGATGTATTATTTGTGTCCACCAGTGTTTCACAATGCTTTTGATATCTGGGGAATTGTATTTTCAGGAGCAGAACTGGAGGCAGAGTTCACTAGGGCCAACTACACAGTATGGTAAGAGATCTATGAATGGATCTCCCATATTTTTTCTCTCTGTATCCCACCCTTCCTCCAGCACCACTAAACATCATAAAATAGTTGACAAGTAGTCACCAGCATCAAAACTCTAGCCAGCTAGCCGCATTGAGAAAAGCACAAATGGAATAATCTTTGGAAAAGGGCCATTTTAAGCAGCCAATGCAAGGGATTATCACACCAGTTTTCCTAGAGAAGGCATTGCAGAGATTCAGCAGTACACATACACATGTTATATTCATAAAACCGCCTTCTATTGAGACAGAGTGCTGGCTTTCTAAGGTCAGTATTGTCTACACTGACTGGTAGCAGTTCTCTGGGGTTTCAGCTGGAGGTCCTGGACATCACTTAAAATCTTATCCTTTTAACTAGAGATGCCAGGGATTGGACCAGGGTACTTCTGCAGAAAAAGCAGATGTTCTACCACTGAGCCACAGCACCTTTCCAGCTGCAGTACTACAAAGAAATCTCTCTCTCTCTCTCCATTTCCCTCTCTGCCATCTAATGTATATCAAATGGTGGAAACACACCAGACCTCTCATCCTACTATATAAAAGGCAAGCTGTATTGGTGACGACTAGAGATGGGCACGATCGGCATTACGATAGAAAAATACCCACGATAATGGCGTTTGCACGATCGGGACCCGGCGGATCGGTGCCATCCACAGCAACTGATCCAGCATTCGGGGGGGGGGGCTTCATCAGAGTTTGATTTGGGCCATCGGGATCTGATCGGGGATGCAGACAATCAGGCACCAGTAATCTATTCCCGGGGCAATGGAGCCAGGGGAATGCCTGAGCTGTGTTTGCCCTCCTTCTGTCGCCCTGGAAACCCGAATGGAAGCCCAGCTTTCCTTGATTAGCAGGGCTTCCTTCCAACCACATAGCAGCAACGCACTCACCAGCTGGGAGAAGATACCCAGGGGAAGGAGGGGGAAGGGGGTGTTCTGTAGCCATGGGCACTCCAAATGTTTTTTGCTTTTTTAAAAAACGGGGTTTTGTAGGAGGAATGGCTGTTTTTCTGTCTGCCACTCTCTGTTTTTAACCTGCTTTTAAAAAACTGTATTTTGTGGGAAAACCTCATTCACGGCTCTCTGTGTGTGTTTAAAATATGCTTTTGGAAAACTGGCTGCTTGCTTAAAAATCGGGTGGGGAGGAATGGAGGATTCTGTCCCTGCTTTTTTTTAAAAGCTGGCTGAAACATGTTGACGGGGTGTGTATCTCTCTCTATTTGGAGAGGCAGGGACGGGTTAAAAATCCCCCCCTCTGCTCTGTGTGTGTGTGAATGTCCCCTCCCTGAGGGGAGGCGGCTCGTCGCCGGGTTAGAAACTTCCCCCCCCTGCTCTAAGTGTGTGTGTGTGTGTGAACATCCCCTCCCTAAGGGGAGGCGGCTCATCGCTGGGTTAAAAACTTTTCCCCCTCTGCTCTAAGTGTGTGTGTGTGTGTGTGTGTGTGAACATCCCCTCCCTGAGGGGAGGCAGCTCATCGCCGCCTCCCCGTGCCCACCAGGCCTGGCGGTCGCTGCCACCACCCACCTTCCCACATAGCTGGGAACAGCGGGGCGCCCCTCCGCTTTGGCCTCCCCGATCCGATCCACGGATCAGAAACGGGAGATGATCAGTGTGGATCGGTGATTTGGGGTCGTTGCCAGCGCCTATCCCTGATCAGCTTGATCGGTAATTTTTTTTGGATCGTGCCCACCTCTAGTGATGACTCACTTTTTATCCTCACACAGATACATTGCCGATGACTCTGGCCTTGAGGCTGCTATGAAGCACCCGTTTGCCACAAGGAGGGGATCACCCAGTCAACAGACTAAACACTCCTCTCCATGCCTCCCCTCAGTGCCCTCCCACTCTGGCCTCCAGGCCACTGCAAAGTGCCTGCATGCCAGTTTGGTGTAGTGGTTAAGAGCACGGGACTCTAATATGGAGAGCTGGGTTTGATTCCCCACTCCTCCACTTGAAGCCAGCTGGGTGACCTTGGGCTACTCACAGCTCTCTGGAGCTCTCTCAGCCCTACCCACCTCACAGGGTGATTATTGTTGTAGGGATAATAATGACATACTTTGTAAACCACTCTGAGTGGGCATTAAGTTGTCCTGAAGGGCAGTATATAAATTGAATGTTTTTATCGAATGTTATTATGCCACTGGGGGGACTGCTCAGACCATTGATACACTGGACCCCCTCACTATGGCAAACGAGCACTTCACAGAGATCTCCAGGCCAGAGCAGGAGGGCACTGAGGGGAAGACGGTAGATTTACCTGGCTATACAGAAAACACACAGGAATCAGGAAATATCACACTTGCAGCACTATGCCCAGATGTCTATGATTTCTGGAACCTCTCCTAAAATATAATTTCATTTTTTCTTCCTGAGGGTGTTACTCCCATAACAGGATGATGACTTCTGGAACCATCAAGTGGTGTCCAAACACCACTTAATCCTTTCTCCTCCAAGCGTAGTGTCAGCTTGGACTATACACACTGTTGGATATTGCACTACCATTGTGTTACAGCATCCCTTCACAACTGGGGTTTCACATGCTGACAAGTCAAGTGGTGAATGATTGCTCTACTGCAACAACAGAGCAAAAGCCAAAAATGAGTGGGTGTGGCTTTTGAATCCCTAGATGGAAACAGAATGAACTTACATGTGCCTAGATCTCTACTCTTATTATTCTCTGGAGGTTTATCAGCCTCTGGAGAGTCATAGCATATGATATAAAGGTTGAGAAAAGGTAGCAGCAAAAGGCAGCATAGAACATAATGGCAGACAGTGCTCAAGGTTCAGAGACATGGCCTAAGATATCAACAGACCAGTGGTCCCCCATGTGGTGCATGTGGATCCCATGGCACCCTCCAGTGTGTTTCCTGGTACCTAATTCCTTCTCGACCAAAGCAAAGAGCCAATACTGGCATTCTTCCACTTAATTGAAGCAAGAGGTGCTACAGAAGAACTCAGGAGTCCTACTCCTCACCTTTATGCCTGCAGGGAGCACCCTTTTGGAAACAGGTGCCTCCATCATGGGCTTAGAACTTCCTAACATTTGTGGGAACCTCCCAGTGTTTTCAGATTGGAACCATCCTGTAGGGCATTTTGTGATTGGTCCCACTACCGCAGCAGCTATATTGTTGTAGTGACATCTACCTGTGCTCAAAATTCCAAAAAGGGGTCCACATGCTCCACTAGGTTGTGGTCTTCCAAAACAGATGGAGGAAAAGCTCCAGTCGGGAGAGAAACATTTATTGGTGGTCTCTGGCCCCAAGGAGGCCCGCCTGACCTCAACAACAGCCAGGGCATTCTCAGTCCTGGCTCCAGCCTGGTGGAACTCTCTGTCCAATGAGACCAGGGCCTGGCAAGATGTGTTATCATTTCACTGGGCCTGTAAGACAGAGATGTTCCACCAGGCATATAACTGAGGTCGGGCTTGGCCTCCACCTGCTGAAAAAAGGGATAAGAATAAAATCTGAATCCCTCCCTACCGGGGCTGTCCACCACCTTATCTTGTCAAGCTGTGTCTGCTGCTATTGATTGCCGCCATCTGAGTGTATATTTTTACATGTGAAGTTTTTGGAAAATCTATTTATGGTTTTAATTGTATAAATTAATTTGAACGTGTTTTTAAAATGTTGTAATCCTCCCTGAGCCCTTCATGGGGAAAGCAGAATAGAAATCCAAAATACACAGACAGACAGACAGACAGACAGACAGACAGACAGACAGACAGACAGACAGACAGACAGACAGACAGACAGACAGATAGACAGATAGACAGATAGATAGATAGATAGATAGATAGATAGATAGATAGATAGATAGATAGATAGATAGATAGATAGATAGATAGATAGATAGATAGATAGATAGATAGATAGAGCTGGGAAGAGGCCAGCTACTGAATAACAGCATGGAGAATCTGCACTACAGTTGACCCATTGTCTTTAATTTGCCAAACAGCCCAAACAAACCATGATATTGTGTATTCTAGGGAAATCTTTCAATGGGAGGGGAGAGGGGCTCCTATAGAAACTCCTGTAAAGACAGGGGCTCCTGTAGAAGAAAAAAAACCCAAAGTAATAATTCCTTGATCCTATGTTTAGTGGGGATTTAAATCCCAGTTTAATTTAATCTTTTGATTTATCCTGCAGGTAGTACTTGATTATGTTCCAGTGCCACCAGTAATAGGATTGCAGACCTGAATAAAATAATAATAAAAAACAATGTCGCTATTAACACTTGGAAAAACAAAGGCTTTAACAGGGACTCTTGATGGCCTCACCCTGCGTAACACAACACAGATGAATGACTGCGTCTTCAAGCCTGTCCCCTGTTGCCTTATTTTAATAACTTCCTGTAAGTGTTACATATAAAAGTCTGAAAACACCATCAATTCGAAAACCTCCTCAGGCCTTACGGACCTCAGCAAGAAATCAACACACTAGATCTGGCTGCATGAGAATTATCCCCATAATTGATAGATTTGAGGTTCTCTAAAAAGTTCAGGACAGAACTTGCTGTAATGTGGGTGACGTGAAAATAAAAATGGGGAAAAGCTGATAGTGTGTGGAAAGCTACATGAGAGGCACAAGGAGGGGGAATTTTAAAAAACGTGTATACCATGGTTGTCAGAAGTGATGATCCATTTAAAAGGGCCATTATAAAATTTAACTGAGACGCAGGCTGTAATCCAGGAAGAGATTCCCACTGAATAACATGGGATTTACTTCTGAGGAGGCTTTCTTAGGATTGCTCCTACAGGGACCTTCTTGGTCTCCCTCATCTATAGAACTGCAAGGTAGGATGGTCTCCAAATAGGGTTGCCAGGCAGTGCCTGGCAAGTGGCAGGAGGGCTGTGGTAGTGTGGAAGCAGTATCACGGGAGATTTTTTTTTTAATGCAGCCTTGTGTACATACCAGAAGTTCCTACTGGAAGTGAAAAAGGGTAGCTCTAGGAATCACCGGAAACTCAGTAGAGCCTTCAATCCAACAATCAGGGATAATGGAAATGAAGAAAAGACAGCTGAAGCAAATTGCACAAATTCCAGACAATGCTGCAACCAAACTGGATGGAAATAGGAATCAAGGCGACAGGAAATAAACCATAGGAAGTCTTGTGGATTGAAAAATGTAGGTCAGTTTCAAAATTCAGTTATATTTATGGTCATCTCTGTTTGCATGTGTATTTGAGAGAGAGATTTGAGAATTGTTTTTGCTCAGGGTTCTGTGAAACCTCCCTCAGAAGCCCTGGTGAGTCAGGAGATCAGGGCAAGCATGTACCAGAGTCTTTGCAGCTCTGCTGGTTCCTTTGAAGAAAGAAAGCATGAGAAAGATATGACAAGTGACAGGGTACATTCAGGGGGACCAAGCAGTGTCATCGAAGGTACGCAGCTTCCCCTGAGATGCCGAGTCCATCTGATCACAGCACTTCTGTTATCTTACCCTTGTCTCAGACTCAGCCCGAGCAGTCAAGGCTTCCAGCTACAGTCTGTACATTTCTTTCATTGTTTTCCATTCCTGTCATTCACTTAGCATTTCCATCTCGTTCTTAAAAGTATTAAAAACACTTTATTTAATTTTCACATCACTCCTCCACCAAGAAACAAATTCCTACCATTCAAAAAGTCACTTTTAAAAAAAATTAATTTTAAGCAAGCCGCGTTACATCTTTCATCTTCTCGTATGGATGATCAGGTGTCTAAGCAGACAAGGGCAGCACAGAAACCTAATGGCGTGCATAATAAACAGGATGCATTTGTATCAGTTCCCTTATTCAATACAAACTTAAAGACAGTCAAACTCCATTAACATCATGCAACTGAGCTGCAGTTCGATCATATAAATCCATACTAGCCAAAACATATCTAGAAATCTATACGATTCCATACCCAATGTATAGCATATGTTAGAGGGACAGGAAAAAATGAATTTTTTTAAAGGTGCCATGATTTAAAAAAAACACACAACATTGTATCGAACTGGTTAAAATTTCAACAATTGCAAAGACAAGCAGAGCAATAACATCAGCATGAAATTAAAACAAAAACCTCCTACCCTGACACAGCTGATCTGACAACCTGGATTCATGCCACAGTAGTATGAGTACTGTAATGTACTCTACCTTGGTCTCCCCTTGAGAACTTTTGAAGTCCAAACCGTATTGCACTGGGGGTGGGGTGGGGTATGTCCCATCCTGTTGGTTGTATTGATTACTCTTTGTAATCTACCTTGAGTCTCCGCAAGAAGGGTGGACTGTAAACAATGTGAATAGATACATAATAAATAAAAGTGTCCAACATAAAGTGGTATCTGATTTCAGAGTAATTGAAGTTAAAGACTGACCCACAAATAGGACTGTAGTGACCTACCACCATCCCCAGTCAAATAATTCTCATGCATCCCCGCACACTATCCAAAGTCAACCCATATATCATATGGCAGGACTTGCAAGTTCTGTGGGCCAACTGGGTGACTCAAACCATGGTAATCCTGTCCCCCAGTACATCCCCTCTAGGCAGCCCTGCCCACCCAACCAGTCCCAGTTGCAAACATATGGCGTTTATCCTCCAGACCTTGACAATTTTTTGATACCCCAAAAAGAGGGTATTTGGCAAGCACCTGATAGGCCCTTGTGCATGACTAGTGAATAGGCCCCACTGAGCTCAAGTGGTCTCACTTCAGAGTCAACATGTTTAAGACAGTGCTGTAAATCTTGCCTACCCCTCTTTCATTAGACTGCCTTAGAGACTTTTCTCTCCCTTCTCCCCGCTTTCTATTTGCTTTTTAACATCCAACTTGTTGAAGAATTCTGAAGAGCTTGAAAATTGCATGCTGTGCTGTGTTATTTTGTTTGGTATTAACAATATTAATAAATGGTATTGCATGGATTTATAAAACGTTTTAAATTTGTCTCTTGCACACGCTGAAATCTGAAGTCTTCCCCATGCAGTCCTTTTATTTCTATTCAAGACCCTATCTTTCTGAAGAAATGTCTGAATCCCTTTATTATGATATAATATAGTATTTGGCAACAGTTAAATTATAGTCCAAAAAGCCCATGAAAATGAGCCTAAATTTCCAACCCAGACCTAATCTAAAACCCTAAATATTCATAGGCTCATGGTGTTGCACGGTTTTTAATGGATGTTTTGGGTGTGAAGTTCTATTCATTTGAACTTCTCTTCTATCCCTTTCTCTGAAGTAGAAAAGATATTAATTACAAAATTTGAAAGAGAAACCTAACTGGGTGGTGTGACCTAGAGGTTGGGGGGCTGGGTGTAGATAGAGGTGGCTGGAAAGGGTAGCTACACACCATCTTTCCCTTAAGAGAATCAAGCGTAAGAGCATACAAGCCTACTGAACCAAGAGTCACTTCTTAAAATTCATTTAGATGTTATCTTTTAAGAAACTGAGTTCTGTGCTTGAGGTGTTCTTAGTATGACACAGGACAAGGAAAGGAGTCAAAATCAGAGTTAGTTTGCTATGGCTCCACCCACGATTTGCTGCTCTGCCTTCCATTCTACCAACCATTGCTGTCTCCAACAAATGCTTATCAAACTCATTTCCTGGTAACGGAAGAATGGAAGGAGACCCCAATGTATGGTGTGCTGCAGGCATGACCAGTCTCCTTGTTGTGGTATCAGGAATCTGAAACAAACCAATCCTTTTGCAGAGAAGAGACAGTAATCATGTGACTCAGCCCTGAACAGGTGATGCAAGTTCAGAACTGAGGCAGGACAGTGAAAGCTAAGCTTCCAATGACCTTAGAAGTCACCCCGAGTAGATTGTACTAGCAACGCCAGTTAGCTCTCTTCTGACACTTTACAGTATTTGTGGCCTTAATTGAGGGACCTAAACAAACAAATTAATCACAGAGGCCCATAAAAATGACAGAATTCATATGGCAGCATTCTTCATTCCCTCCAATTTGTTTCCCAGAAATCCCCACAGCGATTTATTTGCTGAATATGCGAGTTTTTTCCCCCCTTATGAAAATTACAAATTGTTGTCAAGGTTAACGAGTTAATATTCTCATTCAATATTTATTTTATTGGGGGGGGGATGGCGGGACGGGAGGCGGGGGAGGGGGAAGGAAGGAAGGAAGGAAGGAAGAAAGAGGCTCGGCTGTTCTTGTACTATCTTCCCTTGCAAAAGTCTAGTTTCTTAATCAATATGACAAGGACATTGTCCTTTGGATAATACCCTGAATCATCGGGATGAAAAAAAATGAGCTTTATTAATCAACAGCTCCTGATTAATTATTATAAAGTGAGGCTCATACATTTCTGTACATTTTAATAATTCCTGAAGAAGGCTAACAACGTCCCCGGTGATTTGAAGGCTTTGGGAGTTTGAATATTTCTAAGCAATGTCACAATAAATAGTCCAAGGGTACTAGTATTCACTCACTAATCCAGTCCCTTTCAATCCAGTAAATGAGTAAAACCCTTCTTTTTTTCCTATTTCCCCATCTATAATTCATCATTTGCATACAAAGTAAGAAGCGAGAATCGGCAGCCTCATCAGTTTTCAAAATATCAAGGGACAACCCGGGTGATTTATAGCAGGCTGCATTATCTAGTTTATATAACTAGAATTTTGCTGTTTAAAAAAAGAGGGTGAGAAACTCAGAGATCTGAAATATCTTGATAACACTAGCTGTGTGCTACTGAAGGTCATGGGTTTTTTTCCCTGGAAGTTTAGAACCTACTTGGAATTGAAGTAGACCTGATGAATATCTTTTCCAGAAAGGCTTGAAATTATAATAAAGGGCAGAGTGCTCCTGAGCATATGCAGACTAGATCTTTCATTCCCACATATCTGGGGTTAAGGGACAAGATTCCCAAGTGAGATTGAAGCTTGGGTTAGAACTTTTATTTTAAAACCTCCCAAACAAACCAGATTCTTGAGTTGGAATTAATTCATTTTCCAGTGGGCTAGCTGTGTTGTGCTGTTGCAGAAAAAGTGAAAGAAAAATCCCATGGTTCCTTGAAGACCAACCAATTTATTGTAGTATAAGAGTTCATGGGCTTCAGTGCACTTCATCAGATGTTGTGCACTGAATCCTCAGTTAGCAAGCTTTTGTATATGCAGACAAAGGAAAGGGGAGGGGGGAAAGCCAGTTTGGTGTTGTGGTTAAGAGCAGCAGGACTCTAACCTGGAGAACCAGGTTTGATTCTCCACTCCTCCACTTAAAGCCAGCTGGGTGACTTTGGGTCAGTCACAGCTCTCTCAGAGCTCTCTCAGCCCCACCCACCTCACAGGATGATTGTTGTGGAGAGAATAATAACATACTTTGTAAACCGCTCTGAGCGGGTGTTAAGTCATCCTGAAGGATAGTATATAAATCAAATGTTGTTGTTGTTGTTAAATTCCAAGTCTGTAATGTTTTTATACAAAACTAAGAAATATACAGATGAGATGAGTACAGTTACCATTCACAGCAATTGCAACTGGGGATAACATAGACCACTGAGTTATGTTAAGTAGTTTCAGGCCAACAGGCAATTAGATCATAGAATATCCAGCCGGCACCTTTGTGCATGTAATTTAAGCCCATTGCTTCGGGTCCTACCCTCTGCTGCCAACTGGAACAGCTCCTTGGCCTCCTCCAAATGACAGCCTTTCAAATATTTAAAGAGAGCAATCATGTCTAGACATGGGCACGATCCAAAACATAATACCGATCAAGCTGTTCGTGGATCCACGCTGGTGACAAGTCCAGATCACCGATTCACTCTAATCACATCCAGTTTCCGATCTGGAATCTGGGGTCGGAGCCCCCCCCCCCCACACACACTTAGAGCAGATGGGGGAAAAAAGTTTTTAACCCAGCGATGAGCTGCCTCCCCTCAGGGAGGGGACTTTTCTCTCTCTCACAGACACACGCACTTAGAGCAGGGGGGGGAGTTTTTAACCCGGCATTTTCTCTCTCACACACACGCACGCACGCACTTAGAGCAGAGGAGGGAAAAGTTTTTAACACGCCCCTGCCTCTTCAAATAGAGAGAGAGAGACACCCCGTCAACAAGTTTCAGCCAGCTTTTTAAAAAAAGCAGGGATAGAATCCTCCATCCCACCCGATTTTAAAAGCAAGCAGCCAGACTTCCAAAAGCATATTTTAAACAGGAAGAAAGTAAAACTAGGATCCACATGGATCCTCGCGGATCCTATGTTTTTTTAAATAGGAAAAACACAAATGAAACATCAAATCACATACCAACTTCTTGCAAAAAGTAGGCACTGGGCTGAGAAGCCAGGAGGAGAGAGATATCTCTTTTCAGTTAACTCTTTCAGCACTGAACGAACTCAGGAGAGGAGTGCAAAAAAGCTTGATAGCTGCTCTCAAAGCAAGGGTTTTTTGAAAGAGGTAACACTGAGAAGAGCTTTTCCTCGTTAGGGGAAATATTATCAAGTTTCAAACAGAGCTCAGGCATTCCCCTGTCTCTGTTGCCAGGGGAACAGATTGTTTGCGCCTGAATGTCTAACTTCCCGGTCCTATCAGGACCGCCCCGGAGTCTGGATTGTTTGCCGTGGAAGACAACGATCCACCAGGTCACGATTGGGAGATTGCTATTATCGTGCTGTTTTTTTTATCGTAATCCAGATCGTGCCCATCTCTAATCATGTCCCCCCTCAACCTCTTCTCCAAACTAAACATTCCCAAGGCCCTCAGCCTTTCCTCATAGGGCTCAGTCTCCAGACCCCTGATCATTCTCATCACTCTCCTCTGCACCCTCTTGATTTTGGCCACATCCTTTTTGAAGTGAGGCCTCCAGAACTGCACACAATACTCCAGGTGTGGCCTGACCATGGCAGTATAGAGAGGGGCTATGACCTCCTGCAATTTCAAAGCTATGGCCCCTTTGATACAACCCAAGATTGAATTCGCCTTTTTTGCCCCCGCATCACACTGACTGCTCATATTTAGTTTACAGTCCACTCTTACCCCAAGATCCCTTTCACATATACTGCTACCCAGAAGTGTATCCCCCATCCAGTATTTGTGCTTCCCATTTTTGTGGCCCAGATGTAATACTGTGCACTTGTCTTTGTTGAATTGCATCCTATTCACAGCTTTGTTGAATTGCATCCACTTCTACAGAGTATTCAGGTCTTGTTGAATTTTAATTCTGTCTTCTTGGGTGTTTGCTACTCCTCCCAATTTGGTATCATCAGCAAATTTAATGAGCAGCCCTTCCACTCCTTCATCCAGATCATTGATAAAAATATTGAAAAGTACCGGGCCCAAAACCGAGCCCTGCGGCACCCCACTGGACACCTCCCTCCAATCTGATGAAACGCCGTTGACCACCACTCTGTGGGTGCGGTCCTCTAACCAGTTCCCTATCCACCGAACTGTCCTATAGTCCAATCCACAGTCTTCCAGTTTGCCCATCAGAATGTCATGGGGGACCTTATCAAAAGCTTTACTGAAATCCAGATAAATCACGTCAACAGAGTTCCCCCGATCCAGTAAGCTGGCCACTCGATCAAAGAAGGAAACCAGGTTGGTCTGGCAAGATCTGTTAGGAACAAAACCATGCTGACTTCCCCGGATCACTGAGCGGTCCTTCAGATGCTTACAGATTGATCCCTTTAAAATCTGTCCTAATATCTTCCCAGCAACAGAAGTCAGACTGACCGGCCTGTAGTTTCCCGGGTCATCCTTCTTCCCTTTCTTAAAGATTGGGATAACATTCGCTCTTCTCCAATCTTGTGGCACATCTCCAGTCCTCCTGGAGGCCTTGAAGATGATGGAAAGGGGTTCTGCAAGTTCTCTAGAAAGTTCTTTCAGCACTCTTGGGTGCGCCCCATCTGGCCCAGGGGGTTTGTATTCATCCAGTGCAGCCAGATAGATAAGGTTAGATGGGGTAGGTACCTGAGAAAGGGCCTTCTTGGGTGCAGCACCAAAACTGTGAAATTCACAATCCTGGAAGATTCATTCGTCCTCTTCTATCATTATCTCCCACCAGTATTTGAGTCCTGTGGCAGAGACCAACAAGATTTTCAGTGTATAAGCTTCTTCAGACTCTCAGGATTCTCTTCAGTCTCCACAGACTCTATGCTGTGGAGAAATTCTGTAAATTTGGACTTCACCTCTAGTTTAAAAAGTGTCTCTTAGCTGACAACAGGTAGGAAAGGAGAAAGGAAGCCAAATGCTTTCTAAGCCTCACCCAGTCATTGTGAGGCCCCTTCTGCTCCACACTGTCCTGGTGCTCCCTGGCCAGCCTGGCCACTGGGGGTGGGAAGGTTTCCCTAGACTTCAAAAAACCACTGAGGGAAGAGTTGCATCACCTGACCTCCCGAACAGTGCAGACTCATACTCCTCCAGCTCTCCTGGAGCACTCTGGCCTTTCTCCTCTTCCTTGGCCTTCCCTAGAAGTCTCCCTATATAGCCCAGCACCCAACCACCTGCCAGAGACCTGTTCATCACAGCTGTGGCAGGGCAGAGGTCGGGTTGCAGTCCCTTCAGCTGTGTCATAGTTCCTGGCCTCAACCCTTCCCTGCCCCATGACCCGTGAGAATGGCAGGGATAACTTGCCTTCCCACTAGCCTCCATTGTCATGAAATAGATCCAGAGGAGTTAGCCGTGTTAGTCTGTAGTAGCAAAATCAAAAAGAGTCCAGTAGCACCTTTAAGACTAACCCACTTTATTGTAGCATAAGCTTTCGAGAATCACAGTTCTCTTCGTCAGATTTCGTCTCGAAAGCTTATGCTACAATAAAGTGGGTTAGTCTTAAAGGTGCTACTGGACTCTTTTTGATTGTCATGAAAGAGGCTGTCCTGGCCATTCCCTCAAATGGCTTGCTTCCTCTTGGCAGCTCAACCTAGGTGGGCCCTGTGTTACCTGAAGTGGTCTCCTTGCATTAAATATGATTTATGGTGGAATAAGCTAGCAAGAGAGATGGCTATATGAGAGGTGGTAACTGGAATCGAATCACCTGTGTCTATGGGGTCCCAATCCCAATAAGCCAAGCGAGTCTGGTGCTTCAAATCAATCAGTGACTTTTATTAAAGAACAGAACTTCATGCACATACACACCAATTACTGAGGGAAAATAATCATAGAGAGAGAAAGAGAGAGTCTTAGGAAATAAAGGTCAGAGATTTGGAATAGAGTGAGAGGGAGTAATTATATCTACCTATCCTGAAGCAGGGGGTGCAGTCCGTGTTGAGGACGGAGGGAGAAGACCTTCAAATGGCCAGCATCCTCGGCAAGGTGAGAGGCTCAGAGCAAACCTCAAGGGAACAACGCTCGTGGATCCAGAAGCGCGCTCAAACGTGTTCGATTTGAATGGGGTCAGGGCTCAACCTTTATAGGTGAAATGTGTCATGATGTGGAGGAGAATCCTTCCAGCAGTTAGGACAAAGACTCTAATGACTAGTTCCAGGATTGGACAAAAGGCTTGATTGCATTATGTGCTTTTGGCCAGGGCGTGTGAATGGGAAGGCAAAACTGGCCAGTTAGCTGGAAGGATACACCAGAGCTAGGTTGATAGTTTTAGGTGAGGAGTACAATATCCCAGGAACAGCTGTACATGTTTATGAATGCCATTTGATTAGCTCCTCAATCATGGATAGGAAATCTCATCATGGAAGGAGGGAAAGGAATGTGCTAAGTGGGGGTGACGCTACGAGTCCTTTATCGCTCTAGTCACAGGCGAGGCCAGGAAGATAGCAAGTCCAATAACCGCTTAATCACCCCGCATACCTTTGTGGCGTTCCATTCATGCCATTTCTCCCGGGTGGGACTCAGTAACTGATATAGGCCGTCTGCTGGCCAAACTGCAGCCATTTTATTCCAGAGGCCTGAACATTTTCAATATCACCAGCAGCCATAAATATGAGGCTGCTATAAAAAATGGCGGAGGTGGCCCAGCTGTTTCCCACCTAGTCACTACAGCTCAGAGGAAACCTCTTCCTGCTTCCCTCATCTGGCCCTGCTTTGGAGCAGTGGTGGTCAGTTCTTCAGGATGCAGATCACTGTCCATCAGTGTTCTTCCCCTCCTAACTGGTAAGTCTCCCATGGCTAATGGAGGTAGATGGTTTGGGTGGGTGTTTGGAGAGAGCGAAGGCACCATCTCTGGTCAGTCATGCAGATTCCACTTTCTGCTAAAAGTTGACCATTCCAGGTGGGGTTGGGGGGGGGAGGGACACAGAGATTTGGAGGTTTGAACTGCCAGAGAGGATTCTTGTGGCATCATGAAAAGTCTCTTTGACCTGCCCCTTTGACCTGCACAGTGAATGGGCAAAGAGAAATAATAAAATCTCCTGACACAGGGAGGAGATTTTGGCTGATTTCATCTGGAGGTTGAAGGAGCTGAAAGCTGGCTTCTTGCAGACAGTAGCCATTGGCCATGTGGAGAGTGAAGACTTGAACCAAAACAGAAAAGGTATGGGAAAGCTTAGAAGTGATGTAGGGTAACTCTAGGAAGTGCTGGAAACTCTATGGAAGTGATGTAGTGAAACAACTGATGTTGCTGACCCCAATGTTCCCATCTGTTGTCAGGCTCAGCCTGGCACACCTAAGAGGGCTGGGTTTGAGGTGGTGAGAGACCTCAAGCAGGGTATAATGCCATAGAGTCCACCCTCCAAAGTTGCTGTTTTCCAAGGGGAACTGATCTCTTTGGCCTGGAGATCAATTTTAATTCTGGGAGATCACCAGGCCTCAGCTTAGGGTTGCCAGGCCCCCCAATCTCCCAGCGGGAGATTGGGGGGCCTGGCTCTTACCTGGGAGGGGTGTGCGCGCGCTCCTCCAAGCATGATGACGTCATTTTGAAGTGACGTCATCACACAGCCGCCTGGCTTGTGCCATTGGGGGCTGCTGCAGAGCGCAGGAACGCTCCTGAACTTCGCAGCAGCCCAAAATGGGCCCGATCCGTGCCAAAATGGGCACGGATTGGGCCTGTTTTGGTGCAGATCGGGCCCGTTGTGGGCCCCTGCAGAGCGCAGGAATGCTCCCGCACTCCGCAGGGGCCCACAACGGACCCAATCCGCGTCAAAATGGGCCCAATCTGCACCAAAATGGGTGCAGATCGGGCCCGTTTGGGCGCAGATTGGGCCTGTTTTGGGCTCCTGTGGAGCGCAGGAGTGTTCCCGCGCTCTGCAGGGGCCCACAATGGGGCCCAATCCGCACCAAAATGGGCCCGATCTGCACCCATTTTGGCGCAGATTGGGCCTGTTTTGGTGCGGATCGGGCCCGTTGTGGGCCCCTGTGGAGTGCAGGAACACTCCCGCACTCTGCAGTGGCCCCGATCCAGGCCAAAACAGGCATCCTGGCAGCAGCTGTGCACGGGGGGGGGCAGCACTGCAGGGGGGCATGCATGGAAGGTGCGTGCCCCCCCGCTGGCCAGGTAAGTAGGGGCGGGGGTGGGAGGGTGGGGGTGGGGGATCCCCTGCCCCCACCGGGGGTCTAGCAACCCTACCTCAGCTGGATGCTGCCAACTCTGAGTAGAAAGGTGGGATAAAAATGTTTTAAATATACTAATGCTGCTACCATTGCTAATACTAATAATAGTAATACAAACAGTAGTAGTTAAATTATTAAACATGTTGATAAGGTTACCAGTCCTCTGGTAGGAGTGGAGGATTCCCCTCTCCCAGCCTCCATCACCACCCCCCATTCATCGGAAGCTTCAGAGCACAAGGAAGTTCGTTCCAAAGCTCTTTTTGTCTCACCTGGAATGACATCATTTCCGGCATGACAAGGAATGGAACCTGCAGAGATGATTTGATGGAAATCATCATCAAAGCATCCCCCCTCCCCAATGAGGGCCTTTTCGTCTTTGTTGCACTGGGATGCTCTTGTGCATGTTCTTCACATGTGCACATGTTCTTCACATGTTCTTCACTCCCCCCCCTGTGTCCCCCCTGCCCCTAGGTTGGGCTCCAAGGGACCTGGCAAACCTACATATTGATCCCTTGGCCAAGGCTGTCAAACCATTAATTTCATATGAATTTCAGTCACTTGAATTTGATTGTGCAAAATAATCAAATTAATTCTGTTTTTGAATAGCAATACTACACACAAAAACCATTTTAGGCTTTCTCTGCGTGTTTGAAAGAGTATATCTAGGGTGGGGGTTTGAGGGCTATATTTTACATTTGCTACAAGGGTGATTAAAAAATCTGGCTCAGCTTCCCAGGATGCCCTTTAGGAGACAGTATGGATAATAACCTTGTTGAAAAGAACAGAGACGTTTATTCCGCCATGCAAAAGTCTCTTGAGGTCAACTGTTCCCTTGCTAAACATAGAACTGTTTGGGCCAAGTTTCAGGATGTGTGAAAACATTGATAAATGGAGGTGGGGTGACCTGGTTGGCCCCAAGTGCTAGCTCCTCCACATTTTCCTGGCTGTGACTGGTTCCTGGTGAATTAGCTACTCAATTAAAGGGAAAGTACTTTGGGTTTTCTTTGGAGAAGAACAATAACATATAGGCTAAGGCCAATCCTTGGTGAAGCTCTGCTATACGGTGACTTGGGTTTCAGAAAAACCCTAATCTAACCCTTACTGCACCCTAATCTAACACTTGTAAAGGGCAACAGGACTACTGGTGGTAGACTCTAATCCAAATGGAGCTAAAATTCTTAATGACCTTCATAAATTTAAGGACTGAGCTGAGGATAAAGCAGGGTGTTTTTGTTTGTTTGTTTGTTTTGTTTTTTGGTATGCCTGTCAGGTCCAGAGGCATCCCAGGACTTTTTCTCCAGGCCTGTTCTGAGATCTGAGCACTCCTAGTAGCAGGTAACTCTTTACACTGAATCACAGCCTCAAACGGAGTTTCCTGAGGGAAGTTTTGAGCGGCAACTGAATTTGTGTATTTATGATGTGAAAACACTCATGCCCTTTCCATAACCTTCTCCTTCTCCAACCATTTTTATTCATTTAAAACATTTTTATGCTGCTCTGTTTTTAAAAAAGCTTCTCGAGACACTTTTTAATTACTCACACAAGTGAATCCAGAGTCTCAGACTTCCCTCGGTGTTGTCTGACCATGGTGCACTTAGCTAAGCAAGAGGTTATTTGGGCTTAAGCAGCTTGGTATCAGTTGTCATTCTAGTGTCTGTCAATAAAGACCTCCCCCGCACCCGCCTCGTTGTCTTAATGCAAGTCATGGAATAACATGGCACTGCTTTAGAATGCCATGTGACAAGTGAAGTGCCTGCATTTTGCCCTCTAGAAATATGGGTTCCGATCACAGATAACTGAAATGAGATTAGGACGTTTGCTTTCTCCAGAGATAACAGCAGTCTCGGTCATAAAACTACCATATGGCAGATTTGGCAGTCTTTGTCGAGGTCCGTGGTTTAATTATCGCAAAGACAGATTCAGTTCCCTACTTGCAAAATGCCCGGGTTCTCCAGACGGCGAAGGCTGGCAGTGCAATTAAGGGGAAAGCTGTGTTGTACTTGGCTCAAACGTGAAGTGACCTTACTGCGTCCAGCCCTGTCACTTCCTAACATTTCACTCATGATTAAGTTTATCATTTCAAACAAACAACATCAAATGTCAGGTCTCTGGTCTGCTTAGCAATAGGGGGAAAAAACATTGCAAACTAGTGTGTATCTGCCTGTTCCACAAAGCCTACTGTATTTTATTTTGTGTGTGAGTGTTTTAACAAGATGAACAGTAATAACAAATATTTTTTTCTGTAACCAACTGTGACTGAAATGAAAGAGCTCGAGTAAAGTCTGACTGATAAAGCCAAACCAAAACTCTTTTAATTCTTTCGCTATACAAGCATTTATTATTGCCAATTGTTTTCCCTTATGGCACCATCATTTTGCAGGGCTTTTCACAAAGTACTTGGTCGGGGGGGGGGGGGGCACAACCCAAGATGGGTTCCAGCCCCAAGGAACTCACAATATAAATTTCAGTTGTACGCATGTACATGGGTGGTTGGGAAACAAAACAAAGGAAGCAGGGATCGTAGAGCAATAAAGATAACAAAAATGAATGTGGGCAAATGCGCAAATCTGGCTTCAAGTCAACTGGAGAGGAGTATGGAATTGGGGAGAAACATATATATCGGAGTTAAAATGTAATAAATTTGAAATCCTGTTAATTCAGTACATTCTAATGATAACATGTATAAGAACTTATTACATATTACTTTAACTGAAGTTCCCTTCTGCAAAACCCATTTTCTGCCATCCACCTGTATTTGGAAATTGAAATCACACTTAACAGCCACTCCCTATTTTTCTTGTTTAAATAAGTTTTTTACACTCTTCAAAATATGGCACCCTCCATTTGAGAGAGGTCACACATCCCCAGAAGAGGTGACTTCTATGTCTCCCTTGAGTAAAGACCCCAGCTGACAGATGATTAAGAGAATCTGTAAAAACCATGTCTGCTTATGGAACAAGGTTAATGTGACTCTACCAAATCATCCAAATTAAATAGCCATGTTTATAGGGGTATCATGTGAAATAAAAGCAACCACCTCCTTTACTATATGTCATAATAACCATATGCCAAAGCTTTAACAAAAGTCATGTGTTCTTAGATGGAATTAGCAAACCAGCCATGTAAAAATGTTAAGTTGCCTTACACCCTCTGGTGCTTACATGCATTGTGAGAGGGAAGGTGAGCCCAAATGGCTTTTGTTAGCCCCTTTTGACTCCTTGAATGGTCTTTGCTGTCACTAGGTGGAAATCTGGATTTTCTCTTGGCTGGCTCCACTCAATAACCTGTTCTTTATAACTGTATAAGTTTCTTAGAGGATCCAGCCAACAGCTACCAGATCTGGAGGGATGGATTTTTACCTGAATTTGAAAACAAAGATTCAGAGACTAACAGTAAGGGTGAGTGTGTCATTTAGTATTTCTGATCCCAAAAAAATTGGGATTCCTGAATAAATCCTAGATTCTCAGACCTACAAGTATTTCTTATTCCCAAATAACTCCAGAATTATTGGGGGACAAATGAATCTCCTTGAGGAGAGAGTTCCAGAGCTGTGACTGAAGACTCCCCATTTGCCACCCAACTAATCTCGAAAGGCCCCCCTCCTCCACTTGAAGCCAGCTGGGTGACCTTGGGCTAGTCACAGTTCTCTGGAGCTCTCTCAGCCCCACCCACCTCACAGGGTGTTTTGTTGTGGGGATAATAATGACATACTTTGTAAACCGCTCTGAGTGGGCATTAAGTTTTCCTGAAGGGCGGTATATAAATTGAATGCTGCTATTATTATTATTATTATTATTATTATTATTATTATTATTATTATTATTATTATTATTATTATTATTATTATTATTATTATCAACTAGGCACTTTCAACTTGCTTTTCTCCACTCAGCATGGATACAGAGTGGTTATACTCTTTGGAGAATAACCTCCAAAGGCTAACTTTCATAGCATTTTCTTAAATTCCATAGTTTACTGTTTATATATTTTTTTGTTTTTAAAAATGAAATGTTTAGATGTTAAGGAATCCGATTTTGCCTTGCTTAAGCTGGTCCAAAGAATGCAAAACTGGGGGGCAGCGAGAGAAAGTGCACTATTAATTGGGGACAGAAAAGACAAGAAAAAAATAGGGAAGGTTTTCTATTCTTATGTGTCAGAATAGCCTAATTCAAATCCAAGTGGGAGCCCGCCATTCGGAGGGATTCATACAGCTCCAGGTAAACAACTAATGAACAGCCTGCCAGTTTCATTTTTATCAAGAGCCCTCAGAGATTCAACTGTGCCATTTCATAAAATATGCAGATGATAGTGGAGGGAGAATTGCAAAAAAAAAAGGCTTTGAAAATGATTCACACAACCTAAAAATGATGTTGAAAAGGGAGGAATTAAATATTCACAAAGCGAGAGAAATTAAGGCATATTAACTGTTAGACTGTGGAAATGAAGTGACTAACATCCAGAGAGTTGAGGAGTACGAGCTGATTACAGATCTGTCAAAAGTTTCTAATTCTGACACGGTGCGACGTTGAGGTGCTAGTTGGCTGGTAAGGGCAAAAAATTAAGGGTGGGACAAGTAACTCAAACCTGACAGATCAGAGTCAAAGGCAGTATAACACTACCATGATTAACAGTAGACTCAGCCCTGAATCAAGAGTGAGTTTTAAATGTGAGCCATGAATACTAATTTTGGTTACATAACAGGGCCCAAGGGGTTCTGTTCATTGGCAGAGATGTGCTCTTTTAGATGCGGGGAAAGTAGGAACCTAGAGACATGGCTTGTGATTCTACCAAGTCTTATCAGCTTAGATCAAGAGTGACTCAACCCTCTTCTGCTATGTAAGGGATGCTTAATAGAGCAACATGTATTTGGAAGGTGGTAGGGGCCACACATGGTCCCTGATACCATTTTTGTAGTCTGTGCCAAAACAAAACACAGCAACAACAGTGAACTCCTGGTCTCATGGTTGCAAACAGAAGCATAAACATGAAAGAGTGAGATATATTTTCCAAGATTTTCATGGCCGGAGAACGTTAGTTGTTGTAGATTTTCCAGGCTGTATGGCCATGGTCTTCGCATTGTAGTTCCTGATGTTTGCCAGCAGCTGTGACTGGCATCTTCAGAGGTGTAGCACCAAAAGACAGAAATCTCTCAGTGTCAATGTGTGGAGAAAATGTTAGCAGGTAATTTATATCTACTCAGGAAGGTGGGTTTGGGCTGAGTCATCCTGTAAAAGTTTCCCAGGTTGTGGCATGCTAATGGGGGGAAGCTTCACTGTATCCTGAGGAGGTTCTTTTGCATATGGATTGGTGGTTGATATGCTAATCTTATCTGCAGGACTATTGTAAGATGTAGAGTATTTTGTTAGTCTGGTGTTTTTCAGGACTGGAAACCATGCCCCAGTCATTCTTAAACTCTCTTCTTTCCTGTTGAAGTTGTGCTTATGCTTATGAATTTCAATGGCTTCCCTGTGCAATCTGACAAAGTAGTTGGATGTGTTGTCTGGTATTTTAGTGTCCTGGAATAAGATACTGTGTCCTGTTTGAGTGAGGCTATGTTCAGCCACTGCTGATTTTTCAGGTTGGCCAAGTCTGCAATGTCTTTCATGTTCTTTTAGTCTTGTCTGGATGCTACACTGTGTGGTCCCGATGTAAACTTGTCCACAGCTGCAGGGTATGTGGTACACTCCTGCAGAGGTGAGGGGTCTCTACTGTCTTTTGCTGATTCCAACTACTTTGTCAGTTTGCACAGGGAAGCTATGGAAATTCATAAGCATAAGCACAATTTCAACAGGAAAGAAGAGGGTTTAAGAATGAATAGGGCATGGTTTCCAGTCCTGAAAAACACCAGACTAACAAAATACCCTACATCTTACAATAGCCCTACAGATAAGTTTAGCATATCAACCACCAATCCATATGCAAAAGAACCTCCTCAAGATATAGCGAAGCTTCCCCCCATTAGCATGCCACAACCTGGGAACCTCTTACAGGATGACTCAGCCCAAACCCACCTCCCTGAGTAGATATAAATTATTATAAAACATTATACTCTCAATACTTAACTTTATGTAAACTAAGTAATAGTGCTGAAAGTATATCACTCATAAAGATGATTTTCTTTATATCCCACTCCTCAACCTTATATATTTTAATGGAAGACAATGGATAATTAGCTAAAGGAATTTTGACATCAGATTCTTATCCAGATTTTTCTTATCAAGATCATAATTTAACTATCAAGGCAAGTATTTTTTACAATTTGCACCAGTATTTGCAATGGTTAATTTTACCTACATGTAAGACATTTGCAAAGCAGATGCAGAAATCCTAGGTTTTTTCCTCCCTTGCCCATAAAAATTTAACCAACATTCACTTCCATTGTTCTATGTTTCTGAAATCTGAACATGCTCTATTATATATGAAACTTTGGTGGCCCTTAAAACCTTAAAATTAGAGCACTCCTCTGCTTGAAGCCAGCTGGGTGACCTTGTGTCGGTCACAGCTCTCTCAGAGCTAAATCAGCCCCACCCACCTCACAGGGTGTTTGTTTTGGGATTAATAATAACATACTTTATAAACCGCTCTGAGTGGGCATTAAGTTGTCCTGAAGTGTGGTGTATAAATCAAATGTTGTTGTTGTTATGTGAATCTATTCTATCCACAGAAGATTTGGATCCAACCTGTTTCTAGAGCAAAAAATTTAAAATTACCATGTTTCCTCACAAGGAAGATAACCCTGAACATAAGACAATCCCCTTAAAAATGTTATACACCCAGAAAAAATTACTTGACATAACTGTAACTAGTATGAACATGTAAGACACCGCCCCCCCCCCACTTTTTTATAATGGCATAGCTGTGGGGGGGGGACCCTAATCTTGCATTTTAGTAAATACAGTAGGTGTCAAAAATGCCAGAGAAGAAATAATGTAGAAGGGAAATCAAACCAATTGGAGGCAGCAGTCAGAGGGCCAAGCTACAAGTGACGAATGACACTTGAACAGCAAGTGTATTTCTCCCTGTTCACTTGTGCTCCACTCAATCCACTTGCCGTTCAAGTGTCATTCGTCACTTGTAGCTTGGCCCAGAGAAGAAAAAGGGTACTGGAGAGCCTTCAACTTGTCCTGGAAAGATAAGTATTTTTCCATCATTCATTAGTTGCAATAAATGTATGAATTTAACGGCAATAATAAAATTAATGAATATTCACAAATTTGAATGTTTGCTGACTCGGGCAGTGGCACTATGTTGGCTAAAATACAAGAGTATGACAATAAATATCAGTAGGCTGTAGCCACAAGAAAAGACTTTCTGCCCTCATAGAACTTTCATTAAGTAATACATTAAAACATATCATCGTATATATGTACTTCGGCTATGTTGTAAGTGTTATTTTGAAGCCCTGGCCTACATCCACATACAAGTGATGACTCTAAAATTAAAAGTCAGAAAAGAAGATTTGGTAAAGTGGATATACTGAATAGATTAGGTGTGTTAGCCAATATGGAGGCCCAGCCAAAGTAGAAATTAGTCGTAATTATTATATAATATGTAATGATGGGATTTAAATGGCTAACACATTTTCTCTGCCGAGATCATTTAAAATTGATTCATAGAAATGATTAAATTAATAGATCTTCTTCCTTAAGACGTCTAGCAGCTTAAACTAGACTCTTCGGTGGAGTTTGATCCCAGAGAAAAGAGTGTGAATAGCGATTTAATAGAAATTGAAAGAGGAATTTCTTGGGCAGTGTGTAAATGTGTATTAAAGAGTCAAAAGAATCTCATACAATCACCTTCCCTCAAAAGAAGAGAAAAAAGCCATATATTTTGTAGATTTAACTACTCTACAGGAATTATCCTCCAAGGACTCTGGAAGGTGAACAAATCAGACACCCAACTTTGTCTAAACAATGGACTGGTGGGATGTATTAAAAGGCAGGGTGTTAAAGGATCACTGTCGACACAGTTTGGCTTAGACCTTAGACTTTCTATAAAGCTGAATAGCTTTACAAAATTCAATATGAATAACACTTCCTCCTCTTCCCCCATTTTCCCTCTTTCAATTTTTATTTCTGCCTTTCTGTAAATTTAGGAGATTTCAGTAGCTTAAAGGAAGAGGTACTTTTGGATGACTTAAAATCAAGGTCAGTTAGCTACTCCCTTAACAAACAGTGTTGTTCTGAGCCTATTTGCGTATAGTCTTAGCCCCTTCCTCGATGCCAGTCATTAAATGCCTGATCAGATGGAAATTTCAAATAGTGAGAATAATGGCTGAGCTTTTGTTAAGAGATCATTTCCCAGGGTACATAAGTGATGATAAACCAGTCATACTTAGCTTCTGGTGGATAGCTGTGTTGGTGTGAAGTAGAAGAGCAAGATTCAGGTCCAGTAGCAGATTAGATTTCTAGGGTATGAGCGTTCAAGAGTCAGAGCTCTCTTTATCAGGAGTTTTGACTCTCAAAAACTCATATCTTGGAGATCTAGTTGGTACAGGACCCAAGTCTTATAATCATATTTAATGTCTTAAGAACCTAAGAAGAGCCCGGCTGAATCAGCCCAACGTCCATCTGTTTCACACAGCAGACAACCAGTTACTCAGAAAGGCCCACAAACAGCATAGAGGCCAAGGCCTTCCCTTGATGTTGCCTCCTAGAACTGGTATTCAGAGGTTTGCTCTTTACAGGGCCATCCTAAGCAGAGTTACTCCCTTCTATGTCCATTGGACTCAGTGGGCTTAGAAGGGTGCAACTCTGCTTAGGATGGTGCTGTAGTCTCTTTAGTCACTGTGGCTAGTAGCTGTAAATCACCTGGATCCCCCTGGACCCCTTTTGAAAAACTGGTGTACTATTTACTGCCTCCCAGTCCTTAAGTAACAAGCGTGATTTTAGGATCCAGTTAAGAACCCATGGATATGTGCTAGTTGAAGCTTGGGACTTGTTCCCAATTTACCTAGCTGTTCTAGAACCTCACCTTTAGTCACCTCAGTTTCATTCAGGTCTTCATACACCTGAAGGCAACCAATGGGAGTCCAGGGGCAAGGACATGAGGGGTTGTCTTCATACAGGCAACCAATGGGAGTCTGAGGGCAGGGACATGAGGGGTTGCTATCAGATGACAGTCAATCCCTAGCATCTCCAGCCAAAAAGAACAGGTGATAGGTGATGTGAAACCCCTCTGCCCGAAAACCTGAAGAAGTGAAAACCTAAAGTCAATAAGGCTGATCATGATAGACTAATAACATGAGTCAGTATAAGGCAACTTCACGTGCTATTGCAAATGTCGACTCGCTACCCCATTTTGCCTTTTGACAAAATCAAGAAAAGAAAAGCCTTGGCAAACCAGCTGTCAGCGTCTCCAGGCTTTAGTTGGTATTAGTCTCAATTAATAACCAAGAACAGGCCTAGTGCTGCTGACTGTAGATCAGCCATTCTGCTGGGAAAGGCCCTGTCATCTTTCCAGTTCCCTTTTATTCAGATCATGAAATTGATAGGTCACTGGTGTTTTGGAGTAGCACTCAGAAGGCTTTGTATTTATTTCAGTTTACGGTTCTCCTCATGTCATAAAGAATGCCTTTCCACGAAGCGTATTTTCACTTCATTTTTCATATTCCCAGGGATGGAACATATGGTAATCTTTAGAAGGCAATCCCAGAGGGTTACCCAAATGCTATATACCAAGCAGCCTTTATGTTTTTATTGTTAAAATTCATGTTCTGTTCTTATCCCTAAATATTCCACTTCTGGGCATAAGGTTTAAAAAAAAGAGTTAAAATGACAAGTCAATCCTGTTTTCTACAGGAATCATGAATACAGTATATACAGAAAGGCTATAGCCACATTATTGCTCAGCAAAAGAGAAGAAGTGCAAGATGGGCTGTAGTAGGAAGCCAGTGATGGAGACAATGGGCAGAAGTCCTACCCACATTCTTGAGAATGAATAATAGAGGAAAAAAATTAACCTTGAGAGAATGCAAGTGTGTTCACTAGCAGCCGCGTAGCATAGTGATCCCTGATGAATCAGACCATCCAACAAATCGGGCACATCCTGTTTCCCAAAGTAGCCAACCAGGTGCCCCTAGAGAAATCCACAAGCAGGGCAAGAATGAGAGATGAGAGGTCTGGCAATAGAGTTGCCAATTTTCAAGTGCGGGCTGGAGATCTCCTGGAATTACAAGCGCTCTCTGGACAACAGAGAACAGTTCCCCTGGAGTTGGACTCTATGACATTATCGCCTCGATGGTGGACTCTATGACATTATACCCTACTGAGGTCTGTCCTTAGTAGGAGTAGTAGTCATGTTTCAGTTTCATGGCTTCCTGCCTTGCAAATAGGGTTGCCAACCTCCAGGTGGGGCCTGGAGCTCTCCCAGAAGTACAACAGATGTCCAGATTACAGAGATTGTTTACCCCAGAGAAAATGGCTGCTTCGGAGGGGTGGGCTCTATGGTATTATATCCTGCTTAGGTCCCTCCCTTCACCAAACCCCGCCCTCACCATATTTCACCCCCCCAAATCTCCAGGAATTTCCAACCTGGAGTTGGCAGCCCTACTTCCAAGCCACTTTTGCCTATACCAAGTAGGTGAAATCAATTCTTCCCCCAGGATAATGGATGGTACACTCAAGTAATTCAACAATATTGATGGGAATACTACAACTCCAATAAGGCTGAGCAAAAATGTGCATGTACAAAATAACCTTGATGATAAAATGAACTTAAATTTTAACCAAACTAAGATAGACTGATTAATTTGCTCCTGGATTATTTGTATGATTGGCTGCTGAAGAGTAATCAGCGAGGACAAGTCTTTGAGGGAGGAGGAAAACGAAATTACCATAGGGCTAGGATGTGATGGCACTCATTGGTATGGAGTACTGGCATCTTTTGGTGGGCTGTCCAAGTTCTGATCCTTGCTTGCCAACCTGCCCCATTCAGACAGAAAAAGAGAGTGGACCTTAAGCAACAGTCTAGTGTGGATCTGCAGAGGGAGGGAGGAATTGGTGAAAATCAGCACTACCTTATATAGGAGTAATGGCTGCTGCTGCTTCACAAAAAAGCACCAGTCATAATGGGGGAAAAGATCTGCCATGGAGGCAGAGAAAGAAAGAGAAGAAGCCCTGTTCTACTTTTTGCACCCTTTCCCCCTTCTCCTGTAGGTTTTTATGCATTTCTTGTAATTTTCTTATATTGTATATTTTTATATTGTAAGCCACTTTGGATGCTTATGGGGAGAAAAGTGGGATACAAATGAAAACACAAATCAGCAAAATAAATAAATCAAGCAAGTCTTCAAATCTTGGCTAGAGTTGTTATTAGCCTAAAAGAAGTGTAACCACTGTCTTTGGAGGAACATAATGAGACGTGAAAAAGATAGGTGGGTTCAAAATATTAACACTTCTGCGCAAGGTAAATGGCAAGGGGACATGATATTTTCTCATACAAAATTTCACACCTGTTAAATTACACAGCAGAGTAGCAGTTTTCAAACATATAAGTTATAACTGGACATAAAATTGTATCCTCTGTAAGCCTCTAGGCTGCTTGAGACTCACTGATTATAATGGAATTTAAGTAGCCTATGTGCAAAACTGCAGCCAAGTTGCCTTGATCCATGAATATTTAAATCTGAAGATCAGGACAGGGCTTTTCCAGAGCTCTTTTGGCCTTTGAGGGGTAGGCCCAGAAGCAACCACCAAATTCCTTGATACCACATGACTTGGACAACTCAGCCAGGCCTGGATGCAGCTCCCCTCCCAAGTCAGTGTAAAGTAATGGTTAGAGATTCAGAGTAGAAATGGGCACGATCCGCATTACGATCGGAAAAAACCCACGATAATGGCGATCACGCGATCGTGACCCGGCGGATCGTGATCATCCACGGCCAATGATCCAGCGATCGGGAGAGGCCTGGGATCGTTGCATTCAGGCTCGGATCAGGGATCCAGACACTCAGGTGCCAGCAATCTATTCCCCTGGCAACGGAGCCAGGGGAAAGCCTGAGCTCTGTTTGCCCTCCTTCTGTCGCCCTGGAAACCTGAATGGAAGCCCAGCTTTCCTTGATCAGCAGGGCTTCCTTCCAACCACGGAGCAGCAAAGCAGTCATAAGTTGGGAGGGGGAAGGGGGTGTTCTGTAGCCATGGGCACTCCAATCTCATCCCTGCAAACCCTGATAGGCAGCTCTGATGGCCAAACACAGACTTCCTGTGTTGCTGAATGGGACCTGAGGGGAGGCGGCTCGTCACCACCTCCCCATGACCGCCAGGCCTGGCGGCCACCGCCACCACCCACCTTCCCACATAGCTGGGAATAGCAGCGCAGCCCGCTTTGGCCTCCATGATCCATGATTCATGGATCGGGAACGGGAGATGCTCGGTGTGGATCGTTAATTCGGGATCATCACCGGTGCCGATCCATGATCAGCTGGATCATTAATTTTTTTTGGATCGTGCCTATCTCTAATTAACAGTAGGATTTGAGAGACCCAGGTCTGAATCGCCACTCTGCTGTGGAAGCTCACTGGGTGACTTTGAATCTTGCCTTAACCTACCTCTCTGGGTTGTGAGAATAATATAGAAGCAAGGAGAATGCTGTAAGCTGCTTTGGGTCCCCGCTGTGGAGAAAGGCATTATATAAATGAAGTAAATTAGTAAATATAGATGAAGATGAGGGAGAGATAAACAGTAAGTTGTTTAAAGAGTTTGAAGGAGACAAGGATATAGGGAAAGGTGAGCATATGGAGGCTGCCAGGAGGAGGGAAAGAGGAAGTAATGTGGGGAAAGGGACAGAGAGAAAAGTGAAGAACCCACCGCATCTCCTTGCAGGTTCCCCACCATGTAATTGAGTCTTGCCTGGGGTGGAATGGGAAAGGTGAAAACAGAGGGGCAGACAAAAGGGAGTGGGAAGCAGAAAAGGAAGCAGGAAAGGGGGAGAGGCTATGGGGGCAAGGAAAAGAAAGAGGACATGGTGAGGGAGGGGAAAATGTGATGCGTCCTGCAAGTCCTTGCAGGTCGCCCTCCTGTTTTATCAAATAGCTTTGTGGTAGGCAAGGCAAGGCTCTTAGTTCAAGACACCTGTTTCAACTTCTTATAGGATCTAATAAGTTTCCCCTGACAATAGATGAACATTCAGCCTACGATGCCCTGCAGCAATGCATACTTGCAGGAGCCAGTCACAATATATATGTCAAATCTGATTGAGGCTGCCAACTTCCATTTATAGTTTGGAGATCTCCTGGAATTACAACTTATCTCCAGACTATCAGTTTCCCTGGAGAAGATGGCTGTTTTAGAGGGCGGACTCCATGGCATTAAACCGCACTGAGTTTTCTTCCCTAACCTCACCTTCCTCAGGCTTCACCCCCCCCCCCAAATCTCCAGGTGTTTTCCACCCCAAAATTGGCAGAGATAACTCCATCTTCCTTGTGCCAGAATTGCAGGCCACGATGACCAAGATTCCACCAGGAAGCCTAAGAACCAATTACCCAATAGGTCAGAATTACCCAGTAAGTCAGGATAAAGATGCATCCTGAATTAGTATTGCGGACAGCACCACTCCAGGCTGTAGCAGATTAATGCATTGTTTTAATTTCACCCCACATAGACCATCCAGTCGGGTAATTGTGTTAGTCTACAGAAACAAAAAAGAAGAATAGTCCTGAGGCAACTTGATGCCTTAGTGAAGCATAAGCATTTGTAGGTCTTTGCTCAATAGACTCATATCCACAAAGGTTGATTGATACTAATTTTTTACTCTTTAAGATCTGACAAGACCCTTTTGATTTTTCCCTGCCCACTTGATACATCAGATAGAAAGATTTCGCAAAGCCAGGCGGTCATGTGCTAGTCTATGTATATATGTGTCGTCAAGATGCAGCTGACTTATGGTGACTGCAGCAAAGGGCTTTCAAGGTAAGTGAGAAGCAAAGGTGGTTTGCCATTGCCTACCTTGGTGATCCCCCATCCAAGTCCCTAATTCAAGTTCCAGCTCAGACATGCTCAGCTTCCAAGATCTAATGAGATCAGGCTATAATGTGCCATCTTCCGTCCTCATGCTAGTCTATTGTATGCAAATATATGAATACATTCTTCAAGTACATGAAGTGCTGTCACATTAAGAGGGCAGAGAATTGATCTTTGCTGCTCCAGAGCACAAGATTAGACCGCTTTAGCTTAAGTAACAGGAAGACAGAGTTCAGCTCAATATGAGGAGATGCTGCCTAACAGGAACAATGGTTTGACAATGCAACCCAATTGCCTGGGAATTGGTGGATTCTACCTCACTGTCCATCTTCAAGCACAAGTTGGACAGCCATCTGTCCATCTGTTCAGATTTGGACTTTGCAGTGTGCAGGGGGTTAGACCATATTACCTATAAGGCCCCTTCCAATTCTATGATTTTTTTTAACATGAGAGAGGAATAAAAAATAGGACAGTCCACATGCAGTCTGAAGCCACAACTCCTGCCACATCAGCATAGCATTTCATTCTATGCCATTCTATGTTTTCCAGGTAGCTTCTTGTTGCATTCACAACACAACTCTGGTGGTGGAAAGTGCTGTCAAGTCACAGTTGACTTAGGGTGACCTCATAGGGTTTTCAAGGCAAGAGATGAACTGAGGCGGTTTGCCATTGCCTGACTCTGTGTAGCTATCATGGGCTTTCTTGGTAGTCTCCCATCCAAGCATTAACCTGGGCCAACCCTGCTTAGCTTCCGAGATCTGATGAGATCAGCCTAGCTCAGGCCTCCACTCTCCTGGGACTGTGTAATATCTAGAAGACAAGGTCATGTTTCAGACTGCACATTGAAAGGGACAAGTAACAGTGCTTGGCAGGCTGTGTCTCAGGGATGCTTGTCTGCCATTGCTGATCTTCTTCTTGAGGGACCTTAGGCTTCCGTCAGGTACACTTTGAAAACCTCTGCACTAAACTCTGTGTAGCCTTCCATCTATTCCTGGCTCCAACACTAAACTTGCTGACCTTGGCCAACTCATTTAACCTCTTCTGCCCCCTATTCTCCCATCTGCAAAATGAGGATATTGACATTTACATTCTCATACAAAGTGCTTTTAGATCTATGGATGAAAAGCGCTAAGTAAACCAAAACTCCCAATTAAATTAATTGGAGAGAAGGCGTCAGGTCAATCCTGTAGCAAGCTTCATTTCCACACCTCTTAAATTTCTCCTGTCTTGTTATTGAACACCCCATTTATTGTGCGCAATACATGCTGCTCACCCACAGAGGTGCACTCCCCAGGTCAGGGCTAAGACACTTCCTTAGAGCAGAACACAAGATGCTTACTCTGCTACTCTGGGGTCTTCGCGGTGGGGGGGGGGGAGAGATCTTAGGCTTTAGTTAAAAGAGCAATCAATCCACTAACCTCCCATCCCAAAACTCTTTTTCACTCTCTTTCAAACACATGCACATTAAAATTAAGTGGAATAAAATGCAACTTTTCTGCCACATAATTGATTCAGTATTTTAGATGCCTCGAGAAAATAAATTTAACAGAATGATCTCACAGAAGAGCTCCTGCTGATATGGCAGGGGCTGGGTTTCAGATTCAGAGGGGGGGGGGAAATTAGGCATGCATATGGAAAAGGCTGCACCATCATAAGCAGGAATGGTTTCCGTGAATATTTAGCACAAATTTTGCAGATGTTATGTAATATGTTCTAGCAAAACATCTGTACTGTAAATGACAGCCAGGGTGGTGTAATGGTTGGAATGCAGGACTAGAATCTTGGAGACCCAGATGTGATTCCCAACTCTGCTATGGAAGCTTGCTGGATGCCCTTGGGCCCATTACTCTCTCTATCACACAGGACTGTTGTTATAAGGATAAAATGGAGGAAGGGAGAACAATGTTGTAAGCCATTTGGAGAGTTCACTCAGAAGAAAAGTGAGATAAAAATATTGAAATAAATAAATAAGCTGCAGGAATGGGCAGTCAAATGGGAAAAAACCCTGTTAGTTATGGTACTAAACTTTGGTTTCTTCCACTAGTGCCTAGACACTATAACTTGTCTATACTTGATTACCTTCTCCATTTGATGGCTATCTGCTGAATATGTGAATTGACTCAACTGAAAAGCATCACATTTGAAGAGATCTGAGATCATACAAACACCAGAATCCGTACTGTTAGAATTGTGGTGGCACATCTGTTCATGCAAGTCCCTTAATGATACCAGCCATCATGTGCAAAGCCACCTTTTCTCCAAGTAATGAATCAGTCCAACATAAAGAAGCACCTGGACTTCACCTCCCTGTATGAAATGATAGACAATGTATTTTTGCATCAATCTCCAAAATAAAACTCATATCAGGTTTGCAAGGTCATACAGGCAGGCTATAATAGTCAGAATATGTATGCATCGTGGAATATTTAAAAAGATTCTACAGCTTATTGAAATTCCATTAAGAAACCATGCCATACCAAGAAAACTGGATATAGAGCAGGGGTATAACTCAAGATGCTTGATTACTGTAACACACTGTACATGAGGCCACTCTTGAAGATTACCCAGAAGTGAACCAGTGCAAAATGTGGCAGCCTTTTCGTTATCAGAGGCTAGTGGGCAAGCATTTTATAATTATTATTTTAATGTTTAACAGTTTTACAGGTCAAATTGTATAGTTTTAATGTACTTTATATTATTTTTATCAGGAATCTTCTTGTGTCCTGAGTTTGGCCAGGGGAAAGGTGAGCATCTGTGCAAAAAAATAAGCAAACAATCCCCTATCAATGACCAGATCATTCCCAATTCCAGAAAGGAGGCTTCATAACAGGACAATATGGATCACAGTAAGGTGTCTGGAGACATAGCATATAAATGCTGTACATAAATACAGGGAATGGTACAATATTTCATTCAAAAGCAACAAAGACAATTCTAAGATTTTCTTCTTTTTGGCTCAGGCATGCCTACTTATCAGCAAAAAAAAAACTTGGTAGCTTGCATATGCTTGTTTACCTTTCTTAGCACTTCCTATGTCTGAGAAGAGAAGCAAAAACAAGATGTCTTCTTTATTGGTAGTCAAAGCTGTCAACGCAAACGAAACAAAAAGTTGAAGAACTAAATTAGGCAACACAAATTGCCATAGGAAACTAAGGCACATGGTTGCTAATGTGTGGGAGAATCTCAGGCTACTGGATACAGAAGTCCTACAAATCATGGCCTGTGTATTTTATGTATCACAGCTCCCTATGAACGATGTGAAAATCATATGTCTCATTGGTATCTTAATACCATCATTGATCCCAAGAGTTGAAAAGACAGAGAAGTAAAGGTCAAGATCTGTCAAACTGTCCAATGCATTTCAAAAGCATAAACAGAGTAGTAATGAGTGAACTTCTCTTGATTTAGGCTTTGGGCTCCAGAAATTGAAGTATTTCCCCCACCCAACCAGAAAACAGTGGATGGTTTTACAAACCAAGCTCTGAACTTCAGAAACTCATCAAGCTAGAAACACATCAAACTTCAGAAACTCATCAAGTCATGTCCTGATGACATCATTAGAAGTACAGTAGGGCTTCTGAAGCAACCATCATTGTTGAACACCACCTCCACGCTCCTGAGTCCCCAGACTTGTAACCTAGTTGCTGTAGTAGTGGCAGCAGCAAAAAGGAAGATCTCCTCCATCTCTCCTGGTACCTCCCAGACTGCAACATCCCAAGCACTAGGGATGCTTGGAATATGAGTCCCAGGATATGAGTTTTCAGTCCCCAATTGTACTTACCAAAGATAAGAACTTTACATTTCCCAGGTACCTGGAAGCTAGGGTGCGGCTTGCAAGAGGAGAGAGATGGAAAAATCTTTCTTCCAACTGCTCCAGCAAGTACAGCAGCAGCAGCTACCAAATGTGGATGGATGGGTGAAAGTGGGAAGTTAGAATTCTTCTGATGCTTGATTTGTAGCTCGGGTAATGGTGTAACTGTTCAGGTGTACCAACAGTACTTGGTGGTGGAAAGTGCCCTCAAGTCATAGGCAATCCCTGGTGGGCTTTTCCATGCAAGAAACTAACAGAGGTGGTTTGCCATTGCCTGCCTCTGCAACTCTGGTCTTCGTTGGAGGTCTCCCATCCAATTACTAACCAAAGCTGACCCTGCTTAGCTTCTGAGATCTGATGAGATCAGGTTCACCTGGGCTATCCAGGTCATGGCACCAACTGTACTTACTGGAGTAATTAATATACCAGTTGGAGGGATTATACCAAATCTACCAACAGGTAGTAGAAAAACCCTTAGGGGGAGTGGTACCCAGCCTGGAAATACAAGTATTAGTTTATGACTACTGGTGACATTGCTAGAAGAGAGGCATGTTCAAGATCATGATCTTGGATAAATAAATCATCCATCCAGTGGTAGTCACAGTCCCATTTAAATATTCAGAAGCAGTGTTAGTTGAAAGTTGTGCATGTGAGAAATCAAATTCACAGACAAGTGTTTTTTTTAAAAAAAGCACAGCAGTAATTACATACTAAAACAATGACCTGATATCTTAGTAATAACAGTTGTAACCTTATTGATAATAATATGGCCACCTGGATCCAAACCACAGTAACATCAAGGCTAGAGTAATGCACTCTTCATAGGTCTCTCCTCAAAGAAAACTCGGTCACTCCAATTGGTGCAGAACATCACAACTCAGTTATTATTGAGAACAAGGCAGAGCATGTAATAGCCCAGACTAGCTGGGTCTTGTCAGACCTCAAAAGCTAAGGAGGTTCGGTACTTGGATGGGAGACCACCAAGGAAAACTGGTGCTGCTGTGCAGAGGAAGGCAACAGCACATCACCTCTGCTCATCTCTTGCTTTGAAAACCCCATTAGGTGCAACTTCACAGGTTTGCCATGAGTACATTGTGACTCGACAGCATAGTTGACCTTACCCCAGCCTGTCAAATGGAAGCTCCACAGCGCCACCAGATCAGGAAAATAATACAAGGAGGAAGCTTAAATCTCCAAGGGTCTAATCTAAATTAGAGCCCTGTAGTCTTGCATTTTAAAAGGGAAAAAATGCTTGAGAGCTCATTTATGGAGTTCTCAGCTTCTTGGCCCAGATAAGGGAGCCTGAAGCAAGAGAATACAGACTTAACTAAAGCCACCTACTGTCGAATTCTAAACAGAATCACACCCTTCTAAAGCCATAGATTTCAATGGACTTAGAAGGGTGTAAATCTGTTTAGGATTGCCCTGCTAGTGAATTTATCGCATAGGTAACATTTGAAGCAAGGGCATTCCCTCTCATAGTTTTCTCTCATAGTTCACCCTCGCTTCATTACTACACTGCTATAATCCCTTAGTAGCCACACTAGAGCTGTTATGCTGTAGCAGCTGAAATATGGAGCGGGGAAGCTGAACTAACATAAATGAATTCATAAATGAAAATAAATAAACCAGCAAACAGGGAGATTAGAAAGAGATACACGCACACAAAGTTGCTTGCAAGAAGTTATGCTCTGGAGGGCCCCCAGTCTATTTAGAATAGATTATCACTCATCAGTTTCCTCATGATTATCTTCCTGACAGGAGGAAGGGTGATCAGGAAAGAGATGATCGTCCCCCTTCTTCATGAAGCTCTTCATTTGTGCTTAAATCTCCCGGACTCTTGCTGTTGATAATTCCGATCCCATCACTTTAACTCCAGTGGCCATAACCTCTTTTTAATAGATTAATGTTCTTCATGCACACCAAAGAGGGGGGGAAACACTAAACAACAGCAAAGCCAAACAACAATAAAGAGTCCCACCTTGTCTTTACTATTGCAGCCAGGTGATCTTGCTTCAGCATGATATTCAAACCCCCACCACCTCCATTTTCCTCTGTCCCTCCCATCTCATGAACTGCACATAACAACAATAACAATAACAAAATCTATAAACTCTTTCCAGGAATACAAAAGCATTCTTTATGATGTTGATAAGAAACAGGACAGTCACTCTCCCCTGACATATTTGTTCTTTAAAAACAAATCAATGGCGCCGAGATTTGGCACCTGAATGCAGAGCAACGGCTTGATGAGGCAAAGATTGTCTTCATTAAGGGCATTAATATTCATAGAGAGTAGAAAATCTGACACAAGAGAGGACTCACTAACCTTTTCTCATATTAGATTTTTACTTCTTAACACAATTACAGTCCGGCAATGACTTAATTAATGCTGCTTTTCGTCAGGCTGCTTTAAAGAGCTGTCAATTTGGTCCTGCAGAGTCTGTCAGCAAAAGAGAAAGACAGTCATGGAGGCTAAAAAAGACACAGGAAGAAATTCAAACACTTAATAACATTCAAAGTGCTATGCAAAGTCACACATCAGCCTGGATTAAAGCAATTTTTTTGTCTTTTCTCCTTCCCTACTTATGCTAATAATACACAGGTATAAAAATGGGGCAGTTATCAACTTGGGGGCTTGGAGTGGTGAAAGGAGAACAGACAGAGAAAAGTCACCAGTCCTACAATACCTTTTCCTTCCTATCAAAATTATTGGGCACACTGAAAACCTTCTGCAAGAAAAAAAGCAATGAGTCTTAAATGAGCATATAATGTAAAATATACTCCCCAAATGTCTGTTGAACCATCTTGTACATTTTTTTAACTGCAGCCTGGTGTCTTAAAGTCTATCTAATTATCAGAATCTGTTGCCAAGTGGCAGTCCAATCAGCCAGATGCAGCTCCCTGATGTAATTCTTACACTTCTTCTGGTGGTCCTAATTTTAAAAGTTGCTAAAGATGTGTTCGTGGAAAAATTTGCCTGCCATTCCACGGGTAAGGCAAAAATAAATGTTTTCAAATTGCAAGAGCAAGTCCACACTTCTAATGGTTCATTTCTTTTCTGGCTTTTGCTTGCAATGGATCTTTGTGTGTGATCTACTGGATGATGCCACATGAGTCATAGACTCATATGATGCTACTGTACATTATTGGTCCATCGAGTTCAGTTGCCTAGGTGATAAGCACTGCCCCTGGCAGAGGTCCTTCCCAACACAGGTGCCTGAAGTTCTCTTAATTAGGCTGAACACAAATATTGTGTGTGTACAAAACATGGGTCAGCCACTGAACAATGGACCCTCTTGAAGAACACTAAGACATAACTTAAAGAATAACTTTTTTTTTTCAAAATTGTTATCAATGGTCTGCCGTCTAAAGGTAGCTCCTGCACCAAGCTAACACAAGTATGATTCAAATCAAGCAGCTTACCAGATAAATATTTCAGGCTATCAGGTACCTAGCTTGTACTGCTCCCCCATTTGGAACAAAAAAAAACGAAATAGGGCTGTTGGTGAAGGTAGAGATGGGCATGAATCGGGAAAAATCTGAACTGTGAAGTTCGTAGTTCATTGCATTTCACAAACCATGTACCATGAACTTTCACAGACTCACCTTGGTTCACAAACTGGTTCTTTTGGTTCATGAAAACACTATGTCCAGGGCAGCAGAAGGTGTGCAGAATAGGGCTGTGCACTTCTGGTTTCCCCCTTTTAAATGCTGTTTGTTTTACAGCTGATGAGAGGGGGATTCCCCATCAGCTGAAAAAAGCTGCTGGCTTGAAAGCAGCAACACTTTTCTTTTGAGGCAAGTAAAGTGTTGCTGCTTTCAAATGCCCAGCTGAGGGAAGGGGCATCCCCCTTGCATCAGCTGAGGTCCTTTTTGCACTGGAACTTTAAAAGGTTTCAGGATCTGTTCTGCTTCCCATGTTTGCAGGAATTTGCTTATTCCCTGCTGGCTTTAAAAGCCAGGAACGGGTTATATGGCTGGTTTTCCCTTCCTGCTTTGGGGTATGCACACACTCTTTTTTTTTAAAGGTAAGCATGTGTTGTAATGTTGTAACATTGCAACATTGTAACATTACTACATATTTCTCCTGGCTTTAAAAGCCAGGGAAGGATTAAATAGCTGGTTTTCCACCCTCTCAGGCATGTTTCAGGCTTTGCCAAAGAGAAAAAACTCAAGCATTTTGCATAGCCATTTGGAAACAAAGTTCCAGGGAAGCTGCTGCTGTAGATAGCCCTTTGTTTCCAAAAGGCTGTGCAAGTTGAAGTATAGCTGCAGTATAGCTGCATGCTCTTTATCTTCAAGAATTGTTAAAATATTTGGGGGATACTATTCATGTATGCCTCAGCTATCTACAAGGATAGTTTTATTTTATTAATTTTATTTATGTTGTTTATAGTCTGCCTTTCTTGCTGAGACTCAAGGCAGATTACACAGTGTGAGATTAGTACAGTCAGGGCTTTTTTTCAGCTGGAACACAGCGGAACGGAGTTCCGGCACCTCTTGAAAATGGTCACATGGCCGGTGGCCCCGCCTCCTGATCTCCAGACAGAGGGAAGTTTAGATTGCCCTCTGTGCCATGTGCCATGTGGCATGGAGGGCAATCTAAACTCTCCTCTGTCTGGAGATCAGGGGGTGAGGCCACTGGCCATGTGACCATTTTTACTGAGGGCGATTTAAACTTTAAAAAACTGTCCCCTTGTTCCAGCTGACCCAAAGTAATGTCATTGTGCGGTCCTGAGTTCCACCACTGAGTTCTACCACCTCTTTTCCCAGAAAAAAGCCCTGAGTACAGTCAATACATTTCCATAAACAATGCCATAGGGTAAATAAATACAAATTTACAAAAACATAGCATTTGCAATACAGATTTGAAGAAATGCTGAAATGGAACATAAGCAATTCTAGGACTGATATTAGATAATATGAAGCAAAGTTAGCACATAGGAGCACACATTTAAAGCATACATAGGAGCACATATTTAAAGTAAATGGTTAGTATGTAAGGCAATATAGTGTTGAAGTCTATGGTCCCTAACTCATTAGTAAAGCATCTGAGAGAGACCCCTTCCGTACAATACAGCCCTCCTATCTGAGTAAAAAGCCTTTTTGAATAATTCGGTAGTTGCACATTTCCAATGCCCCCTGTAGTATACCATGCTATGGCAGTCTTTTTCATTAATTCCACATGATGCAACCGGTGCTACCACTACAGTAATAAATAAACACGTCAGATAGATCACATAACATAAGATAAACACATAGATCAGACCTGTACGCCACTCATTCCAGCATCCTGTCTCACACATTGGTCAACCAATTACTTTGGAAGGTTAACAACAAGGCATAGAGGCCAAGGCGTTTCCCCAGTATTGCCTCCTAGCACTGGTATTCTAAGGTTTTTTTTGCCTCTGAATGTGGAGATTCCCTTTTAGTCACCAAGGCTAGAAGCCAGGCTAGAACCTGTCCTTCTATGACTCTCTAACTCTCCTTTAAGGCTATCCATGCTCATGGCTATCAGCGCATTCGTTGGCAGTGAATTCCACAACTGAGTGACTCATTGAGTAGCGAAGTATCCTGACTCTATTACCCATTGACTTTGTTGGCTGCCTCTGAGTTGCAATATTATGGGAGAGGGAGAAAACAAAGTTCTTTCCACTTTCTCCATCATACAACTCATTCCCTTCTCTATTTTGGGTGTCATTTCTGCCTATTTCATTTGGCAGATCTTGGTAAAGGGATTAGTACCAGAGCACTCTGGCACATGATGACATATGCTGAGCAGGCCCTGCAAATAACAACAGCTGCAGGCAAGCATTAGGGTGGGATTTTCTAGGAGCCTTTCCTTCAGCTTCCAATCTGCGACACACTAAGCACAAATTTGTCCTTTCTCATGAGGTCTTCTGCAGTGTCAGAGTCACAATCTTAATTTTCTGATGACAAAAGAGCACATTTTGTTTTGTAATATGACACTTTCAGAATGGCAATTGAAAGAAGGAGCTGCTGCCTTCGGCCATGCCTTCTTCACAAGCTGAAATGGCTCGGCAGGGGGGCATTATTTGCCATGTTTTGAAAAGTGGCAAATAATACACATCTAGGGAAAGTGAGTCAGGTCCGGAAAACCCAAACTTTCTTGTTACAGAACATGACATGTAGTTTGTCCCTGACCCAGGTTTGTTACAAAGCAATTTATTCCCACAGCCTCATCCATACTTCTAAAATGGATATCACAAAGCTTGGATTCATTCTGGGTTCACAAGCATCTTTGGAAGTTTTCAGGGTCTTTTCTCTATGTTGGCAGGACTGACATAGAGACTCCATACTTTGCTGCCCATACAATCAGCTGCATTGGCTTTGAATATGCAAGAATCCATTAAGGGATTTTATGATCTCCAGCAATGATTGGTTCAGTTCTCTGAATGTAAGGGTAAGGCAGGCGTCTGACCTTTGTGTGCCAGTGGCTGAATTGCTGTGATCATGAGGATCTTTGTCTATTTTTGACTGAGTTGCTCAGTCCTAGAAAAGAGCAAGGCAGACAGAAGGGATTAGATATAGGGATAGATGGAAAAATAGCAGGCAGGGTCCAGGAAACAATGGGAAGACCTACAAAAATAGTGTTGGGATGGGGTTCTGTTTAGGGCTGCCAGGACTTCTGCTATAGTGGGAGACCTCTCATGGACAGCCCTGACCCCTGCCACTGCTCAGTAAGGCAGCCATTTGGAAATGGTGGGGAAATCAGCAACGACATGACATTGCTTTCCGGGGCAAACCCGGAAGTGATGTCATCATGTCAGTGCAATACTCCAGAATTCACTGGAAACTTGATAAATCCAAGAGTATTGGGCCAATATGATGCTGTTACTGCCAAGTTCGCTGTGGAAGTGATGTCATAGTGTTGCTGGACACACTCACACACACTGTGTCCCTGCCCCCACCCAGTCTCCTGCTGAATGTTAGCTACCAGCTGGCAATTCTAGGGGAATGATGGCAAGGGAAGTCTAATGGCAAGAAGCAAATGGAGACTGCTTCCTGCAGAGATGTTTCCTGACATGGAAAGCAGGACGCCCCCATGTTAAAGTTCACGTGATGTTGTGCTCATCTTGAGTACAGTTTGTGCCATCTCTAGTGTTTTCTCGTTCAATCTGAACAAAAAAAAAAATAACCTATTATCCTCTGGCTCAGATGGGAATCTGTGGAGTGGCTGCAAGAGAGTATTCATGTGGGAGGGAGCAGAACTAAGATCTCCTGGTTGTTGTGCACCATTTTCTGCCCCTCCTTTAGGACTTCTCCCTCTTTCCTTGCTGAGCTGCACTGTAATGAGGGGAAAGGGGAGTCCTGGGGGGAAAGGGGTTCTGGGCTCTGAGGGTCCTCGTATGATTGCCAAATGGGGGAAAGGGGGGAGAAATGGGGACAGGTGGGTACAGCAACAAGCAACACAGGAACAACTGGCAGTGGACATCATTCCATCCCTTTCATACTGCCCATCCTTGCACCTTTTGATGTCATGGTGGGTGTACATTAGTAATATACGAGGAAAAAAATCAGTATTTTAAAAATTTGCCTATCAGGAAGGCCATAAATACTGGTATTCCCAATATTTGGGTCCTCCCATACCCTCCCTCCCCTGCCCCCAGATTCCAAAATTAACCAGGTTCATTATTCCCTATGCTGGAATCTTTCTAGGGGGCTGTTTATCATGCAAATCACACCAAAATTGTAGCAGAATGAAGGCTGCATGTCCACTAAAGACTCCTCACGTTTCAAGAAGATTGAGTCAAGTGGTCCAATTCTACAGGACCCTGAATAAAGCACCCCCAGCTACCATCCATTGTTTCCTATGGGGAGGGAGAATCCAAGGCTTTATACAGAGCAAAGAAGCCTTAGCCATACTCACAAGAACAACCACTGGCCAAAAAGAACCAACAAAGCCCAAAAGAATCAATATCAAACCAGAGAATCCTGACAGAACCAACCTGGTAGCAGGCAGCAGAAGGCGCACTTTTTAAAATGCTTTTGCAAGTTTCATGAGCAAAAAAAGGAGCGTGGATGGAGAAAATTCTCATGGGAGAATGGTATTGCTCCTTATGGGGAACTCAACTGTCTGTCCAATCATGACTATTCACTTATGTGGCCTACTGAAATGGTGGCTCCAGTGTTGCCAAGTAGGCCCCCTCTCCTGCTTTAAGGCCTGCCATGGACTGTGTTAAAGTTTCCTGCGTTGCTGTTTTACTACTACACAAAGATTGCCCTGCACGTGTGTGTTCTTTTACACGTGTCAGTTTCCTGCCTGCGTGTCAATTACCTCGCTGCTGCAATAGACTGTGTAGTTTACTGACTCCATGTTTGGTTAACTGCACAAAGGACTCTTTTCCTGGGCAACCCTGACCTGACCTGTATCTGGACTTCCCAGTGTGTGTTTGGACTGTGTTACAAGTGTGCCCCGTGCCTGCATTGCCATCTGCCACGGACCGTGCCTGTTCCCTGCCTTGGACTGTGTTTTGTGTGCTGTTCCCCCTGCCTCCATGGAAGCCTGCCTCATATGGGCCCAAGCCGCTGCTAGCAGCTGGGCGCCTGCCGGGGAAACCTCCAGCGAGCCTGGCTAGGCGCTCCCTGGTCAGTTCCTGCCTGGAGCCTCCCGCGGGCCGGTCCCCGAGCTTGCCCTCGCTACCGGGCAGCCTGCTATCCAGCCCCAGCTATGCCCAGCCGGCATCCATGTTCCCAGGCAGCCAGAAGACCCAAGGGAGAAGACTGCTTTGAGAAGCCATTTCGGCAAAGCGGGCACACCACGTCCGCAGCGAGAGTACCTCGCCCCGCTCTGCATATCTTAGGAGCCACCCCGGAGAAGGAACTAAGTGCCGGCCATCCCAAGCACTTAAGAGAATGCATCTCAAAGAAACCTCCGCATTCCAGAGCTGATGACATCAGGACAAGCCCTGTCCACTGGAACATCCTTTCAGCCCACTTGGATTTCCCCCTCCCTCTTTTGTCCCCTCTTCCTGAGGTGTCACTTACCACAATCAGATTACCAAAGTGGCCCATCCAAGCCATTCAGTAACCCATTAGAACCTTTGTTTTAATCTGTGAGAACCACCAAGTACAGCACCTGGGTACGTTTTGGGGTATTTAAGCTGGTCTCCCAGACCACTCGGTGCTCAGGCCATCCTATCCAGAACCCCTTGCTGTCCGTCTGTGGTCCCAGTGCTGGCATTGGGCCACCCTCGCTGTCGTGTCTTTGCTTCGCCTCAGGATAAGTGAGTATCCCCCACCATCGTTGGGAACCAGCTAATGCGAAAGTCTCTGTATTTCCTACTCTGTATTTCTCAGATCTTGTGTGTTCTCTTGTATGCTTGTGCAAGTTTAGGCTCACGCCACACTAAATACACGTGTTTGGAACTTATCTGTAGTCTGCCTCTTTTTCACTAGAGTGTCTGGAATCGGGACCTCGGTATACATAGGTCAGACCCGCGCTAATTTTAGTTACAGACTGCTAAAGCTAATTTCCCCTTATAATAAAGAGCAGTTCTGGTAACACCAGTTATTCCTGAATATTTCCAGGATTACTAAGGATAGAAATATTGGTATATTTGAGAAGCACAGATATGATTGGGATTTCCAATTATACTTGAAAAATAATGTAAAGGTACTTTTCTGCTATATTTTTGGACAAGATCTATTGAATTCCATACCCTTAGTGCACTTGTTCTCTTCTGGAAGCAGCCTGAGAGACAAAGTGGGCAGAGAGAAGAGGTGTATGGCTAGGAGCTGCAGAAGTGACAAGAGTTGGAAATTCACATACTCTTCTGAAAAAAAATCATCAGATGCTGTCGTATTCTTTCTGTGCCATTCCTTTTATCTACTTGTGGCATGTAGTGGATCAGACACTATGGGAGAATCCTTGTAGAAGATTGAACAGTGCAGCCTTCAAGGATCAGAATAAGACTATGGGGCACTTTGGTCTTAAAGTTTATGTTCTGATAAAACCCCATAATGTTCGTTCCCAAAACCATTACACAAAGGAACAGGAAGATCCAAATGTTTGAAAAGTCCGAAACCAAGGTTGCCCGTTCAACTCAATGATAGAAATCTATCCAAACTGCATAATATACAGTGTAATCCAAAACAGTTATGCCCTTGTAAATCAATGGGCTTAGAAATATGTGTCTCTGCTTAGGATTCCACTGTTACTCAGCTCACAACATTTGTGACAACAACGTCCAAAACCAGGACATTTCTTAAGAGGAAATCTGAGGATTCTTAAAAATCAGGTGGCATGTTTTCACAGACAGAGATGGATAGGACAGCATAGTAGTCTAAATGTATGTGGTAAAAACATAATAAATCGTTTTTAGTAACTCCTTTATTTTTAATACTGTTGTATTTAGATTGAAACACACCATGGACTGCCTGCTTCAGGAAAGACAAGACATTACAGAAATGAAACCGAGTCTCTAAATCATTGTCTCCAGCACCCCCCCCCCAACAAAATTAACTTGAAAACTACATGAATACCATAAGTGTTCTATTTTTTGTACTCTGGGGAAAAGATGTTTGCTTTAGACAACAAGACCTAAAAGACTTGGACTGAATTGAACTACACAGCCCTAACATGTTTGCCGAATTATCTTGTTGACAACAGAGCAGAAATATACATTTGAATCCATTAGCTAAAAGGATCCATAAACATTTGGATAATGGCCTTTTACATTTTTCACCAGTCTATCATACATATCAGATCTTTTATTCTGAATAATTTTCCTCTTCCTAAAATATTGCTGCTGAAAAGCATTCCACTGAACAAATAAGTGTAAAGCATATTTCTCTAATTTCACTGGAGTGCCTTTTCTTCCTTCTTAATTTCTGTTCTTCTAATTCAAGCACATTAATGTGGACATAAAGGGATAATGACAGAGCATATATATTATTCTTTTTATTCATTCATTCATTTATTTGTAGCCTGCCTTTCTCAACAGAGACTCAAGGCAGATCACACAATGCCATGATTCAAGAAAACACTTCATGCACAAGTAAGCACTGAAGAGGCAGGCCATTGTTTATTTTAAAAAGACTGTGGACGGTGGCAGTTAACGTCAACCCAGTGTAAAAGTAAGCTACAGGAGGCTTTGCTGTGTGCAGATTAGTTATCCAGACTATATACCTAATGGCTAAATCAATTTTGTATTGAAGTAATGAGGAATTCACTGGTGGAATTCACTGGCATCGTGATAACCATGAGCATAGATGGCTTTAAAACGAGATTAGACAGATTAATGGAGGAGAACTCTACCAGTGGCTGCCATTGTGGCTAAAGGGAACCTCCATAGAAACTGTAAGCCTCTGAAAACCAGTGCTTATTTGCACAGTGTACTTTAAATAGCATAATTCTTACCGCAGGAGTTTTGTGTTCTTATCCTCCTGGTTTGGCACTCCGCGGCATCCCTCCTTTTAGTAGTACTAAATCAGTGCCAGCAAGCAACATCAGGAGGAAGCAATGTTCTCTCTGCTGTATATGTTAGGCCTCCAGGTCAACGGGTTGGCCACTGTGTGAAACAGAATGTGGGACTAGATGTCCCACTGGTCTGATCCAGCTGGGTTCTTCTTGCGCTCTGTTTATCAACACGTGTTCTTGCCATCCTAGTACCTTGATTTCTACCCCAAACGCCTTGACAGAGGCAGATCGGTATGAGGAACACATACACAAAATACCTCTTCCTGAATGAGGTAGCTGCTACATGGAAGTAATTTGATGTGGTCTCTAAACAATAGTAGGATTGAAAGACAATTTGGCCAAATTTTGAAATCCAGTGGATTTTTGACTTGGAATTTCTGAATTGAAATAAGACTTCATTTCATATTTGCCTGTTTGACTGATTGAATCAATTAGCATAATATAGTTCTAACAGTATAAGGTAAATCACATTTCGGGCAGTGCCAAAATCTGGACAGTTGTACTGCATTGATATCAGAAGACACACACTGTCAGATGTTCATTTCTGCTGCACAATGGGTGTCAAAGGCTGACACTGAATTATAAGTGTTCACTAAGGGCCAAGCTACACATGACGAAGTGTATTTCTCCCTGTTCACTTGCCCTCCACTCAATCCACTTGCCGTTCAAGTGTCATTCGTCATGTGTAGCTTGGCTCTCTGAGAGCCAGTTTGGTGTAGTGGTTAAGAGTGTGGGACTCTAATCTGGAGAACCAGGTTTGATTCCTCACTCCTCCACTTGAAGCCAGCTGGGTGACCTTGGGTGAGTCGCAGCTTCTAGGAGCTCTCTCAACCCCACCCACCTCTCAGGGTGATACTGTTGTGGGGATAATAATGACATACTTTGTAATCTGCTCTGAGTGGGTGTTACGTCATCCTGAAGGGCGGTATATCAATTGAATGTTGTTATTATTATTATTATTAAATATTTTTCAAGCTTCTGCCCATCCTCAAAATAATTAGAGACTATTCACCATCTCAGTCTTTAGAGTATGTTGAAAGGAATCTTGGAAGGGAGAGCAAATTCAGTGTTAAAGATTGCATCTTTGACTTCAGGATGTAGATTTGGGATGCAACCAAGAGAAAGTAAATCACATCCAAGGGTTTGAGGTTAACTCTTCCGTTTTGCCTAATCAAGGGTAGTGGTTAGATGTGGCCATGAACGTCACTTGTGAGCTCGGCCCAATCACTATCTCATAGACCAATTTACTGCATTAAATTGTTGTGTGGATAAAACATGGGAGAGGACATGTATGACATCCAGAACTCTTTGAAGGAAGAGTGTATTAAATTTAGAATATGATTGAACTGATATCCTAGATTTCCCTCCTCTTCAAAATGGAAAAAAGAAGTCCCTCATAAAAGAAGATGACACAAATCTAGCTTCAGTTCATTTTTGGCCAAGCCAAATGTAATCAGGTTTGGCTCCCCTGATAGAATTAGCATGACTGAAAAGTATGCCAGGTTTCAAAACAATTTCTAACAGTTTCTGAGATTCTGGGTAAGCATTTGGGCGAAAAAATGACATGTTGTATAGTGCCCAAGTCAGCCAACTGCTGTCACTGAATAATTAGACTTGCTAGCTAGAGAGAGGAAAGACTTCTTAAAATTATTAGGCAATAATGCAGAAGTTATATGAAGCAGAAAGGGCTCTGTACTGTGGTTTGAAGGAAGTTAGAGAAGGGTTTAAACCAGAATTAGGCATTGGGATGCTTTTGGCGAATACTAAACTCGCATCTCTCTTGAGCAGTCCACCTTTTCCTATACATTCCTGCACAACTTTGTGACTTATTGGGGGTTAATGAATCTCCTTAAAATCAATGTCCTCTTATCCCTACAATGTACTTGTGCAGATGGATAACAACTACTGAGCTCTTCTAGACAGATCAGTGCCCCACTCAGAGCGGTGAACAAAGTTAAAGTTATTATTATCCCCACAATACAGCTGGGGAGCTGGAGCTGCAAGGAGTGATTTACCCAAGGCCACCTGCTGAGCTCATAGCAGTAGAGGGATTCAAATCAGCAGAATGCTGACTCGTAGCCCAACCTTAACCACTATGCTACAGCAGCACACCACTACCTACATCACTTGGCCTGACCTGGTGGTCCCTGCACAACTGACTCCAGCCCAGTGGTGGCCTCCATGCTGCTGGACCCCACCCAGCAGTGGTCCTCAGCTGGACCTGATCTGGCAGCAGCCACCACACAGATGGGCCAAGAGTGGCAGCACCCATAGCCAACATGCAACTGGACCCTGTCTGGCCCAGCAGCCACCCAGTGCCCAAAAAAAGGGAAACAAGATATTGGGGTGAAAGGGATATAAGGGGAAATGAGATGCCCTGGCAAGTCCTTGAGGGTCCTTTGCTTGTGTGTGTGAACATATAATTCAACAGAGAAAAACTCACTTCCATCTAATTTGGGGTCCCTTAAAGCCTAGTGCCCTAGATGATCACCTAGTTTTTCTATATAGTAGAGCTATCCCTGGCTGGAAACAATCTTGTAAGGTGGGTCAGGTCATTATCACCATCAGGGCCGGCGGAAGGGTTTCTGGTGCCCACGGCTGCCCCTACATGCACGCGCACACCCCCGGACTGCGTGATGACGTCACTGCGTGATGATGTCATCACACAGCAAGCCGGCCCCATTGGCCGGCGGGTGGCTGGGACGGCACACGGAGGCTGCCTGCACACCCAGTCAGGCACTTTGGGTGGCTGGGGAGGTTCCACATGCCGACCGGGACACCTGTCGTGCCTGGCCCTCAGCTGCTGTGCTCGGCCGGGGGCGTGTGTTGTTGTTGGTGGTGGTGTCAGTGGTGGTGCAGGACTGGCCAGCTGCAGCAGCTGCGGGCCAAGCACGCCAGCTCCATGGCGCGTGCCTCCACCCCTGGCACCCCCTTCAGCGCTCCCTTCGGCGCCTCAGCACCCACGGCGCCTGCCTCACTGCCTCAATGGTGGCGCCGTCCCTGATCGCCATGATGCCAAAAGAGGCCTGAGATTGAGATTTAAGGCTGCCATCCCAATCCTGGCACCTTGCAGGAGGGTTGGGGGATGGAGGCATGGAGGGTGTGACAATAGCTGCATCACCACATGCCTTCTGGGCTTTACCATAGAGTTCCTGGGTAATTCCTAGAGTTACCCTATGTTAATTCTGGCTTTTTTCCAGAAGTGAAGTGGCAACACAACCAATGTTGCTGTTTTTAAAATATTTTTCTCCCACTGCAGCTTGGAGCAGCAGCAGGCAAGTAGGATTGCTGGTCAAATATCACACATTTTGTCAAATACCATAGTGTTGTAGTCATTCATCTCCTGGATTTCCTTATGTGGTTCCGAATGTGACAGGTACCAAGTACAGGTTATTTACTTTCACGACCTAGGACTCACATATCTGAAAGACTATCTCTACTCATACATTCCCCCTTGTATCAATTATAGGCTTCTGGTTGCCATCTTGTTCCCCTGCTTAAGGTGGCCTGTTTGGCATGTACCAGCAGTGCTTTTTTAAAGGGGGAACACTCTGGAATGGCATTCTGGCAGCTCTAGAATCTGCCCACGTGATTCCTTCCCGCGGGCTCTGCAGAGGAGGGTTAAGGTGCTTTCATTCTGCTTTTTTTTCATTCCTCAGTGAGTGAGTGAGTGAGAGAGAGAGAGAGGGGGGGGGGAAGGAGAGAGAGAGCAACCTGGGGCCCAGCGCGGGCTCTGAATAGGAGGGTTAAACTGCTTTGAGTTCATTCTGCTTTCATTCAGGGGTTTCTGTGTATGTGTGTGCTGCTTTGAGTTCATTCTGTTTTATTTTCATTGGGGTAGTGGGTGGGTGGGTGGGGCTGTGTGCATATGTGTGCTGCTTTGAGTTCATTCTGCTTTCTTTTCATTCCTCTATGAGAGAGAGAGAGAGTGCAAGCAGAGCTGCTGGGGCTGGCTCTCCAAAGGAGGCTAAGCTGCTTTGAGTTCATTCTGCTTTCATTTCATTCAGGGGTTTCTGTGTATGTGTGTGCTGCTTTGAGTTCATTCTGCTTTCTTTTCATGAGAGGTGGGAGCTGTGTGTGTGTGTGCTGCTTTGAGTTCATTCTGCTTTCTTTTCAGGAGGTGGGTGGGGCTGTGCATGTATGTCTGTATGTGTGTGTGTTGCTTTCATTCTTTTGTTGACTGAAGTTGACATGGTTATGGTCCCCACAGCTTTTGAATGCAGATTGGTTCTGTGTTTGTTAAATATATCAGTTATGGTTATTTGTATTAGTTAAAGTATCAGTTATGGTTATTCCAGTTTTATGCTAGGAATGTATAGCTATGTCCAAATTACAGAAGGCTTTCATCAATATATTTCATCAGCATATAAGTGACCTTATGTCTTAATACCTGTAACTCAAATGGTTCTCCCCACCCTCAGCTGATTAACATCACTGAAATTGCAGTAGACATATGGGTGTTAAGGAAGTTTTTATGAATATTGTCTGTCTGGGGCACTGGAATATTTATGAGCATTTCACAATGTCACAACAGCTTAGCCATTGGTAAGGTAGAGTTGGCAGGCAAAAAAAAAGCCATTTTAAACTAAGTATAGATCTAATGCAGCTAAAGTTGAGTATCTAATTTTGATTAGCTCCAGTAAAGCAAAACCCTCCCTGAAAATTTGAAAATTCAATATTCATTAGATTCGGAATTTCAGAGTGTGGAATTTTGAGAAAGAATTTTGGATTTTTTTTTCTATGCTGGCAGAGGGAATTCTGGATTTTTAGAGGCCCCCTCCTTCTTGCATATTTTAAAATATGATTCCAAAGAAATGAAATGTTTGAGAAAGGGAATGGAAGATTTCACTTTTTGTAGAGGATACAGAAAGGAAACAAACCCTTTCTCATAATAGTGTAATTTTCCAAGCTTATTAACATTTATCTCGTCATAATGCATTGTGCTGGGTTCCAGGAAGCAGCATCACTTCTGGGAATGATGTCATCACACATTTCTGGAAGCGAGCACGAGCAAAGCACGCACATGCATGTGATAATACAGAGTTCCACCACCTCTTTTCCCAGAAAAAAAGCCCTGTGTAGCAGAATCTATACTTTTTCCATAGTGGCTTCCACAAGGGAAAGGCGAGGTATAAATATTTTAAGAAGTCACAATAACACAGCATCAAGCAACAGATGGATCCAGCCTGAAAGAAAACAACTATCTTAAGACAACTGTTCACAAGAGGAGGTAATTTGAACCCAAGATTTTGTGATTTGTGAGAGTCTCATAAACTATTACATCCAGTCTGTACATAGAGTTTTCTTTTCCAAAGAACTTTAGTAGACATTCACTTATTTTGCCTTTAGTTTAACTGTGCCACTCTACCCGCAACTACAGGGAAAGTAACCCCCCCTTTTAATTACAGCAAGAGCAATGCTGAATCAATGCTTGTACAGCTCTTATCCCCTTTGCATCCTATTTGACGGTGAGGTGACTGGTGAGCTGCTGGCATTGTAGAAAAGGAGGGAAATAAATAATAAACGCTGCCTTTCCTTGCATCTGAAGTTAGCCCTCTTATAAATCACTATTACGGTCAACATTAAGGCTTGCTTTTTCTCTTTTATTGGCTCCCTGGAGCATGTCCAACCGGGAAGGCCTTGTCGAACTGCAAAACAGGGATTCTTAAGCAATGTAAAACACATCTAGATAATTTTTGACTGGCACTTGTTGCCACTGTGTTACGAATAAGGGCTAAAAGTTTTCAGAGGAAAAGATAACTTGGTGCAAGTCTCTGCACCTGTCCTCTCCTGCCCCAAGAAATCATTCAGTTTCCATAACAATCTTAATTTGATTTAGTTTCTGGATGGATACAGGCAACCCAAATGGAAACTTATTACAGTCTGAATGAAACTACATGGCAATCTGATTGTTTGGCTTGGATAGATGGGCATTTTACCTCATATTCCACCATACATATACATCTAGCATGTGGTAAAATCCTTCTTACCCCACAACAGATTAAAGAAGCTACTCAGAGGGAAACAGCTCATACCAAGTTAATCAGATTATCTCTACAGACTCTGGCTGGCTTGACCACATATTTTTACCAGACATTTTCACTGGGTATGTGATAAGTTATCCTTACTACTCTGAAGGACATTGTGGGGCCAAAATAGATGCATACAAGATCATAATTTGGGTCCAGTAGCACCTTAGAGATCAACAACATTTCCAGGGTATGAGCTTTCGAGAGTCAAAGCTCCCTTTTTCAGCTCCCCACCTGAACCAATCAACAAAAATCATGAATCTCTGCTAGTTTGTAAATTGCAAAGACATGCAGCCATGGTTAGGATCAGGGTCACGCAGGAAAGGAAGTGGGCTTTTAGCTCTTCAAACCCAACTCAGTTTCATGAAGCAAAATGGGCTTTCCTTTCTTTTTATTAGCAGATTTAAAGGGGGAGGGGATGTGTCCCTTTAAAACTTGTATTTTCTTCTTGAAAATGTTAATCACAGCACAAGAAGTCTGGTTTCAAATAGCAAAAACAGATGGATATGGAAGGGTTAAAGCCTTCCCTCCCTTGTGAGCCCATTTTAAATGATAGTGGTACATATGCCCAATTTGCCATTCACAGACTGCCAGAGATCCAAGATTCCTGTCACATCTATTTTGGCCCTCTGATGACTAGAGATGGGCACGAACCAGAAAAAAAATTAACCATGCGGTTCGTGGTTTATCGCATTTCACAAACCACGAACCATGAACTTTCATGATCCTGCCCCAGTTCACGAACTGGTTTGTTTGGTTCGTGAAAACTTCACATCCAGGTCAGCAAATCGTCACTTCCAGGCCAGCAGAAGGTCACTTCAGGGCTAGCAGAAGGCCACTTCCAGGTCAGCAGAAGGTCTGCAGGAAGTCCATCCCCTGTTGCCTAGGAAAAATTTACTACACATCAGATGCCAATGAGTGGTAAAATGGTTGTCTACATCTGCCCGTGGAAATAGGTAGGGGGGAGTGCTTCTGATTGGAACATGGCTTTTTTGACTTAGGAACCAGAGGACTGAAGCCATTTGAAGGCTTAGGTAGATGGGGAGGAATGGTACTTCAAGCTTTCCGGAACATTCTAATGGGAAGTTGCAGGCAATTATTCCTTATTAACTGCCTGAAGCACAACTCCTCTTTCACCTTTGCTGGAAGGCCTCAGCATTAGGGTAAACAACACAATGCTGTCTTTATCATAATGAGCCTTTGCTACTCTGTAGCAAGAACTTGTCAGAAACAGATTGTGATGTTGATTTCTCAATGGGGGGAGAGAAAGGGGGGGCTAAATTAGACTTCTATAAAAAGAATATTGCATATTTATTTCCACAATAACGCCAAAGGGGAAGAAAAAGGGGGGGGGGTTAGTCAAGAAGCAAGCAATTGGGTGAATAAATAAGCTTGTCTTTGTTCTCATCAATTAAGTTATTACATCAGTTGGAAAACCAGTGAATTATAATACAGATGTTTAATGAAACACTGCTGTGCCTATAAGTCAAACTCCTATTTTGTAGTGTGATTTTGGCTGCATAGTTTTGTGTGTGTTAAACCGTATTTATTAGCTGATACCCATTATTATTTTGAGCAAGGTATAATTCAGTTGTCAGGCTCCAGCACTGGGAAGGAGATTTAATCAGCGAGAACCCGCTTTGCTGCTGAGCATAAAACAATGCGGGTTTCATGAAGCAATCACACCAGTGTGGAAAAAATGGGATTAATTAGTATTGTACAAGAACAGGCAGCATGCTCATTAAAACCTTGTGAGCTGCCTCTTGATAAACTGCCACTTGATAGGGCCGCATTAATGTGACAAGGCGAAGACTTTATTTCCAAATCCTTTCTGATTATATCACACTTTTAAGTTACCTGGATTGACTCTCTAAGGCTTTTGGAACACAAAGATCAAAATTGCAACAAGAGATCCCCAAGGCACCCGGACAAAGGCACCCAAGCATACATAGCAAAGCTTCAAAAGATGACTTTCTTTCTTTCTTTCTTTCTTTCTTTCTTTCTTTCTTTCTTTCTTTCTTTCTTTCTTTCTTTCTTTCTTTCTTTCTTTCTTTCTTTCTTTAAAAAAAACTCCCATTCAAACATAATCAATTGTTGTGGTGAGGCAGCACCAAAGGTGGTAAATTTGCATTTACACTCAGCAGGTTGGGCTGAAACTAATTTGACAATTGGCAACCTCCCTTAATGAATCCCATATACAAATTTCACTGCTTGTTTACTGAACGCATCCTAGACTTATGGATAAATACAAGTCTTATGAATATTCCTTAAGCTTCAAATGGGGCTCTGAGGTGGGGATTAAAAACAGACAGAAGACACTCTTGCTATGTGCATATCTTTTATATCATTAAAATGTTGTGCTGTCCCAAAGATATGAATGCAGGTCTATTCCTTTCTCTCTTTATTCAGCTCCCTGTATCTTTTTCTCCAGCTAAGCCTATTTTCAGTAAGACATTTGTTTCAATGTGACAAAAAACGGTAAGGAAAAAGATGCCTGAATAACAACAGTAAATGTTCAATAGGATGCTGTTTTGATCTTCTGTGTTATTTTCCTCTAGGCACAATGTGTTATTCCTTCTTGAATTTTTAGTGGTTTTGATGATTTACTCACACACCAATTTCTTTCCCCTCTCTGCCCCATGGCTGTTCTGAATTAACAGCTATAAAATTTAATTTCAACTTTTAATAGTTAATGGAATCTATAGCCTACTCCCTGATGCTTAGGCGATCTGAGATTCCGGCTTTACATGTAGCTTTTAGCTGACATTGTATGTAAGGTAATTGCAAAGCAATATACTTGTCTGTCAGTATGTATTTGTAGGTGTGGAAAATGCCACTCAGAAAGCACAGATCTCCAATTCCCTAAAGCTCCCCCCCCCACACACACACAATTTTATTTTTTTAAAGCAAAAATCACCTTGTTAAAATCTCAACACCATATTAAATTAATGTTTTTTTCCCTTGCAACCTCCAAGTATTCAAGTTACCAATTATAGATTGTTTGCAACTGGATTTGTGCAGTTCCAGCCCAATCTAATGACGGAAGGCACCAGACCGCAGGCAAAGTACCCGGGAGCTGGCATGCTATGGATGAATACAACCCTTTACCAGAGTGATGTGTTGCAATATTATTAATTTAAAACCCTAAGATCTCATTGTTGTGATCTGGGCTGCATGAGGTAATGCAAGATGACAGCCATTGAATTAATAGAAAATGGGATTCATCTCTTGAAATTTCACACAAAACACAAACAGGGGGGAAGACAGACAAAATAAAAAGGAGACAGAGAGATAGACAGACAGATAAATGCCACTAATACTTTTAAATTTAAACAGGATGGATGAGATTTTTTTTTTAAAAAAGAGTGAATGGTATTTATCGGCTCTGATGGAAGAGAAGGTGCACTCTGTCCTCCAGTTGCGTCAAGCATTTCAGTGAATATTTTGCACTTTGTTTCTTTTATTCTTGCAAATGAAGTGCCTGCAGCTAATGCAGACTTAAGTGGAAATTTCAAGCACCAGCATCTTACAGTACAAACTAATAACAATATCCCCCCCCCCAATATTCCCTTCCCCAATGTAGACAACTATCAAACTCCCCAAAGCCCTTCTAACAGTCACATGACTGATTTATATTCCTATATCTCTGGAAGAAGTTATCAAGGTAGCTTAAATCATTCGTTTCCTCTAATGAACTGGACTTACCGAGAAAAGATTGGATTGAATTCAATCAAACAATTTCATTTAGGAAGGTGGGGTTTGGAGAAATTTTATACACCTTTGTATCACAACCTATGTTATACAAACCCAAGTATAATTTCTAAGTTGCAAATAGTAAACTTTTCCTGTGACTGCCATGCTGTGAAAGAAAATCAACTCTCTTAAGACCCATTCCCTTGAGAAGTAGAAAGAAAACCGGAGAGTTTCTTTTCTCAACTGAAAAAGGGAGCTTTGACTCTTGAAAGCTTATACCCTGAAAATCTTGTTGGTCTTTAAGTTGTCACTGGACTCAAATCTCGCTTTTCTCAAGAAATGTATTATGCAAGGTTGTGATGTCGCTATGGTCTTTTTTAATACTCATTGGTTAGGCCCATTTTATGGTACCCTTCCTCTTATAATTAACTTTTTTATATAGGCTCACCTATGTGCTCAGAAATTTGCATAAATAAAAGAGCAAGGCTCCTCTGAGGAGTTCCCAATCTAAACTTTGACTCAGAAGGCTTCAGTGGAGAAAACAGAAGAAAGATAAAGGCAAAGGAAATAGGCCATAAGCAGTTACAAAAGCAGTTTCTCAAATGTAAAGGTTAGATCCAGATCAATTTTGAAATTTTCACTGATTTCCCCCTTCCCCATGACATCACTCTCATGTCATTTCACAGGATCTCCTATCCCCTCTAGCAGCATTTTGCTGAAATCAATACGGTGGAACGGAGGAAGCAGAAAAGGTTTGTTCCACTGATGGAAAATGCAGATTGGATCCAACCCGTAATTTTCTGATTTTATGGGATGGATCCAAAGTGCAACTCTGTTCAGGAAACATACCGTTCTCACCTCTCTTCCCCATGTAACCATCCCTGCCCCCTGTATAGCATTCTTGTACATTAGGAGAACTGCAGAACAGCATAGAGAGGAAGAGAATCTGAAGTAGAAAAGGAGAAATGGGAAGTATCTTTCCTCCCCCTGAGCAGAAATGCATTTCTGTTTGTGGGACTTGGGATCCAATCCAATGTTTTATTTATTGATGTTGTTTAAAGATATTGTTATACCACTAGAGGTAAACACCTCGGTATTTCCAAACAGAAAATATACATGAAAACTACTGTGTCAGGTTGTCACCATGATTTCTGGAATGGTAAACACAAATCCAGGATTCTTAAGCATTTTGAAAAAAATACTTTAAAAATGCTTAAAAATTATATTGTCGAAGGCTTAAAAATTCTTTAAAATTCTTTAAAATGCTTTTTTAAAATCCATGTCTGCATTCAGGTGCTCACCACCATCATCAGATGTCTTGTTTTCCTTTAATTCCAAATTCCTTGGGCAACAGCATTTCTCCTTTCCCACTGGATCCTTGCAAGAGATCAGATGAGTGCTCCCAGCCAATCACCATGATAGACAAACCCAAGAGAAGGAATTTTTAAGGCCCACAGCTGCTGCTCTGAACTAGATGATATTTTCAGAGTACTGAGAGACTCCACCTACCAGGAACTCCTTAAACAGTAGTAGTAATTAAGGTATCTCTGCAGCAGATGCACAGCACAAAAACATGTATCTCATAGCAACTAGATGCTTGATTCATCATATGCAATCACGCACACACAGAGTCACTTTTTTAATTGAACTTTTTTCAAAGATTGCAGTGATGGGGTTGGGAGATCTGCAAAGAAAGCCTTCCTTATTTTGTGAAAGGAGACAACAGACTACAATAAGGAATAATGGCAAATGCAGAGTTATCAACGGGAAGGTAAAAACAATATTGTCAGTCAGACACTGTGAATGGACCTAGGATTTTTTTAAAAAATACCCGTAGCTGGCAACTCCTGCCAAGCTGTTACCATTCCTCCTTCCTCCCCATAGGAACAAGGGAGAGAAGTACACCAAGGGAAACCTACTTTGGGGGTCTGTAAATTGAACATCTTTGTCCCTTCTGCTTGAAATCTAGGAGGTCCCTATAACAGTATCTGTACTGTCATAGTATATGGCCAGTACTGATGTATACCTGATTGTGCAGTCAAACTCCATATGCTGATCTAGGATCTCTTGTACAGCTTGGATGTGTCTATCGATGGAAGTTCCCATCCAGGGCTACTGCGTGTTACACAAGACAGTTGCACAAAATTAGACCTGCATCAAAGACCTGGACTGCAACGTAATGGCGGCCAATGGAAAGCTTCACCAAAATGACATTTTCCCCACATCCTTGCATGTTTATACCCAGTTCTAGTTGTAACTAGATCAGTCACTAGTTAAGCTGAACAGATACCAACGAAGGATCATAAAGGAGTAGACAGAATATGCCTAGCTGCCAAAAGCTGGAATAATATTTGCATTAATAGTCAAAAGCAATCATCTTACTTAAGAGTTTGGATCTTCCGACAGCAAAATTACACTCCTGGAATGTGAACAAAATTTATTGTCTTGGCCATTTGAATAATAGCATAAGGCTTCTAAAGTAATATGTATTCCTATTACAGAAATATGTGCAGTGTTATGGGAAGTGATGAGGACTTTTACACAAGCCTTCATGCAGAATCTCTGCCATGGGATCCCTTCTGTTCCACAAGGTTTGGAGATGAGTCTCCAAATGCTTAAAGCCAATTTTTTAAAAAGGATAATAAGAGCTCTCTAATAGCCAAAAGTTATTACTGCTAAAGTGTAAATCAATGCTCAGTATGCATGTTCCAAGAATGGAATGTAAGTCGGAATGAGCTTTGTGTTAATGGAAAAATAATTTTAGATTACTCCTGTATATGTGGAGCCAGGTTCCGTAGACACAATTAGAGACTGAAGGCTGCAGCTTTACCCTTAGTTACTCCTTCAGGAGTCCCACAGACACCATCAGGGCTTTCCTGTACATAACTGAGAGTTGGATCGCTTCCCAAGGTCTTTGAAGTGCATTTGCATCTCCTGTCAAGTGAATAAAAGATATCTGTATGATGGCCAACACAGTGATTTTGTATCATTCTTAGTCCTGGTGCTCAGCCAAATGTGTTGATGACTAACTTGCTAGAAGTATACATAGAAGCATTTCTTTACTTATGGCTGTTTCCATATGCAGAATTCAAACTCCCAAACTCCATCCTCCCTTAGATCTAGGAATTTCCTGAGCCAGAATTGGCAACCCTACATACAGTGGCAAACAACAAAGATGGGTGACATTGCAGCGGAATGGGCACCAGAATAAAACACTCAGCTCTCCCAAACCTTCAACTGTTTGGATATCAGTGAGGTCACTCTTCCAAGTACATGGTGAGAGTGTTAGGATCTGTACCTGCCACTCCAGTTCATGGTCCAAGTGGCATAAGTGACCACATGGGGGACCATGAGGACATGAGCAGCACTTACACTGGTGGCTCCTGGCTTCCTTGCCCACACCATCCGTTCTGCCACAGGTCCAAAACAGGCTAGAGAAGAAAGCTTTGAATTTTGAAAAAGACTTCACCTCTAGGTTGCTATCAGCCCTTCTCATCCTCTCCTTCCTCCCTAGAGAAGGACTTGGATATCCTTAGCAAACCACCTATTGCTCATTGTTAGAAGAGGGTTGGTGCTTCCTGTAGACATCTGAGTCCCTCTGTGTTAGCAGGAGGAACAAGGGTTATGAGTGTGACAGAGGCAAAAGCATTTTTAAAAGGCAAAGGTTTTGTCTCTAGCCTAATCTGGTTCTGAGTAACATTTCTCACCCACATCTCTACCAACTCTACCAAGGGGCCTTGGACCTGAGCTACAAGAATGGAATAAAGCCTCCCCCTTCTGTACTCTCCAGTCACTGCTGGCCCCCTGTACTTTGATGGGGCAGCAAGGCAGCCTGCTAGGGTACACCAAATGGTTTCAACTTGCTCTGGATCCTGGATTAGGGAGGTGACAGCCAATAAGAATAGCTGCAGTCCAATCCTGTGCATATTTAAACAGAAGTATATCCCATGGAGTTCAAAGGGGGTTACTGTCAATAAGTGTGTGTAGCATTGAAATCTTAAAGACTTATAAGTAGAAAACCACAAACATTTCTGAAAAAGATAACACCCTCCCATTTCAAAACCCCTTTTCTATCTCAGAACGCCTTCCCACAACAGCACACAGTTTCTTCTGTTCTTAGTTGGTCCTTCATACCCATAGTTTTTACCAGATCTATTTGAAGTTTCTGACAGCACTAATTCATTGCCTATCACTTTATCCACTGCAATAAACTAAATCTAGTACTCTGGAAGCTCTGGCCACAGAAACATAGAGCTGGAAGGAACCCCAAGGGTCAGCTAGTCCAATCCCCTGCACAATGCAGAAAATTCAAAGGTACCTTCCCCACAAAGCTACCTCTTGTGGTCTCTGACTTCACAACAGCTATGCAAAACTTGCAGAATTGTAAATGACTGCCAGGTTGTCTTTTTCTCCAGTTCTGGTGATTTTTTTTTTAAAAGGTAAGTCTAGTTTTTGTTTCTACAGTCAGAGTAACTGTCCTAAAGTAGCTTCCACATATAAACACATATAACATTTGGAAACTGAGGTGTTGGTTCAGAAAGGACTGTGAAAACAATTAGTCCAGAGAATGCTTCGATGGAACATTATGCAGTTCTGCTACTGAAGCTAATAGCCCAATTCTAAACAGAGTTAAAACAGTCTAAACACATTGATTTTAATGGATATAGGCTGGAGTAACTCTGTTTAGGATTAGATCCAGAGGAGTAAGCCGTGTTAGTTGGAAAATAGTAAAAGAGTCCATTAGCACCTTTAAGACTAACCAACTTTATTGTAGCATAAGTTTTTGAGAACCACAGCTCTCTTCATCAGATGCGTCTGATGAAGAGAGCTGTGGTTCTCAAAAGCTTATGCTACAATAAAGTTGGTTAGTCTTAAAAATGCTACTGGACTCTACTATTCTGTTTAGGATTGCACTGTACTGCAGTCTAGTCTTATCAACTGTCTGGATGGGAGGCTTCTAGAGCTGCCAAGTGAGATACAATGTGGAGTCTATCAATTACAGAATCCTTCCGGAGGTCAAAGTTCCACATTCCACAGTGGGTTAACATGGAATCTACCACATCCTGATAGACCAAACTGGTCAACCTACTTTAGAAAGCAGCAACGTCCCTAATTCAACAGAAAACGGAACTGTCAAAAGAGCTTCAAAAACGCACATCTCTTTGGTGAGTTGCATTGGTATGTTACACAGAAACAGACCCATCACTCTAAAATTCTCTTTAGTTTTTGCCAGGAAATAGTGTTTTTAATTCTAATTGGCATTTCTGAGCCTATAGCAAGTGCCAGTCACATTAGTGAGAAATGACATTGGCCATGACATGGGAAAGATACAAGCCTTTTATCATTTTTTTTAATGAATTCAGTATTAATAAGAGGGGACCAATTTCCAACTGTATTTAGTTGCTGAGATTAACCCTGGACATTAAGGATTAGCCTCATCCCAACTGGTACAAAGTCTACACACACATGACTTCTTTTATTGATACTCCTCTCTGATTCCCTCTCCTACATCTGCTGCTTCTCTCCCAGATCCCTCTCAATTGAGGGCCAAGCTACAAGTGACAAATGACACTTGAAAGGCAAGTGAACAGACTCACGTGTATTCCTCCCTTTGCACTTGCACTCCACTTGCACTCCACTCAATGATCGAGTGGAGTGCAAGTGGAGTGCAAGTGAACAGGGAGGAATACACGTGAGTCTGTTCACTTGCCGTTCAAGTGTCATTCGTCACTTGTAACTTGGCCCTCAGATTGTAAACTCCAAAGGAAAGAACATGCATCTTTGGCTTACATGATTTTGTCAGGTATCTATGGTTAGAGTACTGGACTAGGATCTGGGAGACTCAAATTCAAATCCCAAGGGATATATGGGAGGAGATGGTCCTTTAGACATATGTGTTCAAGGCTATAAAAGGATCTAAAGATCTTTACCAACAACTTGACTTGGACTCAAGACGAACCAGCATCCAGTGTAGCTATTTTAAGATAAGCAGGACATGTCCCTGCTGGCTAGCTCCTGGCAATAATCGGGCTGGTACATTCTAAACTGAAGAGCCCCGTGGCACAGAGTGGTAAGCTGCAGTACTGCAGCCCAAGCTCTGCTCATGATTTGAGTTCGATCCTGGCGGAAGCCAGGTTCACATGACCAGCTCAAGGCTGACTCAGCCTTCCATCCTTCTGAGGTCGGTAAAATGAGTACCCAGGTTCCTGGGGGTAAAGTGTAGATGACTGGGGAAGGCAATGGCAAACCACCCTGTAAAAAGTGTGCCAAGAAAACGTCGTGATGCGACGTCCCCCGATGAGCCAGTAATGACTCAGTGCTTACACAGGGGGACTACCTTTACCTTTACCTACATTCTAAACCAACGGAAGGTTCTGGACTGTCTTCAAGAGCAGCCCAATCTACAGCACATTGCAGTAGTCCAGTCAGGAGATTACAAAAACATGGATCAGTGTGGCTAGATCAACAGAGTCTAAGAAGGGTAAGAGTTGATGAATAAGCCAGGTGATAGAAGGCACCCTTAGCCACTACCCCACCCTGTTTTTCAAACAGTAAAGTTGAGTCTATGAGAACCCCTAATTTCTTAACATGCTTTGCAAATGCCAACTTCACTTCATCCAGTACAAGTGGATCCAATCCCTCCAAAACATCGGCCTTCCCAGCCAGCATTACCTCTGTCTTGTCTGGATTCTGTTTCAGCTTGTTCAACTGCCGCCACCTTACCACAACCTCGGAGCACTGGTTCGGAGCCAGGAAGGGTTGAGTGTCATCTCTGTATTGATGACACTCAACTCCAAAGCACCAGACTGTGATTTCAGTCACCAGATTCATACCAATGTTGAAGAGCATAGGTGAATAAATAGAACTCTGTGGAACTCCTCGGGACAACCCTCTCCTCCCCTATTGATTCTGCTCCTCTTGTCAATAACACAAGTAGAGGCCATCACTCCTAAGGACACCATCAGCATCAATTAGCAAGACACATAACAAAAGAATTAGGGCTGTTCCATTCTTATATCTTACCAGAACTTTTCTGCAAAGAGCTTAGGTCAGTGTACATGGCTTCCCCCCACATTTTGTCCACACAGCAATCTGGTGAAATAGAGAGTGCAGCTGACCCAAAGTCACCCAGTGAGCTTTATGACAGAATCAGGATTTGAACCTCAGCTTCCCAGAGCTTTGTCCAATACTGGCTTGTTATATGTCAATAATGGCTTGGATCTACTGGAATGTTTCCATAGATGGCAGGATTTCTACCCATGGAGTGTGACTTTCTCGTCTCTCCGTTCCTGCTGCAGCCTAAAATTCCTCTTGAAATGCTACAGCATTTTGGGCTGTGGTGGGAGCAGGGTGGTGAAAAAGTAGAGTTCTAGAGACAGAAATTCTTCTGTCCAAATGTTCCAGTGGGTCCATACTAATGGCTTTTCATGTGATCTTTTCAGTATCCAAGCAGCTTCAAATGCCTCTTCCCATCCTTAATTAGGCTCTGCACAGGTCAGACAATGAATATAGATAATGAGCGAAAAACAAAATACTTAGCAGACAGGAAATATTTTGCTTGTGTCAGCCTCTGCTCTCTGTCTTCGTTCTTTTGACAAAGCAAGGCTTTGACTCATTTGGAGGAATTTCCCAGGGTGGGAGATCATTCGGCCACCATATTTTGCAAGCTGTATAGCAGTTCTGAAATTGGGTGGCTTTTTTTTTAATTATTGCTGCTCTCTGAACTAGTATTGATGTCCTTTAAATTGCAAAACCTCTTTAGGAGCAATTCTGTTCATTATGACTAGTTTTCTGTATTAGACACACAGAGTTTAATTTCAAAAAATTTTGTGAGGGTTTTTAGGAGGCGGGGGGATAGGCACTGGTGGGATAAATTAAGTCTATTTTCCCCTTGATTGCCTTGTTGAATCTCTTTGTAACTTCACCTTGTATTCCTTTCTGTTCAATACTTTTCAAAGTACTGAGAGTTTAAAGAGGCACAATAAATCCCAGATCAGTTTTTAATGACCATGGTAAGCCTGCTTGTAATATGTCAGTAGGCTGAGCCTAAAAGCCAATGGGGAATAGGCCATTTCTGCCTTAGTAATTGCCTCCACAGAAAGATTTATAATGTCATTATGTGAATCTACAAGAAATAACTCATAGAAGTGAAATACCCTAAAAAAATTACAATTCTCTTAAAAAGCTGGTCTTTCATAAAGGCTAAATCATAAAACTACTTTCTAAAGATATTTTATGCTTAAAAATAAAACTCAATAAAAATAGAAATGCAAGAAGATTAAATCAATCAGATTCTTCTTGTATCTGTTTGCAAGCCAGTTATACGTTGGGCAGAGGAGTGATGCAGCACACAATTAAGTCCTGATCGTTTGTTGCTGGAATCAGAGACGAGGACAGAAAGAAAGATGGTTTTTATCCATTTTTCCCTCGATCTGTGTTCTATTCCTTTGGTGGGGGGAGAAATGAACTATGGGGAAGAAGGTGGGATGGTTGATTAGCGGTGGAATAAAATGTGTTTGAACCTACATCCCACACTTCTGAGCAGGAAAAGAATCAATGACAAAACCAGTAGAATGTACCCCATTCAAATTCAGTTTTTTAAAAAACGGGAACATACTTAGTGGTAAGATGCGGCATAATATTGCACTCATTTTTAAACTTCCTACCTTCAGAGAGACTTTTTCATCATTAACTAAGCCCTGCACAATGACCACAGATTCCCTCTATAGGACAGGGCTGTGGCTCAGTGGCAGAGCATCAGCATTGCATGTGGAAGGTCTCTGGTTCAAGACCCAGTATTGGTTCAAGCCCCAATACCTCCATTTGAAAGGATCAGGAAGGAGGTGGTGAGAAAGACCTCAGCCGGAGCTCCCGGAGAGCTACAAGTTAAGGTAGACAATACTGACTTTGATTGACGAATGCAATCATGAGTGCATATTACAGGGAACATTTTAGGGCCTACCTGTTGATTGTGCATACAGAGGAATATGCTCATTACTAATTAGTCAACCATTCCTGAACTGTACATAAACCAGAAACAGCAAGTTAGCTGTTTTTTAGGCAACTTAGCATCAGCACCGATGCTCCCATTGAAAAATCCCTCAAAAGTTGCATTTAAAAAGTGAGAAGAGAAAGAGCTTGTTCCACCCCGCCCCCCTTCCAAGGTCATTGGGGACAGAAGCAGTGTTTCTGAGATCCCCATTGCAAAGGGAGAGGAGAAAGTGTTCATTTCATTTTTCTCTACAGCCCAAGCTGACAGCTTGGGGTAGGGAAAAAGAAACAGTTTGCTTCTCTTCTTTCTCTGCCACCCAAATTGAGAGCTCCAGCTGCAAAGCACAGAAGCAATTTCCTTTTTCTCTGCAGCCTAAGCTGGGAGGGGGAAAAATCAGCTGGGCTTCTGATCACCCCCAGTCCTAAACTTGCTGCATCTCAGGAAGTCTGAGAGGTAGCAAAATTTCCCAGATGGGAGATCAGAAGAACCTGATGTCCCGCTGATCAAGTTCTGTCTCTGCATACTAGCACATTGCCTGGACTGGCTATCTACCCTGCATATTTACTAACCTTCCTGCTTAGACTTTACTTATCAACAGCCCCCCAAAACAAACTTCTACTGCTTTTGGAACGGCAGCACCACCCCAAAAGTTCCAGCTGAATAGGGTCTGGAGATCTCCTGGAATTACAACTGATCTCCAGGCCATAAAGATCAGTTCTTCTAGAGAAAATGGCTGCCTTGGAAGATGAACTCTATATTATATCCAGTTGAGTTCCCTCCCCTTCTCAAATCTTCTATCCCCAGGCTTCACCCCCCCCCCCAAATCTCCAGGAATTTCCCATATTGGAGCTGGCAACCCTATGCTGAAATAGATCAAAACCGCACCCACACTGGAGAGATCAGAAGGTGAACATATTTAGAAAACTATGCTTCAGGCTTGGCCTGTTCAAGCTGTGGACAAGTCAGGTTGTTCCAAGTGCTCTGGCAAAAGCATTATGCTTCCCCTCCCACAACACACCCCATCTTGGCAAGTGCTCTGCCATCCCAGATTACTCTTCCTTCTGTAGTTGGAAGTTCTTTACTTTGAAATCGAATTCATCTGCATACAATCAAATAAGCAAGCTTCTTATTATGGGCACTCAGAGCTATCTAGAGAGGATACTGATAACTCTATTACCTGCCTTTCATACGGAATTGCCGCTTCTCTGTATCTGTGCAATTCCCATTAGCATTAGTAGTAGGATGCAAGCATACCAACAGAGAAAGAAATACATTTAGGAGATCTTTGATTTATTTACCTCCACTCGCTACTTGAGACCATGTTACTTTTTTAAAGTCTTCTGGGGATTCTGTCTGGGTTCTGGGAAAGGGTGGGGTATCATTCCTAGCATTTCTAAAGCACACTAAAATGCTTAATGATTTGGGGAAGGTAATGGAACAGAAATTTTGGAACTGCCTGCTTGATTATTTTTTTTAAATAACATCTAATTCCAAAGATGCATTTCTCATAAAAGCAACTCAGTAGATTCAGAACTGGAAATAAATGTGATGTGCAGCTGAAGGTTAGCACTTAAAAGTATCATAATCTGGGTCATGATTAGAGGAAAGATGCCAAAATAATGATTATAGACAAAGGCAGTGTGTGTCTCTGTGTGTGTTGGATGGGAGGAGTAATGCTTTAGAGGAAAAGTTCCTGGCAGAAGTGGACACTTCGTAGCTGCTTCCTTAAACTGCAGGATCTGAACCTTGTTTTCAGGAATGTCATAGGTAATAGGACAGAAGCTGAGAGATTAAAAAAACCCTCAGGAAAAACAAAAGTTGTAGAAATCTCATATTGCTCATTCTCTTAGAGACTCACCCTGTATGGAAATTCAAAATCAGGATTAAATAAGGAAGAGCAGTTGGGCAGGATTAAGCTGACAATTGGTTCACTCCATGAGGCCTCCTCCTTTTTTTTGCTATTGTGGGCCTCACATCTTTCTTGAGCGGCTAGCTAAGAATATAATAGAAGGATAAAGCGTTAGGGTGATGGACTGGAAGTTGCAATTGTTATTCCTGTCCTCTAAATATGGATAACATTTGATGGCCCCAGGACAGAAGAGGGGGTACCAATCTTGTACATAAAGAAGACCCGCTCTGGAAACCTAAACAAACTATAGATAGCTGTTCCTTTTGTAAACAGTTTTGCCAGTGAGGAATTTTTTTTTTATTTAGGTCTGTTCATATAAGAGCTGATTATAGACTGCTACTAACTATAAATCATGTTATAGGTGACTTTTTTTCCCCCTTTGGATAAGAAAAGTAATAACCCTTGAAAACTTGAAAGTACAGTTATGTTCACAGCTGGTCTGAGGACCAAACTATCATCCTGTTGCAGTTTTTTAGCATTCAGCTTTTTATTCTCTTCTCCTCCATTGTGTAATTTATTCTCTTCTCAACTTTACTTTTGCAATTAAATGAGACCTGTGTCTGGGATAAATGAGTTCTTTCTTCATTGACAGAAAAAAGAGAACTAATTCAATTGGGAGACGGAAACAGATTTACAGTGCAATCCTAAACAAAGCTATACCTTTCTAAACCCATGAATTTCAATGGGCTTAGAAGCATTTAGCTCACTTTAGGAGGGAACTGTTAATAATCTCAGTGTTTGCCCAGTTTGGAGAATCCCCCAAAATCCAATGGTCAATCCTATGTCTGCATAATTCATGGGTCAGTTCCATCATGCACCCACACAATCAGCAATGTCAAAGTTCAGCAATAAAACACAGTATTACATAGTTGGTTGTATCCAGTATGGGCCTTATAAAAGCAGAAGATACTTTCACAATTCACAACAAGCATATTGTTGTGAAAAATAACTATGTGTATTTCCCTCAGTTTGTCTTCAGAAATCTCTTGTCTTCAGAAAAGTGAAGTGATGTGGAAATATGCAGCTCCTCTGGGGATCCCATAGTACTGGGGCAACTACTGAGAAGGCCCTGCTGGATGACAATCTGGAATCCTCTAAAGATGGAACCCTGTTCAGGGCCTTGCCAGTAAATTTTAAACTATGGGAGACGAGGTGGTACCATGTGGAAGAAACTGCTTCTTGGGATACTTACAGTGCCAAAGCAGGGATTCTCCAGGAATTGCCCATTGCAATAAAGCAGATTTCAGGTCCCCCACGGGACCTGAAATCCAGGAGCGAACTCTTAAAACAACCCATTTGAGAATAATTTATGGGATACAAAATAGTTTCAAGATTTTAAAGAACTGCATTCCATATTGTGACTACCAACCCTGTGCATTTACTTTCAAGATCTCAAAATGTAAGAAGAGAGAGAGTTTGCATAGAAGGCAGGAGGATAACAGAAAGGGAATCTGTCACAGATATTTGAAAAAAGCACACTCTCTCTTTTTCTCTCTCTCTTTTTATAATTGCTTCCCTAAAAACATTTCAACCAACCCCTTAAAATGATGATCCTTCAAATGCATTTTCTATCTGTTTGCTTTTAAGAGACAAACTTGTTCCAGAGAAACAAGGCATTTGGAGTACTTAGGGTTTTTTTTTCAAGAACTAAAAGATGTTTAGAATAATGAAGGGCATTATTAATGTATCCCAAACTATGCAAGAGATTTGGGGAACAGTCATACAAAAAAAATCCTTTTTTAAAAAAATAATATGGAGACTAGAGTAGCTTTATCTCTAAAAACAATTTGTGGGATTGTGACATTCATAAACTGCTCAGTTATTTACGGCAACTGGATTTGTAGCAACAGAAATCTTTTTGCAAGGCTCTGCAATCACATTGGTCCAAAGTGCAGCCTACATATGCTGTAGAATGTGGTCACAGAATTTTCAACAAGATCTGGGATCCAGTAGCATGTTAAAGACTGCTGGAGCCAAATCTTTATTTTCTATTACAAACCAACATGGCTACTCACCTAAAACTATCTTTGCGAGATGACTGAATGGGCTGTACCACTTCAGACAATGGGAAAAGGGGCACCACATGATTAACGTTTACCCATGTAAAAATTCCAATAAATTAAAAGGAGAAAGAATTCATTTTAGCCTTTTGTATGCTGAGCTACTAGGGTTGCCAGGGACCTGGAGTCCCTTGACAGGGGATCCCCAGGTCCTTATAGTCTCCTGGCAGGGGATTGGGAGCCGGCACTTATCCTGGCTTCCTTTCTCTGCATGTGCATGAGCATAGCACACATGTGCTCCCAGCTCATGTGATGATGTCACATCAGTGAGTGACATCATCATGTGGGGTCAAAGGGCACCCCTGGGTCAAAGGGGGCCCTTGTTGCCACCACCGGCCACTCTTGCTGCGACCGTGGCCGCTCACTCTCACCGCCACCACTTGCTCTCGCCGCAAATGTGGCCTGCTCTCATTTGGTGCACAGGGACAATGGTGGCAAGAGATGGCAGCAGCAAGAGGCAGTGGCGGTGGTGAGAATGGCCTGTTCTTGCTACTGCTGCCACCACCGCCCGATCTCACAGTGTGGGAGCATGCCCCTGGCCCAGGGTGCACCAAGACATCCGGGGAGGGGGCACCCCAGGGAGTGCACCCCCCGCCAACCACAACCAGATAAGTGGGCATGGGGGGGAAAGGGTGGGATCTGGGGATCCCCTGCCCCGAGCGGGGGAATAGCAACCCTATGAGTTACTTCCAAAGAATTATTAATCTAGAAGAATTTTGAATAATGCAATCCTTCTTGCTGAAGTTGGAAGTGGTACAGTCCATTCAATTTCCTCAGGAATCTGCAACTCTAGAGCTACCAGCCCCATGGTGGGGATCCCCTGCTCGAAGCCTCTGATCCCGGCCACTACTCACCTGATTGGCATAGGAGGAAGACGTGGGGAAGGGTTCAGGAGGCAAAATACTTCCCAGGCAAGCTTGCAGTGGGCTTGCCTCCCAGTGGGGCATGATGATGTCACTTCCAGGAGTGGCACCATTGTTCTGGCTGCAGGAATGCTCCCATACTTCTCTTGAAGCTGATTGGGGCCCCAGATCACATTCCCACGATCAGCACCATGAGGTCACTCCCAGAAGTGACGTTATTGTGTGGGTGCCAGGAGCACGCATGCGTGAGGAAGATCTTTCTGATAAGGGCCAGGTCCCCTCCCTCCCACTGGGAGGGTAAGGGGACCTGGCAACCCTACCTAATTACCACCACATTGTACCACACATTTAGACCAGGTCTTACATTAGGTTTCTAGTGTTACCAGATGACATCAACAAAAATACTGAACACACTTGATAAAAATTTGTCAATCTTGTGGGGACCACATGGTGTGGTAAGCTGGTCTGCTGAGCAGGAAGCAGCAAGGCAGGCCACAAAGTACCACAGCTACTTGTGCAGACTTCACACCACACTAACACAGCCAGGCAGTTCCTCAGCCAAATATGAGTGGTTTAGCGACTCTTAAGCCCTGAACAAAAATCAAGGATGACCCCCTACACCTCCTTTGTTCCTGCCTAATTTACTAATTTTATAGGGTTATTGTGAGGATAAAATGGATGAGGGGAGAATGTTGCAAGCCCATTTGGGTCCTCATTAGGGAGAAATCTGGGGTTTAAATGAAGTAAATAAATATTTACACCATTAAGGAACATAAGCCAAAGCAATCCCTGTTTCCATCCCACTCTCATCGTTGTCCTGAAGGGTGATATATAAATCAAATATTATTATTATTATTATTATATTATCTCTACAGCTGCATCATCTTTGGCTGCTTTTATTAAAACCACCCTTGTATTTGACAATATGTTGTCTCTGTGATAGTGTTCCCAGTGGCGGGCAAACTTCCTGGGGTTTGCTCTGTTGTCTGGCAATCTGCCAGCAATCAATGGGAGATAGCAAGTCCAGTGGAAGTTGCATGCCACTGGCAGGCATCCAGGCAACACATGTGGCATGTGGCAACACATGTGGCACTCCTGGAGGGAGTGACAATGTTAATTCCTGAAATGACATCATTGTGCCGGCCTCAGGCATATTCCAGCACTTCACTAGGGCCAATTTTGTCCCCAATCAGGACAGAATTAGCCCCGTGCAAAGTGCAGGAACACACCTGTAGTCAGCGTGATGATGTCAGTTCCCAGAAGCAACATCATCAAGCAAATGCCAGGAATATTGGCTAAACTGTTATAGTTGCTTAGCAACAGCCACTGAGGGCATCTAGTTAACACTAAAGGTGCTCCTTTTATCATTTTGGGATTTTTTGTTTTAAAAATGTACTCTTTTTAGATTTCAGATTTTTCTGCAAACCCCAGTCATTTTTCAGAGCTGTAGGAAGATCTGTCTTGTCTATTCATGACTTCACTCCCCAGATTTAAGTAGCCATATATCAGGGCCACCTGGCGATTAGTATATAAGATTAGCATAGTGAAGAATTCAGACAATTCTTTAGAAACCATGTTGCAAGGGGAAACAAATAAATTGCTGCTGCTACCATAAGCATCCAAGAAAGTAATCAAGTAATATGCAATTTGCCAAAAGCAGACACAAAGCCTGAAGCGTATTATACTGAATTCCAAGGGATGGTCTCACGTCATGAGTAGGGGTGTGCAAGCCAAAAATTTTTGGCTAAAGCCGAAAGCAGAAAGCCGAAAGAGGATTCTCTTTCGTATAAGCCGAAAGCCGAAACGGCCAGCCGTTTCGGCTTTCGGCTTTCGGCTTACTTTCGGCTTTCAGCATTAGGCTTTTTCAATGGGAAAATGCCTCCGGCGTCTTCCCGGACGTCTGGGGGAGGCATTTTCCCACCGAATCAGCCCACAATTGGTGGGAACCTTCCTCTAACCCCTCTCTACAAACCCCCCAAGTTTCAGACCGATTGGACTTTGGGGGGCCATGTTATGGCCCCCCAAAGCAGGTCCCCCTATCCTCCCATAAGAAAGCGAAGGAGCAGCATATTGTTAGCATGCTGCTGCTCATCTTCTTCATTATTTCCTATGGGGAAAAATGAAGAAGCAGGCTTCCTTTGCCAGGGGTGGCATTTTGCATGCAAAATGCCCCCTTACCCTCAGGGGCCCTTCTCCCACCCTTCCTCCCACCCCCCACCAAGGCTCAGCCTGCTCCCACTTGGGGGGGCATTTCATGGCCTCCCCAAGTAGGTGCTCTAATCTCATCTCTACCACTGACAGCTGGGGGAGGCTTGTCTTGCCAGGGGTGGCATTTTGCATGCAAAATGCCCCCCAACCCTCTGGGGCCCTTCTCCCACCCCCACCAAGGCTCAGCCTGCTCCCACTTGGGGGGGGGCATTTCATGGCCTCCCCAAGTAGGTGCTCTAATCTCTACCACTGACAGCTGGGGGAGGCTTGTCTTGCCAGGGGTGGCATTTTGCATGCAAAATGCCCCCCAGCCCTCTGGGACCCTTCTCCCACCCTTCCTCCCACCCCCCACCAAGGCTCAGACTGTTCCCACTTGGGGGGGGCATTTCATGGCCTCCCTAAGTAGGTCCTCTCAGCCCCTAAAGTCCACCCCTTACAGCCCCACACAAAGCCAATTCCCCCCCAGCTGCCACACACAGACCCAAATCCCCACATTAGCCCCTCACAGACCCAAATCCACCCCCACCTGCCCCACACCCATAACCCCAGGAACAGGCTGGCAAAGGCCAGCCCTCTCCCTTTGTTCCCTATGCTGGGAACTTCTAAACTCTCTTTCCCTGGGCAATTCTGCACAGCCCAGGGGTGCCACAATGGTGGGCACACTTCTGAGTGCCAGCTGGTCCCTGTGAAAGAGCACCTGAACCACAGACACCCTCCCTCAAATTCCCCCACCACCTACAGAGATGGCTGGCCAGCCAGCCCCATTGTTCCCTATGATGGGAACCAACTGCACAACAAAGAATAAAACATGAACAACACAAAATAAAGTTTTTAAAAAAATATTTTCTCCCTTCCAAAGTACAAGTAGGCAAAGCATTATGACACATTACACCAGCAGTCCCCCACACAGAAAAATAACACAACTCACTTAACATCAGAGAATCACAAAGCACGATTCCTGTCAAAAACACTTTATTTCTTGAACAGCTTTAGGTTACACAGCAGGGGGGAACACCAAAGGGCACGGCAGCACTATCTTACACAAAAATAACACAACTCACTTAACATCAGAGAATCACAAAAACACAATTCCTGTCAAAAACACTTTATTTCTTGAACAGCTTTAGGTTACACAGTAGGAGGGCACAACAAGGCATGATAGCAATGTACTACAAAAAATAATACAACCCACTTCACCGTTTTTGACAGCAATTGTGTTTGTGTGATTCTCTGATGTGAAGTGAGTTGTGTTATTTTTGTGTAGTACACTGCTTTCCTGCTCTGTTGTGCCTTCCTACTGTGTGACCTAAAGCAGTTACAGAAATAAAGTGCTTTTGACAGCAATTTTTTGGGGTGATTCTTTAATGTGAAGTGAGTTGTGTTATTTTTGTGTAAGATACTGCTTCCATGCCCTTTGGTGTTCCCCCCCTGCTGTGTAACCTAAAGCTGTTCAAGAAATAAAGTGTTTTTGACAGGAATCGTGCTTTGTGATTCTCTGATGTTAAGTGAGTTGTGTTATTTTTCTGTGTGGGGGACTGCTGGTGTAATGTGTCATAATGCTTTGCCTACTTGTACTTTGGAAGGGAGAAAATATTTTTTTAAAAACTTTATTTTGTGTTGTTCTTGTTGTTGTGCAGTTGGTTCCCATCATAGGGAACAATGGGGCTGGCTGGCCAGCCATCACTGTAGGTGGTGGGGGAATTTGAGGGAGGGTGTCTGTGGTTCAGGTGCTCTTTCACAGGGACCAGCTGGCACTCAGAAGTGTGCCCACCATTGTGGCACCCCTGGGCTGTGCGGAATTGCCCAGGGAAAGAGACTTTAGAAGTTCCCAGCATAGGGAACAAAGGGAGAGGGCTGGCCTTTGCCAGCCTGTTCCTGGGGTTATGGGTGTGGGGCTGCTGGGGGTGGATTTGGGTCTGTGAGGGGCTAATGTGGGGATTTGGGTCTGTGTGTGGCAGCTGGGGGGGAATTGGGTTTGTGTGGGGCTGTAAGGGGTGGACTTTGGGGGCTGAGAGCACCTACTTGGGGAGGCCATGAAATGCCCCCCCCAAGTGGGAGCAGTCTGAGCCTTGGTGGGGGGTGGGAGGAAGGGTGGGAGAAGGGCCCCAGAGGGCTGGGGGGCATTTTGCATGCAAAATGCCACCCCTGGCAAGACAAGCCTCCCCAGCTGTCAGTGGTAGAGATGAGAGCACCTACTTGGGGAGGCCATGAAATGGCCCCCCCAAGTGGGAGCAGGCTGAGCCTTGGTGGGGGGTGGGAGAAGGGCCCCAGAGGGTTGGGGGGCATTTTGCATGCAAAATGCCACCCCTGGCAAGACAAGCCTCCCCCAGCTGTCATTGGTAGAGAATGAGATTAGAGCACCTACTTGGGGAGGCCATGAAATGGCCCCCCCAAGTGGGAGCAGTCTGAGCCTGGGTGGGGGGTGGGGGGAAGGGTGGGAGAAGGGCCCCTGAGGGCTGGGGGGCATTTTGCATGCAAAATGCCACCCCTGGCAAGACAAGCCTCCCCCAGCTGTCAGTGGTAGAGATTAGAGCACGTATTTGGGGAGGCCATGAAATGCCCCCCCCCCAAGTGGGAGCAGGCTGAGCCTTGTTGGGGGGTGGGTGGGAGGAGGGGTGGGAGAAGGGCCCCTGAGGGTGAGGGGGCATTTTGCATGCAAAATGCCACCCCTGGCAAAGGAAGCCTGCTTCTTCATTTTTTCCCCATAGGAAATAATGAAGAAGATGAGTAGCAGCATGCTAACAATATGCTGCTCCTTCACTTTCTTATGGGAGGATGGGGGACCTGCTTTGGGGGGCCATAACATGGCCCCCCAAAGTCCAATCTGTCTGAAACTTGGGTGGTTGTTAGAGAAGGGTTAGAGGAAGGTCCCCACCAATTTTGGGATGATTCGGTGGGAAAATGCCTCCCCCAGACGTCCGGGAAGGCGCCGGAGGCATTTTCCCATTGAAAAAGCCTAAAGCCGAAACGTTTCGGCTTTTTTTCTTTCGGCTAGCCGAAACGTTTCGGCTTAGCCTGAAACGTTTCGGCTAACCTGAAAGAAGCCGAAACACTTTTGTTTCGGCTTTCTTTCGGCTTTCAGAAAGCCGAAATGCACATCCCTAGTCATGAGTTGTCCCTAAAAATTAATTTACAGCCAAGGCGGCATTTTTAACTTGTGCACTTTTAAGCTTGATGGCTGCAGCCTGCTCTGTGACATCTTCCAAGTAAGATACTGCTTTTCCAGCAAAACAAAAGAACCATTAATGACACCAATTAACCAGTGTAATTCTCATTTGCGCCTCTTTATTACCTTCCATATACAGTGTATGATACATCCCATTAATTGTTAACATACACGCAAGTCAAGATCTTTTATTAGACTGGGTCATCTATCACTGATGCAGAAATATAGCTGTGTTATTGCTGAGCATGCTAGTAGCCTGTGCAGAAAGGAAATAAGCAGCATTAAAGCATAACCAATTTTGATAAAGTCTAACCAAGCCTTTACAATACTAACCAAGGCCCAGTTTACATTATTTTCTCTTTTAGGCTAAGCCAGAACTGTTTACCTCGTTTCATGCTTTGTGGTTGTGCAACATGGCCACCATTTTTAGGGTTTTTTTAAAATGCTCCAAACATATTCACATTTTTTCAGATTCTATTCCATCCCTTTTCATTTCCCTGGCTCCTTTGCAGTACCTTTTTCTTTTCCTTTGTGGTCTTCATTGCCCTCGTTTCACAAAAGGCTCTATAGATCAACATTGAAAATATCACATGGGTTATCACAGCCAACTGGAAACAAAGTAAAAGTGATGCGATGATATCCATTATTAAGTCAACTATATTTTTAAAGTAAAAGTAGATACAAGGTGGGAGGAGAATTTGAATTGGAGCTGTAGTACATGGGAAGGGAGTTCAACTAGAGATGGGCATGAACAGAAAAAACCCGAACATGATGTCCATTGGTTGTTGTGGATTTTCGGGGCTGTATAGCCATGGTCTTGGCATTGTAGTTCCTGACGTTTCACCAGCAGCTGTGACTGGCATCTTCAGAGGTGTAGCACCAAAAGACAGAGATCTCTCAGTGTCACGGCTATACAGCCCGGAAAATCCACAAAAACCATCGTTCTCCGGCCATGAAAGCCTTCGACAATATGATGTTCATTGTTTGTTGCCATCCATGAACAGGGACTCACGAACAACCACAAACATGACCCTGTTCATGAACATGTTCATGGTTGGCTGTTCATGGGGGCCAGCAGGCTCTCCTCCAGCCATCATCCAAGTTTGGTCAAGATCCCTACTGCACCACTCCCAGAAACCTAACCTGAGCAGGCAGCAGGAAAGGTACCAATAATGAATAATAGCTTGGCCCCAGAGCCTGGTAGCAGCCATGGAACCTGAAGGGGTAGATCCCTACCGCACCACTCCCAGAAACCCTACCTGAGCAGGCAGCAGGAAAGGTACTAATAATAAATAATAGCTTGCCCCAGAGCCTGACAGCAGCCCTGGAATCTGAAGGGGTAGATCCCACACACAAAGAAAATTCAAGCTCCAATGCACTCACCCTGTCTCTCTATCAAAATGCCAACAGCAGCTGTTTCTCCCTCTCCACTGTCTGCAAAGAAAGCCAGAGCTGGGAGACTTCCTCCTACCCCCTGGTCTTTGCTCCTTTGTAACAAATTTGGGGCTCCACACTTAGAAGACCTGCCTATCAAGCTAAATTGGGTTTTGATTGGGGTTTCGAGGGCAACAGCAGGAGTTCAGACAGAGTTCAGACAATCCCTGCCTACATTGCCAAGGGAAGTGATTGCAGGTGCCAGACTGTCTGGCTTGACGAACGGAATGCAACGAACGAGGCTTGCAACAACCACCTGTTTGTTTAGAATGGGGCCTCACGAACAGCTTTTCCGCAAACTGCAGATTGGGCTGTCCATGGCTTTTTTTTGTTCGTATTGCTGTTCATGCCCATCTCTAAGTGCAACCTTTCCTCCATGACATTGTTCCGATGCACATTGCTTGTCTGCCTCTAGAAACTATCTGCTGCAAAAATGGGATAGAACCTGTATCTTTCCTCTTGCAGGACAAATAGCAATTGAGGAGCAGGGGAGGAACAGTTTGCACTGAGGAAATTGTCTAACTCTAACCTCATCCCTCACTGCTGCAGTAAAATACTCAAACTTGCTGCTTCTGTCTGTAACTCAGAGGGATCTCTGATCACAAATTTCCCCACATCATGTCTAATTTGACCACCAGATTCATGCTTACCCACAGTAGTGTGGGAATCATTGAAGTATAGTCCAGTATAGGGCTGCCAGATCCCAGGTGTGGGCAGGGGATTCCTCAGTTGCAGCACGGGAATGGGAGTCTTGGGGCATGCTCCTGGCAGGGCGTGATGACATCACTCCCAGAAGTGACATCATTGTACTGGCCCTGGGAGTGCTCCTAGGCTTCACACTGGCCCAATTAGGCCCTCTTGGAGGCCCAAATTGATTGAGTGCAAAGACTGAGACCACTTTTGGGGCCTGCATGATGATGTCACTCCCAGAAGTCATCACAGCATGCCAAGGGCATGCATGCCTGAGAACATCCCATAAAGGCAAGTGCTGTGTCCCTCCTAATGCCACCAGGAGGGTAAGGGAACCTGGCATGCCTAATCCAGTGCCATTCTGGAAACATCTATCTACCATATTTTAATCATGCCCTTCTTCCAGGAAGCTTGAGGGGCTTACATTGTTCTCTTCTTCCCATGTCAATAAAGTAACCCTATGGACATGTATCTATATCACAGACTGCCCTATCAGCATGAGTATATTTATTTACTTAAAACATTATGGCCAGTTGGTAGAAAACATCAGACAGGTGTGAAACATAAGCTTGATATTTACTTTCAGTACCTACAATAGCTCTGATGAACAATCAGGCCAAGTTACCACCACCAGAGGAGACAAAGATCAAACAGAAATATCCTTCTCAGTTTAGATATTCATCCTGGACACAGATAAAATGCTTTTGGTGAATCCTCTTTGAGATTGTTATAACGATAGCTCTTTGGCAACTCAAACTCCAGGAATCGGGATGGTTGCTTGATTCTTAGGCAATAATGTAAAGACTTCCAGCTTTTAAATGTAGTGCTATAAGTCCTTTGATGATCTCAGTCGAAAATTATAAAGCAGTATAGATTTACAAGATGAAGAGCAATTAGAAAATATGGAGAACAAGGTGGAAGAGGAGGGGGAAAACGATTAAGTGTATATAATTACATGATAGGTGTGTATGTACTGTAAGCTTTGCATATCCTCTCTCTCTTTAAAAATAGACTGCACGGAGGGGGGGAAATCTTGGTTTTCATTGAAAACAATAATTATCCAAGTTATGCTGAGAGCAGGTATACAATACTCAAGAATATATTATAACACATTCAGACAGCACAACAGTTACGGCTGCCCTGAGGAAAGCAAGTGAATGGGATGCCACATGATGCATCATCTGCCGATACATCATCCCCCCCCCTCCCAGCTTTGTAAACTAGCAGTGGAATCTTGGGGTCAGGCCCAATAACTAACAACAACAACAACAACAACAACAACATTCATTTATATACCACCCTTCAGGACAACTTACCGCCCACTCAGAGTGGTTTACAAAGTATGTCATTATTATCCCCACAACAATAATCACCATGTGAGGTGGGTGGGGCTGAGAGAGCTCCAAGAAGCTGTGACTGACCCATGGTCACCCAGATGGCTTCAAATGGACGAGTGGAGAATCAAACCCGGCTCTCCAGATTAGTGTCCCACGCTTTTTACCGCTACACCAAACTGGCTCTCCAGGAGTCTGAGGGCCAAACTAGACATGACGGTATCCTCGTGGCTACCACAAGGACTCCATCACAATTTTATGATTATTTTAAAATGCCCAATCGGCCCACAGAGCACCAGTCTGAAAGGCTCCTCTCTCTCCACCCTATGCCGTATCTACTGCGAAAATGGCCACAAGACACACCTTCTGCTGTTTCAGCACTTGAAAAGTCAGGGGGGGGGGAAGAATAAGAAATCCAGGCCTGTTTAAGATCAGTGCCTCGTGGTATTTTAAGATAACATTAAAATGGTGACAGCTTCCTTGTGACAGCCATGAGGATGCTATCATGTTTAGTTTGGCCCTGAGAGAGAGTAGTCAAGTAGGTGGGGAGGAATACATAACAAGTTCTTACAAATCCAGAGAACAGACACAAAGTTGAAGGCTTTGTAGGTATGTCATTCAGTGATATGGAGAGGAGCAGGAGAGGAGTGTGTGCTCTTCTTGCTGAGGAACATGAGAGAGTGATGTGAAAATTAGGGATGCGCATAATGAAAAAGGAGCCAAAAATACGCATTAAAATCATTGGTTTGGCTCATTAAAATAACTTCCAGAATGGCAGAACAAATTCAGGAAACTAGGCTGTAGCATTGTGATTGAACACTGGCCAAGTGTTTACTCCAGATCAATGCATGATGCTGAAGTGTCTGTTGTGATTTCATAATAAACTGAGGATTCTTAGGCAGTTTCCAAAAACGTTGATGAAGGCTGGGAGAAATGTAAAGCATGAGGCAATGAGGGACATCCTTCACCATGAAGGACAATATAGAGCCTATCACATTTGGTTGAAGGGATGATATTCTATTGGATGCTTATATAAGCAGAGATGGGAGACCACCAAGGAAGATGAGGGCTGCTATGGAGAGGAAGGCAATGGAAAACCACCACTGGTCATCTCTTACACTGAAAACACTATAAGATAGAACTTCACAGGGTCACCATGAATCCATTGCAATTCAATGGCATACTTTACTTATATAAGTTTGCTGGATTTATTCCAGGACAAGGTAAATAGTTCTGTGATGGATATAAGTTTTGAAGGCCCGTGTTGAGGAATGTGCACATACGATAACCCACATACTGGCATTTAAGTGTCATCAGTAGTCTCTGCCATTATAATGCATGCAATCAAGTGTCATACTGAGATTTACAATGCAAACATGATGCATCTCCCAAACAATGATTTATTAGCACCACTAATTTATTTTACCATTAATATTTCTAATCATTTCCTTTTCTCATTCACTATTTATTTGATTGACTTAAGCAACACAGTGTCACAACTCAATATATCCAAAAAGATATGTTAATGAATTCCAATAAAAAGAAAACCAAGGAAATTATAACATTGTGATTGATGTTTTGTAAACAAAAAAGGGACTAAGGGCTGTAGTCCTCCCGTCATTCATTCTGGAGTAATGCTCTGTCCACAAGCAAACTGGATGAGATGGCATCTTCTGTTGAAGATGGACATGTTTTATAATTCCGGATAGAAATCAGGGCTCCAGATTCAGTGCTCATGGAGGTGGGTTAAGCATATGCTAGCCCCTGCTGTAAATGCTGACCGAAGTCACTTCTTTTGCTTCTTCTGTACAAGGAGAGAGTGCCAGTCCAAAGACACCCAGAATCCTAGTTCACACATTCATTGAGAACTGCATTTGAGATAGCACGGTGGAGGGGTATTGTGAACAGCATTCCCACCTCCATGCTTGTATCTTCCCATATGGAATTGCTGGGCACGGAATCAGGTAGAAACTGCCTTTGCTGTCTTTTCCCTTCCCTCCTTTTTAAGGGCGAGAAACTGGCAGTTCAACCCTGGGCAGAGTTTCTGAAAACAATGAGCTAAGAACATAGTAACTGACTAGAATTGCACTGTCCCATGCAGAGATAGGCAATGTGGTTAGAGTGTTGGACTAACATCTGGGAGGCCCAGGTTCAAATCCCCACTGTGCCAGGGAAGCTTGCTGGATGACCTTGGGCCAATCATACATTCTCAGTCTAATCTACCTCACAGAGTTGTTGTGAGGATAGAAGAGAGGAGATTGATGTAAATTGCTTTGGGTCCCTCCTGGGGAGAAAAGCGAGCTATAAACAATGTAAATAAATAGACAAACAAATTCTGTGCATGAACCAGATATCCACACAATCAGATGTTCACACGATGAGCCCAGTTCACATTAGAGATTATCTGTGTAGAGGAGGGAAGGTCCCTTCTCTACCATGCAACTTTAGCACCCTCCCTTCTCAGTTCTGACTAAGTGTCTGGACTGAAGCAGAGCTATGGATTATGACTTTTGGTATACGTTACAATATTGAATTATTAAGGGGTTTTGTTTGTTAGTTAGTTTTTACATTGACTGCTAAAGACAACATGTTTCAGTTGCTTCTCTCAGCTCCAACAATAGTCTTGAGAAAATCAGGATTAGCTCTCTGTGGAATGGAAAGGGAAAGAATGTGTGATAAAACCTAATGGGAAATCTGTCTGTGAGCCAATTTTTATATACTGGGAGGGAAAGGCAAGTGGAACAAACAGCAACAGAGCAGGTTGCCCTGAAGTATTAAAAATTACGCTGCTGAAAGCCCTAAAAGCTACCAAAATTCAAAGCCTAGGAAAGAACAAACGGTATAAGGCAGAATCAGAGTCAACAGATGTGAATAGTCACTGAGATTCTTTAATAATCCATCTTTGTGTCTGTTTTACAAGCGAATTAAAAATAAGAGTATGGAATATCTCAGGGAAATGCTCCTTGAACCAAAGGAAAGTGCCTTTACTAGCACAACGGACCTCCAGAATCCAGCCCAAGGTGCTGATGGTAGTCTGTTCAGGAAGTGTGAACATGCATGGATTCAGGAACATGGATGCATGGATTCAAGAACTCACCTTTTGAGCCACAGGATCACTATCACATGATGATTCAAGCAAACTTTGGTGTTACTGGAATGGGTTGTGAGTTGGGGGAATTAGCAAACCAGGAGAAAGCTGCAAGAGGCTGTAACAAGTGAGATCCTCCGCCAATTTTTACCAAGTCCCCTCCCTGAGGAAACTGACAAGACAGGTGTTTTCCAAAGTAAAGAATATTTTTATTTAAAGAGGAAACTCAAACACACCACAAGAGGCAAACGTAAAATCACATGCATACAAGAGTCCCAGGAAAGCCAGCAAGAAATTGGGGAATCGTTGTGGGATTCAGATAATAGTTACCTATCAGAGGAGAAGAGATGTCCGCGGAGGAACAGAGGCTTGGACAACCAGCGTGCCTTGCAGGAAATTCAGAGAGGTTCTGAGGGCAGAACGCTTGGATCCAAGTAGGCATGTACAATTTGGCTGGGGCAAAGACAGAGTAATTATAGGGCAAAATGGGCCCTCCTGAGGTTGGAGAGAGGCTGACTTCAGCCCTTGAAACAAAGACCTAAGCAGTTGTGTCCTGAGATGGACAAAAGACTTGAGTAACTTTGATTGGCCTGCCGGGAATGAGACAAAGGAGTTAGCTTGCCTTTTCCCGGTGCCTGACAAAGAAACTGTAAATTTAATTAAGTGTCTCTGGAGCCCGCTGATGAGTTCAGAGTTTTGATTAAATGTTCCGAGGAAGAACTTAAACTTATCAGAGCTGATTGATGGCCCTAGATTGAGAGATAGGGTTTTAGCTGGGGTTGTAATCAATGAGGAGAAAGGAGATTGGAATGTCCAAGGGCAGTTGTCTCAAGCACGATTCTTGGCAAAGAGCTGCTCATTCTGAAGCGTGGGTGGGTCGGAGTCAATGGCACCTAATCACTCAGCATTCCATTCACATGGCAAGTGCATTCCAGTCTCCCAACTGGGAGACAACAATGTTTTGCCCTGCTGGGCAGCTTGCTTACTGCGGCATGAAGTGTATTAGTTAAGGCCTTATGATTTCCCTGAATTTTTGGTGTGGTTGTCAATATGCATAAATATGCTCCCATCTGGACCCAGTTATCAAATGCAATTCATTTCAAATGGTTATATTCCTTTATTATAACCTATGTGGGGCTACAGTGATATGAACTTAAACATCTATTGATAGGAACTTAAACATCTATTGCCTAGCTTGTTGTGTTCATCTTTTCCTCCTAAACAGAAGCATGCCCCCCCTAGGAAATGTTAATTGACAAATATTGCCATCTAGTAACTGCTCCCCATAATATTTCTGTTATTACAAGTTCCTATCAACGTGAATTAAACATCCCCATCTTGTTTAATCAGAAGGGGATTTTTTTCCCTGTAAGAGTATTGAGGTGTTCTTCTGTCAAGTTACAGTGAGGTTGCAGGTAATTTTTAAGGAAATGAAGCCTAATAAAATCTTGAGGTAAATCTCACAAACTCTAATCTCTCATAAACAATTTGTTCTTCTACACACCCCTTATTTAATTTTTAAAAGAACAGCATGTTGCCATAAAGCCTGCTACAATTAAGAAATAGTCCTACCAGACATCTTTGAATTTGTAGAGATTTTTTAAATTTTGGTTTATCTTCCTCCATCCCACCTTGAAATTCTGAATTTTGACTTGTTTGGCTGTGAAGTGGTGGGGGAGAAGAGCTGGTTTTTAATTGCAAGTTCTATTTCACACTGTAATTTACAAGATGACAAAACTGTTTTCAAAGTCCTTTGCCAGAAAGAGACTGGGGAATGCCTTACTATCATATTTTGGAATTATAAAAAGGGATCTTTGATGTAATTCCCCAGATAGTAACTGTCCAAAGAGTATCTCTAGGTCTTCTGAAGTAATTAAAAAAAAAGTGTCTGTCTCAAAAACTCCCTACCCAGGTATTTTCAAATAATCAAACTTTAACTCCTTTATGATTTGCTTTCATTCTTGTAGGAGATTTCACTGTTCTTGTTACTCTAGTTAAGCTTGTATCAGCAATTCCATTATAAAATGCTGCTATCAGGGGTTTATAAGATAGATGCAAAAATTTGCTCTGGGTTGAAACAGAGATTAAATCCAAACTCAATATGATGGACTAAATAATGTGGCTTGTTAACACCAGGCTGAATGGGCTGGTTCACAGTTGAAATCCATTCATTTGTCTACTTTTAAAAGATGCCCAAGCCTGAAGGAGAATTTTGCATCATTTCGTGAAGAAGAAGGAACCAAGCTGGTATTCAGGGTGAATGTCACAGATCCAGAGATATACAGAAATCCACAGAAAAATTGGACTGAAAATTATGCTCCTTGTTTCAGGTCTTGTTTTGCTTCTCTTGAAATTAATTTTTGGCCTGAGCAGTTGTTTACTCTGAGTTCAAAGTAGATATTAGGAAAAACTTTTTCATGGTCAGAGTAGTTCAAAGGTGGAATCAGCTGCCTAGGGAGGCTGGATGAATATTTGCCATGAATGCTTTAGGCTCATCCTGCATTGGGCAGGGGGTTGGACTAAAAGGTCTGTATGGCCCATTCCAACTCTGTGATTCTGTGATTCTGAATTTCATTTTTAAATAAGTCCACATTTTAAAATTTTATTTATTTGTTTGTTTAATAGTCCACTCTCCCTGCAAGCGAGCTCAGCACCAATTTACAGCATAAATACATCTTTGTTTTACAGACCTGGTGAAATGATAGCAGATCTTGTTGAAACCAGGCCTCCAGAGACAGAGAGTTCCACTTGGTAGTGCCAGGACCGAAAAAGCCCTGGCCCTGGTTGAGGCAAGGCAAACCTCCTCGGGGCCAGGGATCATCAGAAGTTTGTCTGCTGATCAGAGCAGCCTCCGGGGAATATAGGGTGAGAGGTGGTTCCATAGGTATATTGATCCCTGTCCGCTAAGGGCTTTAAAGGTCAAGACTAAAACTTTGAACCTGATCTGGAACTCAACTGTGCAGCTGCTGCAGGACAGGTGTAATGGAGCCAGGTGTAATGGAGGACCAGAATGGAGTTCCAGTCAAGACATGTGCTGCTGCATTCTGGCCCAGTTGTAACTTCTGGAGCAGACACAAGGACAGTCCAGTGAAGAGCAAGTTACAGTAATCCAGCCTGGAGATGATCACTATCATTAGATCACAAGTTGACAGGTAGGGGGCAAGTTGCCTGACCTGATGAAAATAAAAGAATGCAGACCTGGCAACTGCCATAACCTGGGTCTTCATTGACACGAAGGCATCCAGGATTACGCCCAGACTCCTTACTGTCAGCACTGGCTCAAGAGGTGGGTTAAGGTTCTTGGCTGTGGTGGGTTAAGCTGAGAAGCTAAGGGTGGTCCTCTCTAGCTTTGGGGCTTTTTGTGTGTAGTTTTGTGTTGATTTGAGTGTAGTTTTGAGGCTGAGTGTGTTTGGGCTTGATTGTGTTTGAGGGTGAGTGTGTTTGTAAGGCTGCTGGGGGTTGCTGGAGTACAAGCCACACACCCCCTTTGTGCTCACCTCCTGTGCTTGGCAGGAAGTGACCTTTTGCATTGAAAAGGCAACTGCTGGGCAGGGGCGCGAGCCCTTGGCGCGAGCCGAAGGGCGAGAGCTAAAGGGCTCTTGGCCTGTGGCTCTTAGCCGGGGGATCATAGCCGTTTTCTTCCCTCTTAGTGTGTTATTCCTAAAACAGAATAATGAAGTCAGAATGCCAGCAGGGGGTTGGGGGCTTTCCAGTGTATTGCACTGAGTGTCACATGTATGACTATCTGCCTTCTGGTCAGAAGTCCTGGATGTGTGCTCGCTGCAAGGAGCTCCTGGTTCTCAGGGAACGAGTACGTACCCTTGAGGCCAAGGTGGCTGACCTGGAGAAGCGGAGACAGTTAGATAGGCATGAGGACAAGATTCTCAGGGACAGGATAGATGTGTCCCACTCTAAAAATGGCAGCGTTCTTGTTGTCAAGGAGAATGAGGATCTTGTGGAATCAGGGCACCGTACTGAGGATAAGGGGAACATGCCCTCAGAAGGGACCTCTTCTTCAGTTGGTGAGAAGGTTTCCTTTCGCATCAAGGAACCATCCCTGGGTGGGGCGGGAGGGAGGCTCTTGGTAGTTGGTGATTCGATCCTTAGACAAGTAGATAGCTGGGTGGCACAACCGCGTTCTGACCGTATGGTGACTTGGCTGCCTGGTGCGAAGGTAGCGGACATTACGCGTGTTATAGATAGGCTGGTAGATAGTGCTGGGGAGGAGTCAGCGGTCGTGGTCCATGTTGGAACCAACGATGTTGGGAAATGCAGTCGTGAGGTCTTGGAACAAAAATTTAGGCTGTTAGGCAGGAGACTCAAGGCCAGGACCTCCAAGGTAGCCTTCTCAGAAATGCTACCTGTTCCACGCGCAGGGCCAGAGAGACAAACGCAGATCAGGAGTCTCAATGCGTGGATGAGACGATGGTGTAGGGAGGAAGGGTTCAAGTTTGTTAGGCACTGGGATTCTTTTTGGGACAAGCGGGAGCTGTACAAGAGAGACGGTCTCCACTTGTCCCGAGAAGGAACCCGGCTGCTGGCACTTAAAATCAAAAAGGTGGCAGAGCAGTTTTTAAACTAAATGCTAGGGGAAAGCCAACAAGAGATAAAGTGTCTCTGGTTCAGGATGGTTCATCTCCGAGAGATGAAGGGCTAGGTATAACACTTCTACAGGGAGATAGATTAGAGTTGTCAACTGAGATGGAGACAAACAGTGCAGATGACCTAACTACGTCTCGAGGCAAAGTGTGCCGGGGAAGTTACAGGTGTTTATATACAAATGCTAGAAGTGTCCGAGGTAAAATTGGGGAGCTGGAATGTTTAGTGTTGGGTGAATCCATAGACATTGTGGGCATATCGGAAACTTGGTGGGATGAGGAAAATCAGTGGGACACGGTGATTCCTGGATATAAATTATATCGGAAGGATAGGGAGGGAAGGGTTGGTGGTGGGGTGGCTCTATATGTCAGAGAAGGTATACATTCCAGTAAGATTGAGAAGGTAACTGAATTAGATTCGCTTCTGGAAATGCTATGGGTTGAAATTACGGGCCCAAATGGAAACTTAACTGTGGGAGTTTGTTATCGCCCTCCAGATCAGAAAATAGAGGAGGATTATAAAATGATGACAGGATTAAAGATGGCTGCTAAACAAAAAAACTGTGTTGTAATGGGTGATTTTAACTACCCACACATTGACTGGGCCAATGGGTGTTCGAATCGGGGGAGAGAAAGTGAGTTTCTAGACTGTCTCAATGACTGTGCTATGGAACAGATGGTTACAGAACCTACTAGGGGAGAGGTGATCCTGGATTTGGTCCTCAGTAATGCTGAAGACCTGGTGAGAGATGTAAATGTGATTGCACCACTTGGGAACAGTGACCATAATGTTATTGAGTACAACATATGTATAAATAGGAAATTGCATAATAAGACCAACACAGCCATGTTTAACTTCAAAAGGGGTAACTTTTCTGAGATGAGGGGGTACGTGAAGAAGAAACTGAAAGGGAAAGTAAAAAAGGTCAAAACACTTGGGGAATCTTGGAGACTATTTAAAACTACAATCCTGGAAGCTCAAATTAAATATATACCGCTGGTTAGGAAAGGCACAAATAGGTTTAGGAAAAGGCCAGCATGGTTAACAAGCAATGTAATAGAAGCTGTAAAAGGTAAAAAGGATTCTTTTAGGCAGTGGAAAACTAGTCGGAGTGAGGTTGATAAAAAGGAGCATAAGCTGTGGCAAAAAAAGTGCAAGTCTGTGATCAGACAGGCAAAAAGGGAATATGAGGAGCATATTGCAAAGAACATAAAGAAAAACAATAAACAATTCTTTAAATATATTAGAAGTAGGAAACCAGCTAGGGAGGCAGTGGGGCCCTTGGATGACCAAGGCGTAAAAGGATTACTAAAGGGTGATAGGGAAATGGCCGAGAAGCTGAATGCGTTCTTTGCTTCGGTCTTCACTGTGGAAGATAAGAAGTGCATGCCCACTCCGGAAGCACTGACTTTGGGAGGGGTTTTGAAAGACCTGAGTCACATTGAGGTGATGAGAGAGGAGGTTATGCGACTGCTAGATAATTTAAAAACTGATAAATCACCGGGCCCAGATGGCATACATCCAAGAGTTCTGAAAGAACTCAAGTGTGAACTTGTAGATCTCCTCACAAAAATATGTAATCTGTCATTAAACTCTGCATCTGTTCCTGAGGACTGGAAGGTAGCTAATGTTGTCCCCATCTTTAAAAAAGGTTCCAGGGGAGATCCGGGAAATTACAGGCCAGTCAGCCTGACGTCAATACCGGGTACGTTGGTGGAAACTATCATCAAAAATAAAATTAGTGGGCACATTGATGACCAAAAGCTGATGAGGAAAACTCAGCATGGGTTCTGTAAGGGAAGATCTTGTCTCACCAATCTGTTAGAGTTCTTTGAGGGAGTGAACAAACAAGTGGACAAGGGAGACCCGATAGATATTGTTTATCTTGACTTCCAGAAAGCTTTTGACAAAGTTCCTCATCAAAGGCTCCTAAGTAAGCTCAGTAGCTATGGGATAAAGGGCCAAGTCCTCTTGTGGATCGAAAACTGGCTAATAGGAAACAGAGAGTGAGTATAAACGGGCACTTCTCACAGTGGAGGGTGGTGAGCAGTGGGGTGCCACAGGGGTCGGTATTGGGTCCAATGCTTTTTAACTTGTTTATTAATGATTTGGAATTGGGATTAAGCAGTGAAGTGGCTAAATTTGCAGATGACACGAAATTGTTCAGGGTGGTGAAAGCCAGAGAGGATTGTGAGGCACTCCAAAGGGATCTGTCGAGGCTAGAAGAGTGGGCATCCATGTGGCAAATGAGGTTCAATGTAGCCAAGTGCAAAGTAATGCACATTGGAACCAAAAATCCAAAATATAAATACAAGTTGATGGGGTCTGAACTGGCGGAGACTGACCAAGAGAGAGATCTTGGAGTCATGATAGATAACTCACTAAAAACGTCAGCACAGTGTGCGACTGCCATAAAAAAAGCTAATGCTATGCTAGGGGTTATTAGGAAAGGGATTGAAAACAAATCAGCTGGTATCATAATGCCTCTGTATAAATCGATGGTGAGGCCTCATTTGGAGTACTGTGTACAGTTCTGGTCGCCACACCTTAAAAAAGATATCATAGCACTGGAAAAAGTACAGAGAAGGGCAACTAAAATGATTAAAGGGTTGGAACACTTTCCCTATGAGGAAAGATTGAGGCGCTTGGGGCTCTTTAGCCTGGAGAAAAGACGACTGAGGGGAGACATGATAGAGGTTTACAAGATAATGCACGGGTTAGAGAAGGTAGAGAAAGATGTGTTTTTCTCCCTTTCTCACAATACAAGAACTCGTGGGCACTCTATGAAATTATTGAGCAGTCGGGTTAGAACAGATAGAAGAAAATACTACTTTACACAAAGGGTGATAAACACATGGAATTCGTTGCCACAGGAGGTGGTGGCAGCTACAAGCATTGCCAGCTTCAAGAGGGGACTGGACAAATATATGGAGCAGAGGTCCATCAGTGGCTATTAGCCACAGGAGATAGATGGTATTCTCTTTGTGGGGAGGTGGTGCTCTGTTGTCTTGGTGCTGGAAGGAAGGCAGTGGGAGGGCTTCTGGTATCCTGGCCTCACTGACAGTCCTTTAGATGGCACTGGATTTCTAGCCACTGTGTGTGACAGAATGTTGGACTGGATGGGCCACTGGCCTGATCCAACATGGCTTTGCTTAAAAAAAAAAAGAGGTGCCTGCCGAGGGCTGAGAGCCAGATCCCCAAACCTGATAACCTGTGGTCCAGAAGCAGGACCTCCATCTTCAAAGGGTTCAACTTCAGCCGACTCTGTTTTAACCACCCAGTCTCAGTCTCCAGAGCCCTGGACTGATTATCTGGGGTGGAGTTTAGCTGGCTGTCCATCAGCAGATAAAACTGGGTGCCATCAGCGTACTGATGGCAACCCAACCTGAAACTCTGCGCTAACTGGGTGAGGGGGCACATATAGATGTTGAATAGCATCAGGGAGAGTATTGCCCCTTGTGGAACACCACACCAAGAGGTGACATGGTGACAGTTGCTGCTGAAGTGCCACCCTCTGTCCCTGACTGTGAAGAAAAGAGATCATCCACTGTAAGACTGTCCCACATATCCCCACATCAGTGAGGTGGTGGGCCAAGAGGTCATAGTCAATCATGTCAAATGCTGCTGTAAGATCCAGCAATATCAGCAGTGCTGACCCACCTCGATCCAGGTGTCTACGGAAATCATCTGTGAGGGCGACCAATGCCATCTCTGTTCCATGACCAGGACGGAAGCTGGACTGAAATGAATCCAGGACAGATGAATCTTTCAGGAATACCTGCAGTTGTATCTAGTATAATTGAAGTGTTTGGCTTTCATGAAATTCCTTAGAAGTTTCGCATGAGAAGAACCCTCAAATTTGCTTTAACTCTAGGCAAAGTTCTGGTTGCATCTCTATTTGTAATTTCCGATGTAGACCTCATCTAGTTGTCCCAGTGATAGTGGGTTGCAGAATATAGATGTTCCAGTGATAGAAGCAAATATTTTCCTCTCCTAACCCCAAGAACCTCCTGTTACACTTCAAAAGTTATCAGTGGAAGTCAAGGACTCTCATAGACAAAAAAAATAATGTGGTCAGGGTGTGCAGTAAGGAGTGGAATTGAATGAGATCACCCTTCTTCTTTCAGTGGAATGTCTGTAGGATACAAACTAATATCTGTGTTACCAACATCATTAATGTGTTCATGAGATCTTGCTGATATTAGTCTTAATTTTTGCAGATTTCTGCAAAACTTACTGCTGAGAAACTAATTTCCTATGCAAATTGACAATCAGTATTGTAAAGGATTACTAGAAATATTAACTAGTGTTTAAATTGATGATCAGTTATTTACAGATTCATCCATGATGGCTTCCTAATGTGAGAGTCTCACCCAGTCAACTTAGGATGGCATTGTCAGCATCTTAGAACTAGAAAAGAAACTAAGTTTGATTTACTTAGAGAATTTCTATGTTACCTCCCGCCAAGGGCGAAGCATTACGGTATCTATTTTGAAAATTACCCTTCCGTTTTTGGATCTGTGGCTGTTGAATGAAACGTTAATGGTGATTGAGTAGGTTTCTGCCAGGTGAGACTCAAAATGTGTTAGTTTTACATTGCTGTGGTTTTTGTGGCCATTCTTTTCAATGGGGAAGGGAGGGGGGACCAATTAGAGGCTCTAAGGCAGTTGTTTTCTGCACTCAATGGAACCAAAATGGCACAGAATACAGTCTTCCCTCTCAACCATCGACTCACTGAGTTTCCAGCACATACAAACAAGAGAGTTCATGTAAATGAACCCTAACATATGCAAGTGTCAGTGGTGCAGGCTTGTTGTTTCATGGACTCCTATGGTGGGAAAATGCAAGCAAACCATTAGCAGCGGGCTGATGCTCAAGCAGCAGAGCAGCACACTGGCATGTGCTCACCAGCAACGCATGGAAAAGAAATCCTGCTTTATGTTAACATTTAGGTTTACCCTAATTTACATAACATGATCCTTTGCCATTTTGCAGGCAGAAGAGACCTCTCCCTCTTCACCCCTTGCTGACACCTCATTATGCACAGAGGTGTGCAAATTATTCAGATCAAGGCCATTTTTTATCCCAAACCAAACACTTTCAATTTTATTAATCTGATGAAGAAAGGCAGAAATTACCAAAAATTTGAGTGACAAACACAGAAGCATCTTCCAGCACTCCATCTTGTAAACTTTAGACCTGATATCTTTTTGAAAGGCAGACTCCAAATCCACCAATAGATAGATCTGAGTAGGGCAATTAGATGTCATTTATATGTGTCGTTTTTGCTAAGATGATCCATGGAAACAGTAGCAAAATCTTTTTTTACAACATACGTTTGACCACCACATGGTTCCTTCTTGTTACCAGAACATGGTTCACATTATAGCTTGACAAAAAATATATAGTGTTACAATAAATATTAAAAAGATTTGGAAGAAGTGGCATCTAGATACATGCTCACTCAGCCTCCAGTGAGACAACTTTTGGTTTACAAATAAAAATGTCACTTGTGTGGAGGACAGTGTTTGTTATGTAGGTATTTCTCCTTTGGGAACTGCCCTGAGATCACCAATTTCACTTCATGCTGATCACCAAATAGCCAACAGATGGTAGCGGTTTCCTACTCACTAACAATGTGGGCTGGATAGTATGTGTGGACTCAGGGGGCATCTTTGATTTATTACCATTTCAAAAGATTTCATTAAATTTAACTCTGAAATCTCCAGTAAGTTCCCATCATGTGGCAAGAAATGAAAACTATCACTTGCTTTTGTTTTTGAAGACAGACCTCCCCCCTTTTATTTATTTCCAACAAAGGGAAACCCAAAGCTATTCTTTCTTTTGCAGCAAATGGAATTTTTTTTTTAAACCTGGTTAATCACTGCAGGGTTATTTTATTACCTCTAAATATAACATTGTGCAATCTCTGCAATACCGTTTTTTGTTTGCTCTTACAGACTTGATTAGGTGCTAATGATATTAGGCTTTAACAAAGGCAAACTACCTACCACAAATCTACCATGGAAGCCAAGAGCATTTATTGCAAATTTGTCCCTTCACCTTCTTAATGAAAGACAAATCGGGCCATTCAAAGAGTTTATCTTATTAAAGGTTCTGGTGGACCTTGTATACATTGAAGTGCTTTGCATTAAGTTTTATGAAAACTCTTAACACTGTACAGAAAATGTTTGTATAATTTAATGGGCTTCTGTCACGGCCTTGCATTCTCCTGGCATAATGGAAACAGTGCCCACAGAAACTGCAGCCTGCAAAACACAGTACAGTTCATCCGTCATGTTCCTCAGTTCAAAACACCATGGCAAAAGTTTATGTTAGCGGTTTAGATATTTTATTTTATGAAAGGGCCTTTTTGTGGGGAGCTTTGTCAAATGAAGCATTCATTTGCCAGAGTTTGGGAAGAGGATGGAATGGATGGGCGGGGGGAATGAATGGAGTTATTTGCAGGGGCATGTTTACTGCAGTTTGAAGCCCTCATGCCAGAGCCCCCAAATTCTCAGGTTTTTTTCAAAACTCTAGTAAAGCATGGTGGGGGAGGGGGAGATCTGGAGGACCCACAGTGCCATCCTAAGGATGCTTTTCTAAGCCCTCAACTGAGCACTTTTCAAGAGAATTCTGAGGAGAGCTTCACAGTTAGCCTTTCCCTCTCTTTTTTTCCACAGAATCTCCATAATGTCACCTCAAGAAAGTGGCACACGTCTCAGAAATACCTCCTTCTTAACTCAGGCAGTAACTATACCTGATATTTGCAACTATGGAGTTGGATGTCATCAATATGCAGATGACACCCAACTCTATATCTCGCTATCCGGGTCCCCGCAGGATGCAGTAGGAATCCTGACAGCAGTGGTGAAATGGCTGAAAAATATCAAATTGAAATTGAACCCAGACAAGACTGAAGTGATGCTTGTTGGGAAGGCAGAGATCTTGAAAGACACTGTACTCCCCACTTTTGATGGAGCTTGTCTGACTCTTGCAGACTCGGTTAAGAGCCAAGGGATTACACTGGATCCAGCACTACTACTAAAAAAACAAGTTAAGGCAGCAGCAAAAAATGCTTTCTACAACCTCTCCTAGCCTGGAAAATGGCTTCTTACCTAGACATGGCTGACCTAGCTACTTGGATCCATGCTATTGTAACATCAAGGTTTGACTATTGCAATGCACTGTACATAGGTCTCCCATCTAAACTAACTAGGAGACTCTAATTGGTGAAAAAGGCTGCAGTTCAACTATTATCAGGAACGAGCAGGAGAATGAACATCACTCCCATCCTACAGTCACTCAATGGCTACCTATCATTTACCATGCTCAGTTCAAGGTATTGGTTATTACATACAAAGCTCTTAACGGCCTTGGTTCAGTATACCTACAGGACCACCTTCCTCCCTATGTCCCTCCACATCAGCTTCACTCATCTGAATAGGGTCTCTTGCAGGTGCCAGTCTGCACCTGGGTGAAATCAACAGTAGCCCAATACACAGGCTTTCTCTGTGGTGGCCCCTACTCTGTGGAATGGCCTGCCTGAATCAGTCAGGAGAGCCCCCACTCTCTTGACTTTCTGCAAACGATGCAAAACCGAATTATTCAAAGAGGCTTTTTACTCAGATAGGAGGGTGGTATTGTAGGGAGGGGGTCTTAGATGCTTCATTAACGAGTGAGGGAGAGGGACCATAGACTTCACCATTATGTTGCCTTACATATTAACTGTTGCTTTAAATATGTGCTCCTATATACTACCTGTGCTTCATGTTGTCTAATGTCAGTCCTAGAAGTGATTGTGTTCTGTTTCAGCAATTCTTCAACTCTGTATTGGATCCTTGCTAATGCTGCGTCTTTGTAAACTTGTATTTATTTATCCTCTGGCATTTTTTATGGAAATGCCCTTGACATTGTATGGAAATGTCCGTGATACTGATTATTCTAATCTCATACTATGTAATCTGCCTTGAATCTCAGGGAGAAAGGCGGACTATAAATGACACAAATAAATAAATAATATTGAGTCTAGTTTTAGGAGCTTCAAAGTGTTCCCATCTCTTGAAAAAAAAACTTCTTGTTATCTTTTTCCTAGTTGACAACAACCCACCAAGATAAACAGAAATGAAATGGCAAAGGCTTCCCCACACAGCTGTTGCTGTGGGTACTGCTACGGAAAGGAAATGTAAATGGACCACTTTTTTGCCCGGAAAACAACCATTCTTCAGCAGTAAAACACTGCAGCAGTAAAACACTGAAAGGCCATCCTCTCAACCAGCCAGATAGCACTCTGGCCACCTGACAGCAGGGATGATCCTATGGCTCAATATGAATGTACACAGATCGAGAGAGGAAGGGCACAAAGGGATGAGCCAGTGCTAGGCTCTTGTGGCCCTTTCTTACATGCCCAGTGTAATACCAGTTGCCACCTTGAGGTCAGGAAGGAATTTCCCTCCAGGCCAGATTGGCTGGGGATCCTGGAGGCTTTTTTCCTTCCTCTGGGGATAGAGCAGGGGTCACTGGAAAAGGGGGAGGGGAGGTAGCTGTGAATTCCCTGCATAGTGCAGGGCCACCTTCTAGCTCGGTGTTTCTGTATTTCTGATTCATTCTCCCACTCATGCTCTTGCTTGACTTGGCGTCCCTACATGTGAGCTAAACACAAGTTTGATTGGGGGGGAGGGCACTCCAACTCAACTCAACATGTGACTCAAAGTTTACCTTTAAAACAGTGGGGGTTCCAATTGGCTCCCATGCATACATTCCATTCTGTGCACTTTGACTAGCAGAGAAGAGCGGGGGTGGGGGTGCTATATGTCTTAAAGCTGATTCCACATGTCTGCCCAAGATCTGTCTGCATTCTCTAATAATGCATTCTCTAATAATGCAGACACATGAAACTGGCAGTAAGACAAACTGCCCTTCTAGGGCCCTTCTAGGGCCCTTCTCTGCTAGTTAAAGTATGCATGCTGGAAAGGAAGGAATAAAGATGCTCCTCCTGCCTCTGTGCACATATGGAAGCTAATTTGTGCCCCTCCGCACAAGGTTCAGGTCACATGTTAGAAGCAACTTCAGTTGGGGGTTCCACCAATTAAACTCATGTCTAGCACACGTTTAAAGAGACCCTGTGTCCATCAGACAGAAGGGATGGGTAAGGGCTGTGGCTCAGTGGAAGATCCTCAGCTTTGCATGACAAATGTCCCAGGTTCAGTCCCTAACAGTGGTGGAGAGTGCCATCAAGTCATAGCTGACTTCTGGCAACCCCTGGTGGGATTTTTACAGCAAGAGACTATTAGAAGTGGTTTGCCATTGCCTGGTCTTTTTTGGAGGTCTTCTATCCAAGTACTAATTAAGGCTGGCCCTGTTTAGGTTCCAAGATCTGATGAGATCAAGCTTGCCTGGACTATCCAGTCAGGGCTCAGTCCCTAATATCTCCATTTAATAGGATCGGATCATAGGTGATGTGAAAAATCTTTCTCTATTTGAGACCCTGGAGAGCCTCTGCCAGTCTGAGCAGTCCATATTAGCCTTGCTGGACTAACAGTGAAATCCTAAGGAGAGTTTCTCCAGTCTAAGCCCATTGATTTCGATGAGCTGAGACTGGAGTAACTCTGTTTAGGATTACACTGTAATGGTCTGATTCCTATAAGGCAGCTTTGTGTGTGTGTCTACCCAGGTTTGGGGCACACAACAGCCTGTGAGTAGACATGGGCTCAAACGGGAAAAAAAACCCTGAACACCCTGTTCATCATTTGGTGCCATCCACAAACAACGAACATGGACAAACATGAACTGTTCGTTGTTTGTTGTTCATGGGGTCCAGAACCCCACTCCCACCCCACTTAGCCCCCCTCCCCTCAAACCCACTTACCTGGCTCTTTAAAGATCCCTTTAAACTATCAGCTGGCAGGCGGCAGGGGGGATTCCCTGATAGTTTAAAGGGCCCTTTCCTACCATGTGCAAGGGGCAGGGCCCTTTAAACACCCCACAGACTGACCTTCCCTATGTCCAATACCCACCAAATTTGCAGGGGGCATAGTCCTCACTGTCCTCTGAAGACCCCCCAAGTTTCAGAGAGATTGCACCCTGGGAAAGGCATGATCCACGGGTCTCCCTGTTGGCTGTCATTTTCTCTTCACAGTGGCAAAAACGGGACTCTCTGCTGGAAGTACTTTGAAGGGTTAAAAGCCAGAAGGAAAGCCAGAAGGAGTTCAGACAGAGTTCAGTCCCTCCCTGCCTCCAGTTGCCAAGGGGATTGATTGCAGCAGGTGCCAGACTGTCTGGCTTGCAGAACCGCTGCCAAAGGCAACAAAGGAGGCTTTTAACGACCACCTGTTCGTTTAGGATGGGGCCTCACGAACAGCTTGTTCAAGAGCAGCAGATTAGGCTGTTCGTTGTTTTTTTCTGTTCATAATGCTGTTCATGCCCATGTCTACCTGTGAGCTCATTATTATGATATAGTCTATTTTCAGCTCTGTGGTATCTAAAGGATGGATCAAGGAACAGGCCTATGTGAACTGGAAGGACAAGCTGGAAGGAACACTGCTGCCAGCCGCAACATCTTAGCTGTGTTTTTGTTTGTTCTTACTATCTCAGATGTATGGCTAGGAGACATGAGCCAAAGGCCTCTTGGCTATTTGCTTGCAGTTGATGCCTTTGGCCTTAGACAACATCTGTGCGATGTAGCTGTTAGAGTGCACTGAGCTTACTGGGTGATCTTGGGCTAGTCAATCATTCTCAGCTTAACCTTCCTCACAGGGGTGTTGTGATGATAAAATGGAGAAGAGGAGAACAACATAAGCTGCTTTGGGTTTTCATTGGGAAGAAAGATGATGTATAAATGAAGGAAATAATAACTGACCAGTTCCAATATAAAGTGTGTTCTTATTGTCTTTTTTGCATACTTAAATTATTTATTTTTATTTGTAGTCCACCTTTCTCACTGAGACCCAAGGGAGATTACACAGTGCAAGTCAATATAAATGACAGCTAGAACATTCAACAAACAAAAATACAATATGATGAACAGTTAGGACATTTACTGAAGAAATGCAAAAGGGTGTGGGTTGCAGAAATCTGAAAACAAACATAAATCAGAACACAGAGATAATTGGATTCGATTATTGTTCCCAGGTGCTGTACAGTTTGCAGAGGAATCAACTGGCCCTTTTGGTAATTGATCATGAACCTGTGATCCAAAAGACATATTTCTGATTGTAGTGGACTGTGCTTGTATTTGCTGTAGGACACTTTGGGTCACAGACTGGGACCTGCATACTTGCAGGACCGCCTCTTCCATTACATCCCCTGCCGGGTGTTGCGCTCTGCAGACAAGCAACTCCTGGTGGTCCCTGGCCCGAAGGACATCCGTCTGGCCTCGACCAGGGCCAGGGCTTTTTCTGTCCTGGCCCCAGCCTGGTGGAACGCTCTCCTGCTGGAGATCCGGGCCCTGCGGGACCTGGTACAGTTTTGCAGGGCCTGTAAAATGGAGATGTTCCACTGGGCCTTCGGCTGAGGGCCAGCGGGTGTCCTCCTTCTTCCATCTAAGACCACCACTTCTTCTGGGGCTGCCCTCGGCCATCTGCTATGCCCGTATATGGACTCCCAATATTTGTTTAAATAGCCTGTTCCTGGACTATTTTAATGACTTTAAAAAATATATTATTGATTTTATATTTTTGTGACTTTTAATGTATTTTTGAATGTTGTTAACCGCCCTGAGCCCATCTGTGGGGAGGGCGGGATATAAATCAAATCAAATAAATAAATAAAAGCAGCCCATAACTCACTGAATAACTTCTAAGTTGGAACTAGGTCCTGAGAAAAGATGCTTCGGTCTTGCAAGCCAGCGCCACAGTAAAAACGGCTACTGTGCTACCCAAGTTTGAAAGTGGGCTTCGACTGGAGTAACCCACTTAGGATTGCACTGTGGAGTACCCTGAGGTGTCATATTTTTGTGTATGAGTGTGCAGAAAATCCTGTCAATTGTACAAAGGTTTCCGATTTCCATACATTTATGGGAAAAAATCTGCACCTAGCAATGCTGATTTGCTGGAGGCACAAGCTGGGATAAACTTTGTGAAGCAGATGAAGCTAACATTTCCTAAGTGGCATTTGTTACACTCATACGCAAGTTTGGTTGTGAAAAGAAGATCACTGACTTGTCTGCTATGTGACAAATTCACAGTAGTGACCAAAAAAGATGAAATTTAGCCAAAGGTCCCCTTTCACTGTATCTTAAATTATAGACAGGAAGACAGCAATTTTTCAGAACATCTCCGTTCTTATTTCAGTTCATATAACTTGCAAGAGAAGGGCAGCAAAATGACTCAATTGAAAGGAGTTGCCAAATCAGAGACCGAAAGACCCTGAAAATATACCTACCAAAATTAAAGGGAACTGGTCTGCTGCAAATTTTATACAATAATGTAGTGGAAAATGTGCATTGTACCTGGCTGTTCCTGTATTCAGATTTCATGCACTGAAGGCTGAGAACAAGCAAAAGCCAGTCCCTCTCTGCATGCAGAACATCCTTGTCTAATTAACTGGGGATTCTAGCTAGGGGCAGATTTGTGATTGGGGTGGCACACCGAGAAAGGTGCTGACACATTGCAAGACCAACAGTGCAGAAGACAATGGGTGGCACCTTACTGACCCATGCCACTGTCCCGGGGTCCAAATGAGCCCCTTGAAGTGCACTCCTGCAGGGACATGGCTCAATCCAGGCCAGCAGTGGCTCCTATGGAAGCAGGAGCAAAATGGGCAGGGAGGAACATTGCTGATGACATTTTGAAGATAAAGCAAACAAAAGAAAACAGATATTTAGGAGGGGACAGTAAGTTGGTTGCTATACTATCTCTTAACACATATATCCTAATACGTCACAGCATTATTGTTTCTCGTATTAAAGTTTAACATTTTAACTAATATTTTTTTTAAAAAATGAACAGCCTCCTCCCTCCCAGTAAACCCCTCTCTTCACAGAGATTCATACAGAACTCTCTGACCTCACTGCAAAACAGAATACTGCCCAGTTCCAGATTGTTCAAGGCCCAATTAATATAGTGCAACTGAAGTTTCTTGTCAGCAAAGTAGGTTTCAGGAGGGTCCCTTGAGCCTTTTCTCCATTTTACTCTCACAATAACTCTGTGCGGTAATTTAGGCTGAGAGCGTGTGGCCCAAAATCACTCAGCAAGCTTCCGTGGCAGAGCGAGGAGTAGGTTTCCCAGACAAGTGCTAGCAACTGGTGAGAGATGCTGGCAGCAGGGACAATGAAAGTGGTATTGCACTGATGCTGTGACATCACTTCCAACATGAACCTCCAAGTGATGTCATCACGTTGGGGTTGTACGCCAGGATTCACCTGGGGATATCTTAGACATAATGATGTCACTTACAAGTTTGTGCTGGAAGTGACATCGTAGTGTTGGCACGATGCCAGATTTCCCCCCCCCCCAAAAAAATTGCTCCTGCTACTCCACAGAGCAGAAGAGGGAGTGGAGGGGTCCAGAGCAGGAGGTCTCCCATTATAGCCACTCTGAGGATTTCAACTTGGGTTTCCCAGATCCTATCTGACACTACCCACTATACACTTTCAAACAATCAACACACCAGTCCCATGTAAGAAATGGATCTCTTGAGTGGAAAGCTTCATTACGTGGGAAATCCATGATCTAATTCCTTGATATATTTGTTAATACTAAAAAGCAACTGAGGACCATTCATTTTGGATAGAGGTGGGAGAGGGCTGCACCCTTTCTCTCATACTGTCTTCCTTATAGAAATCGGTTCTTAGGTGATCAGTCATAGTTCCAACGGGTGGGGAGACATGTACTAAACGTTTCATGAGCCAGTTTGGGGTACCCTGGAAATCTTGTTGGTTTTTAGGGTGTGACTGGACTCAAATCTGGCTCTTCTACTGCAGATCAACATTCTACTGGCTCTTCTACTGCAGATCAACCCATCTGAAACTTTAATGTAGTGGATAGAGTAAATTTCCCCCTAAAATTAGCAATTCAGTGGCCATTTATTTACAATGAAAACACTGAGGAGAAAGGTTTATTCCATGCACTACCCCAATCTAAACCATGTCCTTTTGCAGCTCCTTTTTAACATTAAATAAGACATTGACAGCTCCAGTGGGCTCACATAGCAATGAAATCCAACTCAGTGAGAAGTGGTCACGGCTTTCTACTTTCGGCTATAGCCGAAAATTTTTGGCTTGCACACCCCTAGTGGTCAGTGACTGAAAGGATTAATTCATAACTTAACATAAAACCTAAGATATTTAATAATTAGGCCAGTCTTAAGCAAATTTGAGATCCCAAATCAGACACAATGCTGAAATCCATGGCTGGATCTTGGGATATTTTTATTTTTATTTAACAGCAGTCACTGGGGGCTACAGATTAGATTGAAACAACAGCAAAGGATAGAGGGTAATTTAAGCCCAGTGCCATTTTCCCAATCACACACTCATCAAAGCTGCTGTTACTCTATTATAAGTTCTAGATCTGTCTTTGTTTTAAATTGTGCTTTTGTATTTGTTTTGTAAGTTGCTTTCCCAGGTGCAACAAAGAAGACCATAAACCCATAAACAATAATATTAATAGTTCCCCCCCACAGAATAATTAAATTGGGAAGCTGGAAGAAGAAATGGTTAAATCCCCTCCCTCTCCAATGGCACATTCCCCCAGCATGCTTTTAAATAAAAATCAAAATTTCAGGAAATCAGATCATGGATCTGCTTTGATCACTTCTGTTCAGGCTCTATATGACTGATTCAATGTCTTCTGCTCATTTCCCAATAGTTGTACTTCTTCCCCTTCCAGTTATCTTTTCGCTCCCATTTTCCAAAATTCCTTCCTATATCTAAGTCATAACCACTCCTACAACGAGTGCATCTACATGAACTTTTCTCTCTCTTCTCTTACCCTTCCATGTATGGTCCCCAGACCATTGGCTAAGGTTGCCAGGCCTAGCAACCAGCGGGAGACTGGTTAGGGTAGGAATATTTGGGGTGGCTATTAGTGACAGCGTGACATCACTTCCAGGAAAATCTGGAAGTGATGTCACACCTCTATATGACTCACAGGAAACTCTATAATAAAGCAATAGAGTTTTTGGTGATTCCTAGAGAGGACTGACATCATTGGTGGTGGTTTTTTGGCTGCTGGAATGCTGGTGGGCAAGGCCTCCAAGGTGCAAAATCTCATGCCTCCAGTGGGTACATGGCAACCCAACCTTTGGCACAAAAAGTTCTTCATTATCACAATCATCCTTCTGTTTAAAAGAAGGAGTGTCTTGCACCATTTATAACAATAAAAGAGTATAGTGGGATTTTTAAAATGAATGAAATAAACTTTTGTGAGATGAAGTGCACAGCCTAGATTTTACTTTAAAATGAAAGTGTGCTTGAAAATATATGTATTTAAAATACTTTTAGTTCACTGTACAATTAACTGCCAAATTATCAGTCAGTCATTTTACCCTTTAAAAAAGCATTTTAAAAAAGATAGACTGCTTCTGAGAGTGGAACTGCTGTCTGTAGATCAGGGGCTTACTTTGAATTTTGGACTCTGTATACCTCCTCATTTCTTATAGCCACTCCTGAGTCATTCTTTAAACACACACACAGACACAATGGTTATCAGATGCCAGAGGAGCATGAAAAATTTCCACTCTAATAACCACGATCATAACTGTCACCTCTTTATGATGTGGAAGAGGATACATAACACAGGATTGCCAGATTTTCTTCAGCACAAAATATGACACACACCTCTCCTGGGAACTCCATTTCTCATCAAACTGTCCTCCCCAGGAGTTAACATCGCACAACTCAAACAGGTACGCCCTTCCCACATTGAAACCTATACACCTGCCTTTCCTCGTCTTGGGGAAATTTAGGAACAGAAATCAACAGGTTATTTGGAGTCTCACTTGCTCTAAAACTAGTTACTAAAAAAGTAAACAGCATGAATATATTTTAACATACATATATTCCTTGTCAAGTGTTGGAAATACTGTGCTATTGGCATATAACTTTCAGTCCATACTCTGGTGCATGTCGAAGGCAGCTTCCCCTTAAATCCCTCTTTTTGAGTCAAACAACAACCACAGCTGCCCTGCTAGCAGGAAGGCTTTATGGAGTGGGGAGGAGCAGATATAACATCTCATAGAAATATTAAAAATAACAAATACATATATCTACTTAAAACACGTGTCAGTTTAAAACCTTTTAACAGCAGCGAAGATACATAACAATACCCTAGTAATAATATAGCAACAATGTCACAGCAACCTCCAAAGATTTCACAGTATTGACAAAATATCAGCTGGTTTCAGTGGTCCTCCAGAACAGAGAAATGTTTAAATTACATAAGAAAGCCAAAAGAGAAGGGGAACACCAACACCTCCAAAAACCTAAAAAGGGCACATTACCAACTGAAAAAACCTTGTTGCTGATTCCAGACACTAAAAAGGTAAAGGTAGTCCCCTGTGCAAGTACCGAGTCATTACTGACCCATGGGGGGACGTCACTCACGACATTTTCTTGGCAGACTTTTTATGGGGTGGTTTGCCATTGCCTTCCCCAGTCATCTACACTTAACCCCTAGGAAACTGAATACTCATTTTACCACTCCCCCTCACTGGCAGTTTTCAAGAAGAGGCTGGATGAATATTTGTCAGAGATGCTTTAGGCTGATCCTGCACTGGGCAGGGAGTTGGACTAGATGGTCTGTATGGCCCCTTCCAACTCTATGATTCTATGATTCTATGACCTTGGAAGAATGGAAGGATGAGTCAACCTTGAGCCAGCTACCTGAACCCGGCTTCCACCAGGATCGAACTCAGGTCGTGAGCAGAGCTTGAGCACTCTGCACCACAGGGCTCTTTCCAGGCACTAGCTGAGAGTATTTATCACCTATCTGCAATTAGTGCTGAGTATCATAAGCATATTGGTGATGCCTTGCTCCAGTTCTTTGGATGGCCTCTCTCAATGGTTTATGAAGATGTCAAACAGTTCAGAAGTCCGTTTAGGGCTTTGTGACATTCTATAATCCATAGGGCAGAGATCTCCCAAAACCACCTTCTCAGACCTGCTCAACAGGAAGTAAAGCCATCTTGAGGAAGTACCCATCCCACAGAGTGGGTTCAGAAGAATACCAAGGTTTATGGCACTGAAAGTCACTGAGAAGCCTGCGAAAACCAGCTTGTTGGACTATCCTCATCAACTGTCCCAGCTCCAAGAAGTTTGATGTAGACACGATTGACAGGCAAACTTATCAACATGACTGAACTCTGTGCAAGGAAGGTTCCTGATCAGATTGTGTTGATAGTTTTCATTGAAACTTGTCTCCAGCAATGTATCAGTGTGTTTGCACCTGAATTGCAGTCACAAGCTACAGAATCAGCTTAGTAAGTACCAAATAACAAAATTTACTAAATGTTGATAGATACCAGAGCAGGGGCACATAACCCATAGGCTCATGGCTAAGTCATCCCATCTTGGTGCCTGTTGGATGCATCCTTTAAATAACCAATATTCATACATTGCATTGTCTGCTTTTTGCACCTATGCAGTCAGTATCATTTATACATGAAATGACCACAAGAACTGAAAATAAGAATAGATAATTTCATGGCCAGACATAGAAGGCACACAGGGATAAATAAATGATAAGTCTGAACTAAAAAATTTAAATGGATTTTCTTTCTCCTTTTAAATATGTGTCTCCTAACAATTGGAGACAACGGCAGACAGTATGTGCAAAGTGGGAGTGGCTGCTGAGCAAAAGCAGTCTAATCATGCAAGAAAGCAGTTCAATAGTATAATTGGATACGGTGTATCCATTTATTTGCATTTATCCAAACAGCAAGGGAACAGTCAGTTCCCTGATGGCAACTAGCAAGCAGAATTTGAGCAGAACCACTAGGTGATCAGGAATAACTACTATGAATAAGTTTACATAGACATGTTAGAGCTTTCTTGAGGAAAACATTTTAATTTGCCTTTTCCCCCTTACAAGTGTGTTTCAGCATTTTTATTACATAATTTTTAATGTTTTCCCCCCTCCACTTCCCCAGATGTCTTCTAATAAGCCTAGACTGGGGATCCAACTTATGTTTTGCCTAGAATTCCCCAGAGTCTGAGCAAGGGGTAAAAGATCTTCCTTGTTTTTATAAATGCATTAAAACCTTGTAGTTTTGTAAAAAGTCCTATGGTGTAGAGAGGAAGAGGTATGGCGGAAGGCAAACACCCCTTGACTGAAATGGGAGACTCGTGTGTTTGAACTTGAGAAATCAGAATTTATACTGTATGATGTACCTAGAAATGAAACTTGCAGAACTTGCAAGTCGATCTGGAAAAAAACCATTTGTTTATATATATATATATATATATATATATATATATATATATATATATATATATATATATATATATATATATATATATATATATATATATATATATATATATATATATATATTAACTGGAAGACACACATGTAACTCAATATTGTACTAAAAGTGGTTAAGGAATTCCTGTATTCAGTTCTTTGGCTGCATGAAGCCTAATACTCTTCTAACAACAAAACAAGTTTACATAGACTTCCAAGCACAACTCAAAAGTACTAACACTGATCTTGCTGGGGCCAAGCAATCAGAGAGACTATTTACTTCAGTGGATTTATGGTGCCTACCTAAGTAAAGTTACACCCTTCTAAATCCATTGAAGTAAATGTGCTTAGAAGGGTACAAGTATGACTAGGACTGCACTGCGACTATTAAAGAGGTTGCTAGCCACTCTAGGTTCTCTAGGACAATGCATATGTTCAAATTTTAAAATAAATAAATAATGCTTCTTGGCTACTTCTAAGTCAGTTATCTTATTTTGAATGACAACACAACTCTTTATGAATATGATTTTTTTTTTACAAAAAAGGAAAATCAGCTCATCTATATTTCAAAAGCACTTATGCCAACTTTTAGATTCTTGAGAAAAATATGCAACAAAGTGTCTCTCATTTAATCCACAAATTAATCCAAAAATAAATTGAATTTTAATTACAGGGATAATGATCAAACCCAGTATGACTGGCATATAACTCCAACAAGACGGCCAAAAGAAGAAAACAGCATTTCTCCTACTCCATCACTGTAAACTTGGAAAAACTCCATTGCATTCCCAATTTATGCCAGTCTAACAGGGAGCAGGATTTAGCCCCATACCTGGCTGTCCTCCTATTCAGAAGATGAGCCTGGTAATGAAAAATCTGTCTTGCAAATGACTCACTGTTAAGAAGACTGAGCCGAGGCTGTTGAAAAACAGGATGATGTATGTGGAAATGAAATTAATCAATATGAAGATGAGGATCAGCAGTCTATCACAGCCGAGCTGTTTCATAATAATGAAATGGAGGAAGCAGGCAGTGCTAGGGCAACACATGAAAGTACAGGAAATGTCACTGACAATAATGAATTAGTAACTATTTCTAGAATTGCAAGAGGTAAGAATTTGCAGATGAAGAGCAGTGCTTTTTGTTAAAAAAAGGAAGATGACAACTTGGGGTGTGCAGATGCTTGTGCGAATAAGAGCCACATTTTCAGGCCTCCCTTCCGGTTATAATGACCACAGCCAGTGCACTCAGGTTGGGCAATTAAGGAAGGCAAATAAAGTTGATTAATGAGTCATTCTGAAGCAGCCCAATTTCCAATGCACTCAAGGGAGATGTGCGAAGGGAAAACTGGGTTATTCTATCACTCGCATGTTTTTCAACCCTGAAAACTTGCAAGCAAATATTTATCCAAAACTAGGCAGTTAGCCGGAAAGCCAGCCTGAACCTTTCTAGTGCAAATGTTCACCAGCTAAGGATCACCAGTGAGTGGACAGAACCATCATTTAACACAGTTGCCAGTTTTATCTTGTTCATTACCAGATCAGAGGTTGGTAATTGCAAGAAAGTTTAATAAGTACAGAAAAGCCATTGGCCTACCTGGCCAGTTATCTTCATCATTACTGCTACTGTTGCTGCTGCTTGTATCCAAAACAGTGTATGCAGTCATGATAGAGGAAGGCAACTTCCCTGCTTCCCCCTTAGTGCAGCCTTCTTTGCCTCCTGAAATCATGCTTCATCAGATCCATGGTGATCTGAAGGAAAAAACATACGCGAGTTGCTTAGAAACTTACATCTTTTCCACACTGTGACACTGAGAGATCTCTGTCTTTTGGTGCTACACCTCTGAAGATGCCAGCCACAGCTGCTGGCGAAACATCAGGAACTACAATGCCAAGACCACGGCAATACAGCCCGGAAAACCCCCAACAACCATCATTATCAGGGATTCCTCAATGAGAAGATCAATAATGCAGGCAAGCAAGTAAGCTTTTAACAACTTTCAGTTATGAATCAGTTTCAAGATTAAAGAAGATTACTAACAAGGAAGGTGGAAGTTTAAGAGAGATGACTGAGTTCAAACAGCTGATTACAAAACAAAAAGATCATTTATTACAATGGATATCTAAACTATTCCAGATTCTCTGGAAAAGTCAATAATCCTAGGAAAAGTGGAAGGCAGCAGGAAAAAAGGAAGACCTAAAACGAGATGGCTTGACTCAGTAAAAGAAGCCAGGTCCTCCAGTTTGCAGGATCTGAGCAAGTCTGTTAAAGATAGGACATTTTGGAGGTCTTTCATTCATAGGGTCGCCATAGGTCAGAGATGACTTGACGGCACATAACACATCTAAGCTATTCAGTTAGAAACGGAAGAACAAGTGAAAAAATGTATGATTAAATAGATGCAGAACTTTAGAGAGCAAATACCTATGCACCAATAGGAACAGTTATGGGGGAAAGGAATTAAGTTTACAGCCAGCCAGACATTAAGAGAAAATTGGTACAAAATGTTTTTCAGATGGTATATCACTCCAAAGGATATTGCGAAAGTAGATAAAAATTACAAAGGAACATGTTGGAAATGTCAAGATATAGATGGAATCTTTTACCACATGTGATAGACTTGTAAAAAAGCAAAAAGATATTGGAAGGGAATTCATGGAGAAATACAGAATATATAAAAATTTAATTTTTCCTGTGGGAGCCAAGAATATGTTATTAGGAATATTGCCTCATAAACTATCAAAAGTTTTGGAAGAGATATTTGAATATACGTATGGTGACAGCAGCTAGAATCATTTATGCAGCAAATTGCAAATCAGACATCTGTTCAAGTTTAGATGAATGGGAAAATAAACTTGCCAAATATGCAGCAATGATGAAATTAACTACCTATTTGAGAAATAGATCTATCACAAAATTTGTGGAGACATGGAATGTGTATTATGAAAGCAGGCGACACATCATATTATGAGCTATATAACTGACTAGCTTTTTGTAATTTTTTGATATATTATCTATTTGTTAAAAGTTACAGTGGTTATGTAGAACTGGCGAAAGTATGTAATATTGAACATGTAACAATGTTGAAACTAATAATGTAGCTGAAAAACAGATTAGCTATGAAACTTGAAACTTAAAATGTTGTATGTACCCTAACATAAATAAGTACCACTGTATTTAGACAGTGTCTTAAAAAAATTAATGAAGGGGATTTTGAGGAGATATATTTCCTGTTTTATATATTTTGTTATATATAATTATTTCTGATTCATAAAAATATGCTATACAATTCTTTTTTCTTTTCTGCATCTCCTTTATATTTTTATTTAATTTTTTTAAAAAAAAAATTTTAAAAAATATAAAAACTTTATCTACAATGCACAGCTAAGGGGAAAGTGTTCTAGGATGTACTATAATTTCCAGTTTGCACGCAAGTTAAAAGAGGATGCAGCCTGAGAATACATCCCACGATCCTTTGTCATACATAAAGATTTAGTGGTAGATGAGGAACGATTAACTGGCATAGAAATCAAAGTGGGAAAGGCTCACTGAGAATATGATTACTGAAATCTACTTATTTACAGCATCCCGGTTCCAGAGGCATAATCTTATACTTGCTTTGGTCACTGATGAAAGGTCTAGCCCAAAACTTAAGTTTTTGAGATTCTCTATGGTTAACTTTAGAGTCTTTACAAAATGTAATGCTTATATAAACTTATGGCACAGTAAGTGATGACTTCCAAGTGTTTTGATATCTTAAATCCCTCATTAACTGCCTCACAGGATTCTAAAATGTTTGCTTATCAAAGCAGGGACATTTGAAAATTCCTTCATCTCTGCAAGGTCAGAAGAAAAGAAACTTCAGCTCAGTAAATTATTTGGCTCAATAGTTCTTCAAACCTTCTCCTACCATCATTTTCTTTGTGCTTCAGTCAGCTACAGAAAGCATTTTCTGTAAATGTCAAAACTATATAGGCTGAGGGTGAAATAACATGTATGGTAGAACACATGTATGATGATCATCCTGAAGAAGGGAAGATGCTGAGATGCATTTAAGCAGTTTTGTGATATGCATTTTATGTATTTTTGGGAAGAGGATAGTATCATCAAATAGTTAAAAGTTGCCTGTCTGTCGAGGAAGAAACTAAGCTAAGCCACAGCAGCGATGAAGGTGCAGACGGAGGAGGAAGGAACCAAAGAATATTTTCTATCTTAATGAAGATAGTTTCAGGCAGGTAGCCATGTTGGTCTTCAGCAGAACAGCAGAATTTGAGTCCAGTAGCACCTTAGAGATCAACAAGATTTTCAAGGTACAAGCTTTCCAGAGTCAAAGCTCTGAAGAAGGAAGCTTTGACTCTTGAATGTTTATACCATGAAAATCTTGTTCGTTTCTAAGGTGCCACTGGACTCAAATCCTGCTATCTTAATAAAGATGAAGTTGACTTATACCAAGAAAGACTATCAAGCTAATATTGTCTACTCTGATGGATGATGGCTCTCTAGGATCTTGGGTAGAGCAGATCTTTCACATCGGCTCCTACCTATTCCTTTTTAGACAGGAGATACTAGGGAATGAACCTGGACCTTCTGGATGCAAAACAGATGCTCTACTTCTGAGCCACACCCCTCCCCTAAATGTAGGAGTGTAGGGATCGTCTATGGCCATCTGATTTTGGAGCAGCCAAATGCCTTTCCTGATGCTGGCTTCAAGCAGCTTTCTCCAGGCTTGATGAGAATGTTAGTTATTGCATCTGACCCTGTTTAGGCAACAGTTTATCATATAATGACCCCATTTGTGAGGAGGAGAATGTGTCAATATTATTCATAGAATGCTGATGGCTGCAGAAGAAGCAGATGTTCAAACATTATCAAAGATCCAGACACAAGGTAATCTCCTTGTTCTAGAAATGTAATCAAGCCAAAATCTTTCCCCCCTCACCTCTTGCTCTCCTTGGCAAACATTCTATGCCTTCTGTCTCCCCCCACTTTCTACTTGACTTCTAAAAGGAGGAAAGACTTCTAGCCCTTGTGCTCAGAAGAGGGCATGGATAACTGATGGAAAAACCCATAGAGAAGCTCAGTTACATTTTCCAAGGAGTTCATTTTTTTTAAAGAAAATCTAAATAATGTTTTATATTGCCTTTCAGTGTAACAATTCTTAATGGAGAAAACAGTAGTACAATTATAATGATAATAAATAAATAATAATGATTAAATTAATAAAACAATCAAAATAAAAATATGCAAAGGAAACAATGGAGAGGCTTACAGCAGCCAATAAAACCAAATAAGCACATTAACCCTAAAATCTATACCAATAAACAGATTTTAAAGCTCCTGTAAAGCAGTTTATGGTCCTAAATCTGGCAAACATCTGGGAAGTCACTACCAGGAAGGGCCATTCCATGGTTTCTGTGTCTACCAACATGACATAAAGTGGAACTAGGAGAAAAGATTGGTGGGAAGAACATAGACTTTGGTACACAAGAGTGGGGAGGTATAGGCTTAAACCCTCCACCATTGTCATGTTTGTAAAAAATTCAATTTGAACTATGAAGAATTGTTCTAAAGAATCCATGGGGCACAATTCTCCCAGGACCAATTCACCACTCTATCTGCTCTCCTCTCCACCCTCCTTTTGGCTTGGGGTCTCCTTGATGGAAGGTTATGTTTGACTTCCAGGAAAGTTTGATCCATGAAACCCAAAAGTATTCCTAAGATTAGAAATAAGCCAACATCTTCAGATAAGAACTCATCCTTTTTCATGTTGAACATGAAGCAAAGGAACTGTACCCCAAATCATTTAAATAAGATTGGTCATAAATCTAAACAAACCAACTCATCAATTAATTGACTGGATTACAGGCAAATAATTGGAGAAAGGCCTTGAAATGTATTGGCATCCTCATCTGGCTGCTTTTAAGGTGTCAGGCATAAATACATTAAATTATAGGGCTTAACTCTGCAAAAGAGTATTTACACTAAAGGGCAGAGAAACAGTGAGTGGTAACTAATGGGCATCAGAATTTTAAAATTAAGGTAGTATTATTTGAGCAATTTTAAGAGCAATTGAAATAAAAAAAGCCTATGTATAATAAATTGTTTAGATTTATTTAAAATATTTATATCCTACCCACAGTCCTTGGATGGCAGTCTGACGACAAAAGTTTAAGAACCAGTTAAAAGATAAAAAAGAATAGCTAAAACTAAATTCACCTCTATCACAATATCACCCTCTTGCAATACTACACTGCAATCCTAAGAATGCATTCTTGGGGTGTATGCCACATTCAATAAACGGGACTTACTTCTGTTTAGGATTACTCCCTTTAGCAAGAACCAAAGGCTTACAGGTTTTTTATGCATCGTAAGTCTACTTAGCCATGCATGAGTGGAAAGTTCCCTCAAGTCATAGCTGACTTATGGCGATCCCTCGTGGGGTTTTCATGGTAAGAGACTATCTGAGGTGGTTTGCCATTGCCTGCCTCTGCAACCCTGGTCTTCTATCCAATTACTAACCAAGGCAGCCCCTGCTTAACCTCTGAGATCTGATGAGATCAGGCTCACCTGGCTGTCCAGGTCAGGGCAGCCATGCATTATCTATTCCCATTTAACACTGATTTAGCTCCAACATAGTGGCTGATTCCACACATGCTGGATAATGCACTTCCAATCCTCTTTAGAGATCATTTGGAACTGAATTTTTCGTTTGTGAAACAAAAAACCCACTTCCAAACGATTGCTAAAGTGCATTGAAAGTGCATTATCCAACGTGTGCGGAATCGCATAGTGTTATGAGCAGACACATGTCAATGATTCCGCACACGTTGGCTAATGTACTTTCAATGCACTTTATCAATCGTTTGAGGTGGATTTTTTTGTTCCGCACATGAAAAAATCCGTCCCAAATGATCTATAAAGAGGATTGGAAGTGCATTATCCAACGTGTGTGGAATCAGATGATCTGGTTTCTTCCTAGGGAGATTACCCCTAATAATATACTCAGTTCTTACCACTTTGGCCTTTTCCAGGAGCTCAGGTAACGTGATATGCTAGTCTCCTCTGTACCTGGAGATATTAAATAAACAATCCTCAACATGTAATCTTTGTTGGTTCAGACTTGTGAAAAAAGTACATCTTTGCATGTTTGAATCAGCTCTGAACCTTGAGACAGGAGAAGCAAATTTTAAATAAGATACCTTACCATGGAACTAACACCTGATTTCACCCCCACCACCCACCAAACACTATTGACTGTTTATATTGTGTACCACTGGAAATTTAGTTAACACTATTGGAAATAGTTATTTATATTAGTTTAGTTTAGTTCAGCAGAGTTACCTCATTGGAAAAGCATGAACCCACTGTCAGACTATGGCTAGATAAGGCACTCTCTGCAAGGTTCCCTTTAGAAGCAAGAATAAGTCCAGTGTCTGGCAAAGGAAGTTTTATTGCAGAAAAGGTCCATTATAGTCCACTGTCCTGAATAGGAGACTCAGGATGGTACATGATCATTGTTACCAATGAAGAGCAAGCATAGGATACAGAGTAACAATACCCATCTGGAACAGCCTCCCCCCACAGTTCTCAAAACAACATCTTTCAGTCCTGGGAAGCTGCTCTCCTTCAAGGCCAATGCTTGGTGGAACGGTGTTAGACACAACAATCTCCTCTGGTGGGAATGCTGCCTGGGAACTGGTGCACCTGGGGAGAAAGCACTTAAACACTAGAAGCATTAGAAAATGGAGTCAGTACAGTTTAGATATACACTGGACCTGACATTCTGCCCCCCTTAAAATAGATCCCCCCCTGGCTTATATGGATAGCGAGTATGAAAAGCTTTGGTTAATCTAGGAGCATGAACATGTGCAGAGTTCACCCATTCATCGTAACCAGAATCAAAGTCCTTCCAGCGAATGAGGTAAAAAAGCTGGTTTCGCTTGAGCTTAGAGTCCAAGATTTGTTGTACCTCATAGTGTATTTGGTCGTCAATCAAAGTTGGAATGGGTGGAGCTTTGATGTGCCATTTGTTGTCGGTGGGAGCTCTCTTTAGAAGGCTGACGTGGAACGTATCATGCACATGGCGCAGGTTTTTAGGCAAAGTTACAGCAACAGTTACCTTATTTATTATTTTGCGCACAGGAAAAGGTCCCAGGAATTTTAGAGCGAGTTTGCGGCTGGTTTGAGCTAGCTTTAGGTTTTTTGTGGAAATATACACATGATCTCCAGGTTGTAATTCCCATTCGGCCACCCGATGGCGATCTGCGTATTTTTTGTAATCCAGTTTGGCTTTTTCAAGGTGTTTCTTAATAAGAGTCCACTGCTGCGCCGCCTCCCCCCACCATGAAGATACATCTGGCAGTTTAGAGGAATGGAGAGGGGGTGCGTCTAACGGGAAGGGATCGAAGTGAGTCCCGTACACAATTTTGAATGGAGCCTCTCCCGTTGAAGCGTGTACACTGTTGTTATAGGAGAATTCGGCTAGGGGGAGAAGGTCCACCCAATTATCTTGTTGAAAATTAATGTAGCAACGAAGAAATTGTTCTAAAATTTGGTTAGTCTTTTCGGATTGTCCGTCGGTTTGTGGGTGGTGGCTTGAACTGATGCCTTGTTCAATATTCAACATTTTCAAAAGCTCCCGCCAGAAGTTGGCAACGAACTGTCCGCCGCGATCCGAAATCACCTTGGACGGAAAAGAATGTAATTTCACGATGTGTTTTAAAAACAGATCCGCTAGCTTTCGCGCGGAGGGTATAGCAGTACAGGGGATAAAATGTGCTTGTTTGGAGAACAGATCTACCACCACTAAAATACAATTATGTCCTTTTGAGATAGGTAGATCAGTAATAAAATCCATGGATATTACTTCCCAGGGTCTGTTTGGTGTTTCCAATGGTTGCAGGAGACCCGGAGGCTTCCCTTTCCTGGTTTTGGCGCTGAGGCAAACGGGACAGGAACTAACGTATTGGGAAATGTCTTTGCGCATGCCCGGCCACCAGAATTGTCTTTGGACGAGATGCAAAGTTTTTAGATACCCATAATGTCCAGCAGTGGGAGCATCATGACAGCGCTGCAAAATTTCCAGTCGGAGGCTGTCTGGGACATATAACTTGCCCCCGGCCAACCAATCCCCTTGTGGGGATTGGGTCAGTTTGCTCCGCGGAGCTCTATCCCCCTCCTTCTCTATTTCAGCTTTAAGTTTCGATTTCCATTCCTGGTTGGCTGGGAGGGGCTGCTTGGCGCGGCTGCGAGTAGTCACCACGCCCCCAAGTTGCTTAGGCGAGAAGACCGTGTCGACCGTCTCCGCCCGTTTGCTCTTATGTTGGGGCATGCGCGATAGGGCGTCCGCCAGAAAGTTAGTTTTGCCCGGGAGATAATTTAGAGTGAAGTTGAATTTCGAAAAGAATTCCGCCCACCGCAATTGCTTGGCATTCAGTCTGCGTGGGCTCCGGAGGGCCTCCAAATTTTTATGATCTGTCCAGACCTCAAAAGGGTATCGCGCCCCCTCCAGCCAATGTCTCCAGTTAGTAAGGGCTGCTTTTACTGCAAAGGCCTCCTTCTCCCACACATTCCAATTCCTTTCTGCCGCAGAAAATTTTCTAGACAAGAACGCACAAGGACGCAATTTTCCATCCTCCCCCTTCTGTAGCAAAACCCCCCCTATCGCCGTATCGCTGGCGTCGACCTGTACTATGAAGGGGGATTGTTCGTTGGGGTGGGAGAGGATGGGTTCTGTTACAAATTGCTCTTTTAGGCAGTCGAAAGCCGTTTGGCAATCGGGGGTCCATTGTAATCTGGAAGAGGGCTTCTTAGCTTGGTCCCCTTTATCTTTGGTTTTCAGCAGTTCTGTTAAGGGGAGCGTGATTTGGGCGAAATTTGCTATGAAGTCTCTATAAAAGTTGGCAAAACCCAGGAAGGATTGCAGTTCTTTGCGGGTGGTGGGCGTTTGCCAATCTTGTATCGCCTGTATTTTGGCTGGATCCATTTTCAGACCCTCTTGGGAGATACAATACCCAAGGTAAGTGAGTTCTGTTTTATGGAATTCACATTTGGACAATTTGATGGGCAGTTTATTCCTCATCAAGGTGGCTAGGACCTTTTGTACCATTTGAACATGTTCTTCCTCGGTGTCCGAATAAATTAAAACATCATCAAGGTACACCACCACCCCTTTGTACAGAAATTCGTGTAGAACTTCGTTTATCATGGACATGAATACAGACGGGGCTCCCGTCAATCCAAAGGGCATAACTAAGTATTCATATTGTCCGAGGGGCGTATTAAACGCGGTTTTCCACTCATCCCCTGCCTTGATACGAACGTGGAAGTAGGCATCTTTTAGATCTAATTTCGTAAAGATCTTACCTTGGGCCACGACGTTGAGAAGGTCTCGGATGAGCGGTAGAGGATAGGCGTTGTTGGTGGACACTGCGTTCAGTCCACGGAAATCCGTGCAGAGTCTGAGTCCCCCATCCTTCTTTTTTACGAAGAGGACCGGAGCGGCGTGGGGGCTAGAGGCTGGGCGGATGAACCCACGTTGAAGGTTGGTGTCGATGAATTTCCGGAGCTCTTCGCGTTCATGGAGACTCATGGGGTAGAGTCTCCCTTTGGGTAGCGAGGCTCCTGGTAAGATTTCCACCGCACAGTCCGTTCGTCGATGCGGGGGTAGAGTGTCCGCTTCCTCCTCCGAGAAAGCGTTTAGAAAAGGCCAGTAAGGTTCGGGTATTTGGTTGACTTCTTCTTGGGTAAGGAGGGCCTTTTCTTTCTGAGTAGGGTCTTCGCCCCAGTTTTGATTCCAACGGTGATTTTCACAGTTGGCGTGACTGAAGGTAATGCATCCCTGTGCCCAGTCTATGTAGGGGTTGTGATCACATAGCCATTTGCTGCCTAGGATTAACGGGTACTTGGCAGTAGAGCTGATGACAAAGGACCTCTTCTCCCAATGTTGTCCCATGCCTGTGATCACCGGGATGGTTTCAGTTGTAACAGGATTCATGTTGGTACCATCCATTTGTTCAAAGATTACTGGATTTTGTAAATCCCGAGTTGGTAAAACCAGTCCATTAACTAGAGCAGGGGCTATGATGTCTCTTGAGCAGCCCGAGTCGATTAGAGCTTGCACCCGAATGTGCATTTTTCTCTCTGGGTTGATCAGAGTCACGGGCATGAATAAAATGGACCCAGGTGGCCGGTTCGGTGCAGGAACGGGCTTGGGGCGGATCTGTCGTTTGGGCCCTTTTACGACAGATCCATCTCGTTTCCCGACTGGGGGCTCTCTGGATTGACTTCTGTGTTTGGGGAAGCGGGGTCGTATTCCATAACTTCTTCCGCTTCTAGTCCCCTCTCTGAGGCGGGCCTTTGGGAAGCGCCGCGGCCTCTGTTCGCTCGAGGTGCGGGAATCGGGCGTTGGAGAGTAGGAAATGGAGCAAGGGTTGGGCGCCTTAGTTGAAGCGGAGGTCTTTGCACAGGCCGGTAGGGGCATTGTGCTGCAAAGTGACCGGCTTGTCCACATTGCAAACACAGCCCTTGTTGCCATCTAGCATCTCTCGCTCCACGGGTGGCGTACCCAGCTCCCCGTCCTCCCTTCTGCAAAGTCAAGGGTCTTCTTTGTCCCGTTTGTTGTTGTTGTTCAACCAAACGGACTTCCAAAATGCGATTCTCAACTTCGCATGCAAGTTGGATCCAACCCAACAAGGTGGGGGGATTGTCCTGCATGAGGGCTCTGTCCAAAAGTCTCGGGTTTAGTCCTTGCTTGAACAGGATGATTTTGGTGGACTCCTCACACCTAGGGCATTTGGCAGCCAATTGTCGGAATTTCGTGATATAGTCTCTCGCTGACATGCTGCCCTGTTTAATGGCCTGCAATTCTGTTCGGGCCCTGGTTTCCTCTAAGGGGTCTTCATATTGTGCTCGAATAGCATCTACCAACCCCTGGAGAGTATCGAGTTCTGGGGCCCCGATATTATATAGTCCTACGTACCAGTCCGCTGCTTTCCCTTGTAAGCGGGAGCCGAGATGTTCAATTTGGCTGGCCTCGCTGCCGAAGAGGTGTCCCCACCGGTTGAAGAATTGCACGACTTGCACTAGAAAAAAGCCCAGTTTGGAAGGATCCCCATCAAAAGTGGCTTCCAGTTTCACCCAACCCATTGGGAGGTCTTGCCTCGGAGCCGGTGCTGGGTAGAAGTCCGCCGGAAGCATCAATGGCACTTGAGGTATGGGGGGACCCGGTTGTGCTAGCGGTGCTGGTTGCGCTGGCGGCGGCATCACCGGTTGAGCCGGGGGTAGCGGCCTCGGCTGGGCTGGCGGTGGTGCTCTCGGCTGGGCTGGTGGTGGTGCTCTCGGCTGGGCTGGTGGCGGCAGTCTGGGTCGGGCAGGCGGCTGCAATCTCGGTCTGGCTGGTGGCAATGCAGGAGGTGCTGGCCGTAGCGGTTGAGGTGTTTGCGGTTGAGGTCGGTGCGGCGGAGTAATGATCGGCCGCTGAGGGGTGGGTTGGTGGGGTCGTAGTGGTGTAGGCCCCATCGGTTGGTTCGGAGGTGGTCTTACGGGCTGCTCCAGTGGCAAACGTATCGGCTGCAGCGGCGGGGTTAGTTGTGGTCGAAGCGGAAGGGGCCGCAGCGGCGAAGGCTTAATGGGTGGTGGGCCGCGCGGGCTTGCCCCTCTTGGCGTCATGTCTCTGGGACGCACAGGCTGGTCTTGTGGCGCCGGTAGAACTTCCCCCGAGGTTTGCTGAATAGGAACCACTTCTAGCGGTCGTTGCGGTAATTCCTCCTCAGAAGGGGCCGGGAGTTCTTCCGTCTGACCCGGCCGAACTGTTGTTGGAGAAGCGGGAGGGTGTATCACTGTCGTCTCGGTTGGACGGGTTGGTCCCTCTCCTTCTCTTGGCTCCTCCGCTGGAGTCTCCTCGGGAGACGGATCCCCGTCCGATTTAGGGGGTTCCGTTGGAGTCCCTCCGGGCACCTCAGCTGGAGTATCCCCGCTCGGCGGAGTTTCGTTTAGTCCAGGGTGTTCCGCGGGCGATTCTCCCGGTTCTTCAGGGTAGGTTTCCTCCTCTCCCGAAGGTAGCGGCTGCTGCGGGTCGACCTCCACTGGATAGGACATGACACTTTGAAGGGTGGCAATTTGTATCGCCATTTCTTCAGGCGAGATTCTCTCCCCTGCCCCCATTGACGAGATTAGGTGAATGGCATGAGCCAAACTTTCCTCCATATCGATCAGCCTAGCTTCCAACTGTTGCATTCGGCTAGGATCCGGTTGCCCCATCACGGAACCTCCCTCAGTTGTACTCACCGGGGAAAACGGCCCCCAGGGCGGAGGATCGCCTTGATCGACTCGCGATCTCGCTGCTAGAATTCCTTTGGCTAGGCCCGTCACGGCCGAGATGCCGGAGTCCACAGCATGGGTACGGCTTTGTATTTGCACCCAACTTTGCTCAGGAACTTCCGTTGGCTCTTTCCACGGGGCAAGTTCCGAATAATCCCAACTCAGGGCGCCGCGGTGAGATGTGTTCCCGTCCGTCCGTTCGGTCGTCCGGTTCCAAAACAGCCACGGTTGGCTGCTGTCCAGCTCAGGGACCGTCTCTAGGCTTCGGCGCCCGTCCATCGAAACTCTTGGATGTAGCCCTCCGGCCCGGCGCTCCCGTGTTTCTCGGGGTCGGGCTCCCCACTCCGACGGGGTGGGTAGCGAGAGCAAGGGAAGAGCTGTAGCCCTCGGCCTTGTCCCCTCACTGCTGAGGTCGATGAGAGGCGGTGTAGGCGTCGAAGCACCAGCCCCGGCTGGCACCTGCGATTCTTGGGGTTGCACTGTTTGACTGTCGGGGGACGCATACGGATCAAACAAAGGATCCCTGTCCGGGACTACCTTGGATTCCGCTGGGCCCGACTCAGGCATGATTGGTAACAAAATGTCAGACTGTGGCTAGATAAGGCACTCTCTGCAAGGTTCCCTTTAGAAGCAAGAATAAGTCCAGTGTCTGGCAAAGGAAGTTTTATTGCAGAAAAGGTCCATTATAGTCCACTGTCCTTAATAGGAGACTCAGGATGGTACATGATCATTGTTACCAATGAAGAGCAAGCATAGGATACAGAGTAACAATACCCATCTGGAACAGCTTCCCCCCACAGTTCTCAAAACAACATCTTTCAGTCCTGGGAAGCTGCTCTCCTTCAAGGCCAATGCTTGGTGGAACGGTGTTAGACACAACAATCTCCTCTGGTGGGAATGCTGCCTGGGAACTGGTGCACCTGGGGAGAAAGCACTTAAACACTAGAAGCATTAGAAAATGGAGTCAGTACAGTTTAGATATACACTGGACCTGACACCCACCATATAGAAATCAATCTTTAGGCAATTAAATTGTAGAAAATATAGAACTTACTTTTTATTGAGGTAGACTCCATTCATAGCATTTTCTTGTAGAAGACAAGATAGAATTCTAGTCTAAAAGTGAACTTTCCCTGTTGGGCATGATCAGCTATTCTGGCATCACACTTGAATACAGGTATGAGGATTAGGCCTTCAGGGCGAGATACGTCTTCCTCCTGGGCAGACCCTGGGGCGAGAGAGAGGAACTCTCACAATGGACACAGGAAGAAGAGTCAGGGAGGCATTCCCACCTTGAACAAAAAGAGGTATCTTGCTAATCAGGAAAATAACACATACACACAGAAAGACATGTAGCACGCCTCAGGGTTCCCAGCCTCCCGCTTGAAATCAGAGACCAAACCAGCCCCAAAACATAGTTTTTTCACTATGTTCGGGCTAATTTGGCCCCACTGAGACCCCATAGCTTACAGTTTTCAACCAGACATGATGCCAGGGCCTCCAGAACATGCCATTTCATCATGTGATCCAGTGCTCCCGGCCTACATCCCCCCTCCTTTCCTCACCACCAGCCAGGTGAATGGAGCTAGGAGGTGAAAGGTGGGGGCAAGGGATTCCTCCTAGGGGGCTGGCATTCCTTCTCCTCCCCCAATGTCCAGGCTGCTGAATTACCTATTACTACAAATACACTATGTTCTTTCACAGCTCTTATCCTATCTGGTGACCAACTAATTTTTTTGTATTGACAATAGGAAGCTTCTGATTTTGTTTTGTTTCTTCTTCCTAGCATGCCATGAGCAAGCATAATCTAAGTACACCCTGTGCCCACTGAAGTCACACTTCCTACAAGATGCAGAGAAAGGAGGCTTAATACCATGGCCTGAAAGATGTCTCTTTCTCTCCTCCAGTGTTCCCGCTAATGTGAGCAACTGAGCAATTGTTCACAGATTCTGACTCCTCTGCTCACAGCTTCTCAGCTGTAGCTGAGACTCTCAGGTGGCCCCGCCCTCTCATCAGCCAGCACCAGCAGGTGGGCCCTATAGGGATGGAGCAGGGATGGAGTCTCGTCCCACTTCTCTCCTCCCTTTCCAGCTGCGGGAAGGGAGGAGAGAAGCTCTTCCAGCTGCCACCAGCTCTCTAGCTAGGGAACAGAGCAGAGCCAAGCAATGGGGCCCAGCCTAACCTGTGCAGCCTGAATCTGCTGGGATCCCTTCAGCCAAAGAGAATGGAGGAGAGGAGGTAGCACTTCAGCTTCCGCCATGGCTAAGGTGTCGTTTTAACTTGGTTTTGGCACAGAAGGAGGCCTGCAAGAAGTACAATGAGGTGGGGAAGGAGGGCGGAGGGCTGGGCCAGGTGCTCTTCATGCCCACTGAGGACCAGATGAGGAAGAGGAGAAGGCCATTGTGGTGCTGAAGGAGGCTGGTTGAGATTTGTCATTGACGAAGCCTCCTTTTCAAGGCTTCTTCCAAATTGATTTTTACAGCCTGAAATGCAGACTTGGCCAAGAACTGGATCTGGGTGCCCTGTCTCAGCAAGCTGTGTCTCTCCATCTAAAATGATTTCCCTACATACCTGAAGAAGTCAACACTGACTCACAAAAGCTCATCTTGAAATAAATGTGCTAGTCTTTAAGGTGCTGCTGGGTGTCTGATTTATTCTGCAGCAACGGACTAACGCGGCTACCCCATTTCAATCAGTGTGAACATATCCATTTTTATATAAAAGTATACTCTGACTTTTGAGGCCCTTTCACCTAATGGGACTAGATGGTCTTGGACAACTGGTTTTTATTGTTAATTTGTTTTGCTTGTAATCAAAACGTATTACACGGTTTTTGTTGTTTGGATTCTACAGCAGCTAGAACTCAATGGGCTTAGAATGGAGTTACTTAGTACAGGATTATACTCTAAATCTCTCTGCGTACCTGCTGCAATCTTGTTGGGAGAAAGCTAACATGCGCCTAGGATGGGATGCAGACCCTAGCACATGTTCTCAGATGTATTTATATTTGTATATCAAACACTTGGGAAGGAAAAGTACTAATAATTTTACCTGCAAAGTAATTTAGTTTGATATTTAGAAACCATGTACGAATCACTGATTGCATGGTTGTTTCTAAGTGAGAAACAATATAAGTTTGTAGTTTATGCTTTGTATGTTAGTAGACTGAAATATATTTTTTTTAAAGGAGGCATGCTCAAAACTTTAACGCAAGTTGTTTCAGCTCTTGAAGTAGATTTTGGGGTCATAACACTGCACAGCTTAGAGGCAGGCTTGCCATTCCCCCACCCATGGCGGGGGATCCCCTGCTCCCACCTCCTCCCCTCCGCACCCACTTTCCTGGCCAGCCGGGAGGCATGCCCCCTAGGGTTAACCCCGGTGGGGCAGTGCACCCCTGGGCAGCGTGGCATGCCCCCATGCCCCGCTGCGGAGCACTCCTGCACCCAGCAACGGGCCTGTTTCGGGCTGAATTGGGCCCGTGGGGGGGGATTCAGCCCTCTGGTGAATGTGGGAGCACACGCCGGGCCATCCTTTGAGCCACGTGATGACATCACTTCCAGGAAGCGATGAAGAGTTCTGGAAGACATGTTTGCACACAGTTTTGTATCATTTTAGTTGGTCTTAATAACCAGTGTTATGTGGCTTTTGTTTTTTGGATTCAAGCATGCGCTTGTTTTATCATTACAATGATATGAGGTATTTTAGGCTGAGAGAAAATAATCAGCTCAATGTCATTTAGACATACACGCACATATATATATACATACACACACGTAAACAACATTTATCTGTGGGTTTTTTAAAAATTATATGCATATTGCTATTCTTACCCTCCTCCTCTGCTTCTTTACTTTTCTGACTCTGTTGGGGAACACTTTTTCTGGTGTCTGAGATGTATTTATTTCACATTCATTTTGGAGGATTAACTGTTCCTCCTGGATTTACCTGTAATTTGCCTGTGAATTGTTTGGTGGGAGTGAAGGAAACTGAAAGTAATTCCAATCATATTCCATGAATATTTTTTCTTTAAAAACGTGCCAGCCATCTTGCATTCTGCATTCTAAATCTGAATAGAACAGTTTTAAGCCTGGTCATATGCCATTAAAATGAAAAGATTTCAACTGAAAATTTGCCCTGTTGGTTATATGCCCTAAGTACAAAGATTAAAGCTATCACGATATGGTAAGGACTTGTGTTAATATAAACTATTTTCACCCTTTACTCCCAAACCATTTACATCTTACCCTGACTGATTATTTTTGCCATCTGCTGGCAGAAAAGGTGACATCATGGATACTGTTTGAGCATACGTACACAGAGACACTTGCTAAAAAGCTTGCATACTGTTTTGTATCATTTTGCTCGGTTCTAATAGAAGTGGCCTTTGTTTCTGGATTCCTTTACCTGAAACAGTGTCGGCAAACACTATAGTCACTACTACCATCTTCCCTTATTATAGTCTAACATAGTTACATTCCTAACTTGAATGAGGTACAAAAAGTTCAGTAAAGAATAGGTTGAGTTCAGTTCAGGGTATGATTATTTAATATCCAAATACATGTTCTGAGTTTCTAAATGTGGGTGGTGGATGTGGCTGCACCAACTAGGGGTGCCATTCCCCTGCCTGGGGCAGGGGATCCTCTGCTCCCACTCACCCACCCCACTCCCACTTATTTGGCCAGTGGGGTGTGTGCTTCCCAGGGTACCCCTCTGGGCTGCGCGGTGTGTTCAATTCACGCCCTGCATTGGGCCCGATTCAGGCCAAATTGTGCCCTGCAGTGGACTGATTTGGAGTCCTGGTGAGCGCAGGAGCGCTCCCAGGCTTCCCCTTGACCCACACGATGACCTCATGTCTGGTAACAAGGCCTTCCACTGTGGGGGAGGGCCACTCGGACTCCCCAACACATCCCCCAGAACCCACCAGCCTTGGTGCACCAACTCACCTCGGACCGCAACAGCAGGTGAGCGGCCGAGGCCAGGCAGGAAGGAAGCTCGGTGCAGTGGAGGCCAAGCAACCTGAAGCCTTTGCAACATCCCCATGGAGCCGAGCCGGCGGAGTGAGGGGGCTGAAACGTCGGTGGTGGGGAGAAGGCAGCGCCGGAGCGCAGGAGCAGTGCAGCCACCCGAGCGGCAGCCAAACCGGCAAAGCAAGGCTGGAGAAGGAGATGGGAGGCCAGCTGGGTGTGTCCACAGCTGACGCAACCAGGGCCAGATGGGGGCAGGGGTGGGGCCAAGCCCTACCCCATGGAGGCAGGGCGTGTCCACTTTCCAGGCAGGGGATAGGCCAGCAGATTGGAGTGACAGGCAGGACCTTGTGGGGAACCTGCACCCAGGATGAGGGGAGGGCTTAGAGAAGGGAATGGAGGGAGGGAACGCCCAAAGTCTTGCACCTGGGCATAGGTGGAGCCAAATACTCGGACCTGCCTTAGCACAGGTGATTGGTCTCACCATGGGAGCTGGCAATTGGGGAGCAGGGAGAAGCTTCCCTTAGATGGAGGGTTTAAAAAAGTCCACAAGGGCTCCTGGCCAGGGAGGAGGACAGACGTGCTGACCCTGCTGTAAGGGCAGCCATCCTTAGGGAAAGGAACTGCGGGGAAGGGTACCCCCTCCCCATTGAAATCTGGACCATCTAACACCAAGCAGGAGGAGCCAGAGCCCTAGCCAGCACACGGGCCACCTGCACAGCTCTGCAGGGACCTGGGACCTGATCCACTCCCACCAACTCGTTCAACCACTAGGGGGCCATGATGGACCCAAGACAGCCTCGCCGAGGCAGTGGGCCATGTCACACCTCACTTCTTGGAAGTGAGGCCATCACACATGCCTGGAGCGTGATGGAACCCAGGAACCCAGAAACACAGTGCAGTAAGTTCCAGGCCCCTGATGTCCCGCTGGGGGAGTCAGGGGACCTGGCAACCCTAGCACCCACCTCCATCCAGGAAAGGGCATGCAGGGAGTGTGGACAGCTGTGACTGCAGGCAGTGGGAGAGCTTGCAACTGGGCAAAGGACAGGGGGCATGTGGGTGTGAGTGCAAGAAAGACAGCTGAGTAGTGGGCATGGGGGTGGCTGAGCACTCTCTGCCCAGGGCTCTGCAAAACCTAGAAGCAGCTCTATGTGGCCTGATTGTAGATTCTAACTTGCACTGGATGATAGACTCCAATTGCTTTGGCTTGACTAGTTTAAAATACATTGGGAGCAATTCATTCACCTGCCTCATCTCAGGCACTAATGAATGGTCCTCCAGATACCATCATTATTCTGGCTGGTGAGAATGCACTTTGCTTGAGTGGAAAAGCCATCAGCCTCATTTGCACTGTCTGAGAACGCTGGAGAACTACACAAAGCATTCCTGTGTGTAAAAGGTCATCTGGTCCTGGAGCAACAGGTATCAATCAACCTTGAGCTGTGACAGAATTGCAAAGGAAAGTCAACAAGGCTGTGTGCAAGCTCACATCTGGCCTGGCAGGGGTATCATTGTTCTCCTCACATTTTGTTACAACTGCCCTGACCTATCCATATCTCTGAGAAAGGCATTGGCATTTGGTTGGAGACATTCAGGCAGGTCTGTTGGAATGATGGATCTACTGAAACTCTGTCAGGCAAACTTAAGAGGCATGCTTTCTTTTACAGTTCTCAAGCACTAGGCAAGGACTATAATTTTGGAGAAAACAAAGATGGTCTTCCCATGAAACCACAACCTGGTTAATTTAATAAGAAACCTAGGGGTATGTGCAACAGTCTACTACCAGGATGAGTTGTGAATTATGAGCTAGTGGAAACTAGAGGCACAGAGATATGAGGGACTAGGAAAAAAACTGAAAAATCCCCTCCCCGTTTTTTTCCCTCTCGTGGACTTTTGTCAAAGTTTCCAACAGAAAAAAATTTGAAATTCTGAGGATTAAGAAAAAAAATGTGCACAATTTATTTTATTTTCTGGAACAAGTGAACTGACTTTTAAGACAATATATAGTATCTACAGCATTCAAAAATGACAGTTCCTGTGTATGTTGTAGACATATCCAGCAATCAGGTCCAAATTACAAATCTGAACCCAGAGGTTGTTGCCATGTTTGTGAGTGGTGAACATATGGTGCTTTTAATTTGTATTTTGTTTACAGATTGCTGCTTGCCTTCCTCGTGATAATACATATGTGCAAAGGGCGCAACCGTTTTCAGCTTCCTTTCTTGACTATTGGGTATATTTGCAACTTTGCTTGTAGAAAACGGAGGTATTTATCCTTTTAAATTTCATAAAAATGCTACAAGTACACTTTTATATGCTAAGGAATAAATGATTAAAACAATAAAAAGGTCTACATTTTATAAGAAATGAAGTATTATATTTATGTCAATTCCTGCCCCCCACCATTCCAGCTTCATAATTTCCTGAAATGTTTCCTCTCAGTCTCTATATAAGCAGTGAGATTGACCCGTATTATAAGTGCTGACAACACTCCTTTTCCCCAAGTTACCAAGCAGTTTGGATAATTGTTTCATCCTGTTAGCAGTTTGGCAGTCAGCGACATGTGATTTGTCTCTATTCTATTCACACCACAAAACCTGAACACACTCATTTGGATAAAATTGTGGTCTCTTTTGCACCCAACTTTCTCATGCTCACTCAACCTCCGTGGCTACCTGTCGCTGGAACAAATATGCCCTCTACAGATTAGACCAGAGATTGACAGTCAAAGTATTCTTGGGGGCTACTCTATTTTGCAGGTAGTTATCTGAGCAGAAGTCTATTTTACTGTACAGCCTGCTCCTGACATTCTCTTTGATAACATCGTTTACATGAGAACATAGAAGAATCCAAATACACACAAAAAAATTAGAAAAAAAATATTTTTACTTTATTTATATGCCACCTTTGTCCCCAACAAGGAACCAAAACCTCTATATCATTCTCCTTTGCTCCATTTTATTCCTTACAACAATCCTGCAAGGCTGAGAGGGTGTGGACTGGCCTGAAGTCACCCAGTGAGCTTCCATGGCAAAATGGGGATTCGAACCTGGGTCTCCTAAATCCTCAGACAACAGTCTAACCACTCTACCATGCAGGCTACAAAGCTACATGCATGAGAAAATCATTATAACATAATAACAACAAAGGGCACTGAGGTATACTCAAACAGATCAGCTCTTGCTAGTTCAGGTACCCATATACTCAATGAGAGGTTGGACAGATAGCTCAGCAGAAGATGCTGGTTCATAAAAGCAAATAGTCATCATTAGGAACCTGCTAGCTACTCATGGTGAAATGAATTGCTTTCCAAACTTATTGAAGGCCTCAGTCATTAACCTATTTCAAAGGTACTAAAGCATTTAGCCATTGATCATTGGGATCAAAATCCTATACCTTGTTATTTATCCAAGTGAAATATAACATTCTCTCTGTGACACAAACACATTTTGATTTTTTTTTTTAAAAAAAAACCTTTATTTTCTTTACCAGTTCACTTATGGGGAACTTTAAAACCAAAAGTCAGCATTTTACCACCCATTAATCAGATGAACTGCCAAGAAGAAAAGTATTTCATTCAAAATGTGAATTTGGATAGCATGGACTGCCAAAAAGACAAATAAATGGGTTCTAGATCAAATCAAGCCTGAATTCTCCCTGGAAGCTAAAATGACAATACTGACGCTATCGTACTTTGGGCAATTCGTGAGAAGATAAGACTAATTGAAAAAGACAATAAAGCTAGGAAAAGTTGAAGGCAGTAGGAAAAAGGGAAAATATGAGATAGATTGACCAGTAAAGCAAACCATGGCAGCTTTCAAGTTGCCAGACATGAGCAAAGCTGTCGATGACAGGACATTTTGGAGATCCTTAATTCATAGGGTTGCCATAAATTAGGAGTGACTTGTTGGTGCATAATACACACAGTCTGATAAAACTCAGCTTTTTGTCTTCAAGTATTGCTTCATTTTCTAGAGCTGTCGGCATAACTTGAAGCCCAACTGTTCACTGTTATCATATTATATAACAACAGGGCAACCAGAATGGTAAACCAAGCTATGTATATATGCTCCTTCCCTGTTGCCTTATATTGGTTTGAATAGTGTATCACGTTTGCAAATATACACTTCAGCAACTTTTCACAGTGGAATGCAAGCAACGTAAGCTTACCATGGCTATTTTGTATTATTGTTATTTCATAGTTTATTTTCATCAAGCAATTTCAGCACCTCTGACGACAACAAGAGAAGCCAGGCACAAATATCGCTCCTGACCTATTGTAATAAATACTTTGCCTCAAGTTCTAAGCACGTTATGAAATGAAACTTGAGGTAATCTTCTACGCAGAGCTTCGGGGCACCTGTGACTTTTCAATGGAATTATTCCGTTCCAAGGGAAATACACACATTTTAAAATGAAGTTTGAGGTTTAAAGCTTGGAAAAATAAATCTCCCCACCTGGTTATTTCTCTAGGGATATTTAAGCAATGGACTACACAGGGCATTTGCAAGCAGTCCTTTGCCATTGCCAGAGCCCCTTTTTCATTTTTAGGGTTTTAGCTCTTTTGCCAGGCTGCGTTTTTAATCTCCTCCATATATTCTAGAGTGCTTCCTGTGGAAATTTAGCCCAAATTTTGGTTTGACCGACAGAGATTCACTTACCTGTACAAAACCAAAATTCCAAACTGGTTGTAAAGAGAAATTAACATAGATGGTCTCTTAAACCCATACTGGGAGTTTTAACAGGTGCTTCTATCAACATAGGAAAGAAATTTTGCAGTCATTTATGTTTTACATTCATAATCGCTCTCAGGGAATTCAGTAGCTCATCTTTCTTGTTGATGCCAAAGAGACAGTAGTGTTCTCCTGACATTAAGGAAGCTATTTTGGATGGGGGGGTTGCCATACTTTTAAGAAAACTGCGGTTCCTGGTACTTCCCATTTTGCAATCCTTTTCTAGATTACAAACAGGGTTGCAAATATACTGGCCTCTTCAAGTATAGTTGGCAACTGTGGCCTGGTGTGGGCAAGCCACTTTGGGTTTGGGTTGTTGAAAATCACTTCGGTATGCTCCAAAATAATTTGGAGCATACTGAAGTGAGATTCTCACCTCCCCCCTGAGCCCCCCTTCCCCCAGCCCCACTTACCTTCAGAAGGCTGGAGCAGGCCTTCTGCTGTCGCCGTCGTGGCCAGCAGGGTGGCGGGAAAGGCTGCAGCTTGTGCCTCCGCCCCCCGCGCCGCCGCTTCAGCCTCTACGGTGGCTGGCAGGGTGGCAGCGAACACCAGCACCTGCACAGCCTGCACCACCACTTCGGCCTCTGCAGAGGCCTGCAAGGTGGCAGCAAATGCTGGCACCTGCACCAGCCACACTGCCGCTTTGGCCTCTGTGACAGCCGGCAGACCAGCAGCGAATGCTGGTGACTGTGCTGCCAGAAGGATGTCCCAGGTAAGTGGGGTGGTGGTGGGAGGGTGGGCACTCTTTAAAGAGGCCCCAAAGCTTCCCGAAGCAATCCAAATTGCTTCGGGAAGCTTTAATTCAGTATTTCTGAATCAGGGTCGGGCCCAATTCGGTTTTTTTCTGTGAACTGGGAACCCGAAGTGCACACCCCTAGTTCTAACCGCACTGCTCAGTAATTTCATTGAGTGGCCACGAGTTCCTGTAGTGTGAAAAAGGGAGAAAAATACTTCTTTCTCTACCTTCTCTATCCCATACATAATCTGGTAAACCTCTATCATGTCACCCCTCAGTCGTCATTTCTCCAAACTAAAGAGCCCCAAGTGGCTTTAAACTTTCTTCATAGGGGAAGTGTTCCATCCTTTTAATCATTCTAGTTGCTCTGAAGGATTTGGGCCCAGTATGGGGAAGGGCAGACTCTATAGAATCACATCCCCACTGAGCCCCCTTGCTTCTCAGACTCTACCCTCCCCAGGTACTGTTTCAAAATCTCCAGGGATTTCCTAAACTGATGCTGGCATTCCTATTCAAAAGACGCACCCTCGCTTTTCTGACCCTGTGTCATTCATCACCATCTCTTACTGCATAATTTTCAGCACGTCTGTCATCTGTTAAAGGGGCAAAAGCAGGGCTAGTCAAACATGGTAGCACTTTCCCAGTCTTCCTACAGTGCTGTTGAAAGCCATCATGGGCCTCCAGACAAAGACTCCCAAAGAGAAATTAAAAGAAATTAAGAGACCCAGTTTGGTGTAGTGGTTAAGAGCACAGGACTCTAATCTGGAGAGCCGGGTTTGATTCCTCACTTCTCCAATTGAAGACAGCTGGGTGACCTTGGGCTAGTCACAGTTCTCTGGAGCTCTCTCAGCCCCACCCACCTCACAGGGTATTTTGTTGTGGGGATAATAATGACATACTTTGTAAACCTCTCTGAGTGGGCATTAAGTTGTCCTGAAGGATGGTATATAAAACCAATGTTGTTGCTGTTAATTCTTCTTTGCCCGGTTTCTCCCTGAAATCCAACAATCCTTTTCTTTTCCTCTTTTTTAGGGATTTGGAGTCAGTTTCTAATCAATTCGTTTTTGATCAAAGGGAAATTGGAAGAGAGGAGGGGCAGGAAGGGAGGTTCTGCAAAGTTTCAGAATTTCACTCTGTAGATGATCAGAGGCAGGCGTCTTCCCAAGACTTCCTGCTAGAGCACCACTCTGGGATGTATAACATAAAACAACTGCAAGGGCTGAAGTTACAGAAGGATGCCTTGATTTCTTTTGGAAGAGAAATGAAAGAGAAATACTATTTTTAAAAGAGAAAAAATGGGAACAAGAGGAATCGATGGCTATATTTAAAAAAGTGAATTTTGGAAAAAGAAATTCCCCACCCCATTAACAATCCTAAATTCCCTCTACCCTTTCACTCACACTAACCAGACCCAACCCAAACCTAAAACCACTTAGTTTCCCCAGCTCCATGGGTTCTATGGCCCCTGGAATTTTGTCCCCTTATCCTTTCCCTGACCCAGATGGCCCAAGCTAACCTGCTCTTGTCAGATCTTGGAAGCTAAGCAGGGTCAGCTCTGATGAATGGGACCACCACCAAAGAAGATCAGGGTTGCTATGCAGAGACAGGCAATGGCAAACTACCTGTGCTCCTCTCTTGCCTTGAAAACCCTCTGGGTTCACCATAAGTCAGCTGCCACTTGACAGCACTTTTCACAGACACAGTCCTGTTGCTTTTAACAGCAGCAGCAGCCATGCAGAAATGTAGCAGGCAAAGCTTCTTCAGCAGCTATTAAAAGCAGAGTGGCAGGGCAAGTAAATACAGATGGCAACCCTAGGCACAGGCTTATTTCATGTTTTCCTGTTTTGACAGCTCTCTGTCAATTTCCAATTGTGTTTAGGCCATAAATGAAGCATATTACCACTGAGATTTGGCTGAACGTTTGGAAATAAACAACATAGAGCAGACTTGCTGTTTTTTTCTTCAGAGTGAATTTTGGCTATGACAACCCACTGTCCCTGTTGAGTCATCAGGGGACCCGTTAGATGAGAATGTGGCTCTATATAGTTTATGAATAGGGATAGGCAATGGTGGGTAAGCAGCACCAGTTGAATTCTTACCTGGTAAAGGCCCACAAGTTCTGCCTTTGAGATTTGAATAGTGTTTGTTCTTATCCTCTCATCGGGTTGGCAATTTGCAAATCGGAGATGATCCCTCTACCTTTAGAAGCTTGGTTTGTTGCTGCTAGGGGGGTATGTGCTCTACCTTTGCCTCTCAGCAAGGGGCGGTGACTCAGAGTATCTCTACACAAGACACAGGGGCACTGGTCCGTCAAGATGTGTCTGGGAGATGCAATGTTAGCTGGGAGATGTGATGTTAGCTGGGAAGTGTAGTTTTGAAAGACAGAGCCAGCGGAGATTGCTCTGGAGGGGACGGATTCTCTCACAGCCCTCCACCAGCACCCCTTCTGGAGCTTTTTACCCTTCTGCCCTCAATGCTTAAAGCTTTGAATTAACCAAGCCTCAGCAGGGCAAAGGCTGCAGAAGGGGCAATGCCAGGGGCAGAGGAGGGCTGTCAGAGAATCCGTCACCTCCAGAGCGATCTCCTCCAGGTAGACTTTCTCTACTAGACTTGAGGACTTTTTAGTTGGTCCTTTCAGCAGTCCCTTTAATATCAGTTTGATCTGCAGCAAATATCAGGTGATGCTGTTTACCTTCATGCAACGAAAAGATTCACCTGCCCATTTCTGTGGACTGCAGGAGTCCAGGAGGGAGTCCAGGGTGTGTGTGTAAAAAGTACTGTAAGTTACAGCCAAATTTCAATGACCTCATAAGGTTTCCAAGGCAAGAGGTGCTCAGAGGTGGTTTGCCATTATTTCTGCTTAGCAATGCTGGACTTTCTTGGTCATTTCCCATCCAAGTACTAAGCAGGGCCATCCCTGCTTAGTTTCTGAGGTATGATTAGATCAGGTTAGCCTGAGCCATGCAGGTTAGGGCACAGCAGATGCAGGCACAATAAAGGGGCCACAGCTGGTTCAGCATGAGGGCTGATTAAACAACAACAGTGATTATTATTCTTCCGTCAGCATACATGGCAACATACAGAATGCCCTAAGGAAAAAAGACGGGACCATCTCTACAATCTTGGGCCAGAACTACACATTACATTTAACACGAGCTTGCCACAGGGATTTGCAGCCATATGGCAGCATTTTAAACATTGTGTGGTGTAGTGGTTATCTTAGAGTAGAGTTAACTTAGCTTAGACTAGGATCTGGGAGACCAAGATCTGAATCCCTCTGCAATGTGCTATAGTAGCTTGCTGGGTGACCTTGGTCCAGTCCTCCTCTGTCTGCCTAACCTAGCTCACAGGGTAACCTACCTCCTAAGAGTAGGCAGATAAAGGGTAGGCAGGGAGAAGCGTGAATAGCAAGAGAGGAACATGAATGTGCAGTTACAAATGCTTAAGAATTTCCTCAGTAATTTATAGAAAATTAGTGTGGCAGATCCCAGATCAAATTTCCACTGTGCCATGAAACTTGCTGGGGTATGTAGGCCCAGTTAACTCTCAGCCTAACCTAGCTCACAGGTTCATTGTGGGAATAAAATGGGGAAGAGAGAAGAATCATGACCTCCTTGGAAGAAAGATTTCAGGTTTTGCAGGTGTAGGGCAGTTTTTGACATCACTACATCACTTCCAGGTACAAGGGTAGCTCTACCATAACGCTTCTAGTAATTCCTAGAGCTACTGTTGTCACATCCCAGTTTTACTTAGGAATTATGTGGTGACATCAGTGATATTGTCACCATCGCCCCACCCCCAGGTTCCAAACCCAAGACGTCCAACCATTCGCCAGAATGGTTGGCAACCCTATGCAGGGAGCAGGGTCTTTCGGACATGGAGGGGATTCCAACTGAGCCATCTCTTCTCACGTAGCACTCGAATCTGTACCCCATCACCTCATCTAACCTCTCTCTTCCACCTGCCCCACTAACCCCCTGAAGTTTGGATGCCAGATCTACTCTACAGGAAATATTGCCCCTTTAACATTCACCAATCAGCAGCTAATCACTGAAAAAAATGAGGAGCAGAATTGGTCTCTAATCTGCAGAGTCTGTATCTATTGCCCATTGTTTCTCATGGCTAATTGCAGTCAAACTTCATGGAATGAATAGAAGAGAGAATCATGGTAAATACAACAAAAGTACAAAACTCAGCCATGACAAGCTATGTTTGTTTCCAAAGTTGTGGATCAAAAACCAAATGATAGAATTATTTATATCAGTATTTATAACCATGTTTTCTTATACAAGATTATTTGTGTGTGAGGCTGGAGTGGTATAGTCAACCATACTAATCAGGTTACAACTTAAGGCAAGCATCTAAAGAAATCTATACAATGCTTTAACTATGCGAGATTAAAGTGCAAAAGTGCCATGTAAACAATTTTCAAAATCATTCCTGTTTGTACACAAAGTGCTAGTGCTTATTTATAAGAACCTAAGATGGTACATAAGATAGCAATAAAGTTAGATACCACTCCAATAATCAAATGACTTATTTAAAGAGACGGTGCAAAAGGTCCAATCCATAGGTCATATACTTCACACAAAGTCTTTCTCAGATAATATGACAGAAAATCATCTCTAAACTTCCAAAAAGAATATAGATAAGTCCTGAGATGCATCTAAAATAGAGGACAGATACTGAGAGACGTTGTAAATATAATTTGATTGTTACGGTTGAATTGCTTTATGCTATTAATAACTGCCTGGATGAAGAATAGCATTTGAAACGGGTTTAATTTGTTGGCTTCCCGTTGCAGTTATTATCAGTTTTATTTTGAAAATTGTTTACATGGCACTTTTGTACTTTAACTTCGCAGAGTTAAAGCATTGTATAGAAGTCTTTAGATGCTTGCCTTAACTTGTAACCTGATTAGTATGGTTGAATATACCACTCCGGCCTCACACGTAAATAATCCTGTATAAGAAAACATAGTTATAAATATTGATATAAATAATGCTATCATTTGGTTTTTGATTCACAACTTCAGAAACAAATATAGTTAGCTTGTCACGGCTGAGTTTTGTACTTTTGTCAAACTTCATGGAGGCAAGATAAAAGTATACATGATTTTTTTGAATTTACATACTACATTTATACTCTGCCTTTCTCACTGAGACCCAAAATGAATTACAAAAAAGAAAAATGGCAAGACAATAAAACAATGCAATAAATACCATAACAAACTAACAATAAACAGAACAAAAACTACCAAAAATTTCTACAAACGTTAAAACTATCCCAAAGTCCCAACCTTGAAACGTCCTCATGAATGATTCCATTTTACAGTCTATGGAATGAAAAAATGACATCATCAGGCAGGCCATTCCACCATGTTGGAGCCACAACAGAGAATGCTGTAATATGAGCAGTCATTGAACTTAATCATTTGCAGCACGCATCTTCTTAGCCTGGCTAAGATTAGCACTCCATATGGGTCCTAGACCAAAAAGGGCTATATAGGTGAAAACCATCACCTTAAACGGAACCCAAAAACTAATCAGAAACGAGTGACTACAGAATAAGCATACTCACCCTAGCTTCTGATAGTAATCTAGTTGTTACAGCTGGTTACTAACAGGAGCTATATGGAGTGCACACATGGAGCCCTGAATTGAGACTATTTTGGGAGAAGAGTTTTTTCAGCAGCTAGGATGTATCTCACTGTATCTGCTTGAAGTAGGATCCCAAGACACGTGAATAATATGCTTGCTTCAAGGCTTCTTCTGTAATGACATGTTTTAACTCGCGCATCAAGGCAGAGTGAGCCATCGGCTGCAGCCGCTTATTTTTCAGTCCATTCTGGCTTCACTTGTTTGGTCAATATGGTGATTATTTGTATGACGACCCTTATTAAACTATTTAATGAGACCATAAGCAGCACAAGAGCGTAGCTAAAGTTAAAATAACTCACACTTGATGGTTAGAAACTCGTCAAATTCGTAAAGGGGCCGTGACCCCAATTGTTAATCCCCACTCCCCCCCTTCCCCCCAGAGCCATATAATAATTTTAGCTGTGAAAGGAAATTTTATGCCATCTAAGATTAGCCCACACTAATGCAAGGTCAAAAATAATAGAATCAATAAGCAAACTCAATACTGTTAACATTTTGAGAAAATTACTACAGAAAACAACGTCAACAACAGATTGAAATGGGGCTCCAATGTTGTCACATTGATTTCCTTTCTGTTTCATGACAATTTAACTCTTTTTTCCTTTGCAATAGGGTATCTAATGTTCTTGGCTTCCATCTTTTAGTTCTGTTGCTTGAAATGGTGAACACCCCCCCACACACACACACACAAACATTTACCACTGAAAATCTTGGGTGGTGAAATGTATAGAATTCTCTTGACTTTCATGAATAAAGAGAGCCCTATGCCTTTATCCATTGATTAATTACAGGCACCAGCATTCATTTCAATGAATGCAGAAAAACCATGTGCACATTTCTTGGTATGTAAGGATCAGGGCCGATTCCAGACGACTAACCTGAAGGCGCTGCATGCCGCCATGTTCCGGATCGCGACGGGGAAAATGCGATATTTTGCGTTTTCCCCGTCGCGATCCGGAACATGGCGGCATGCAGCACCTTCAGGTTAGTCATCTGGAATCGGCCCTGGTTTTTCAAGGAAAATGATGGGTGAAGCCAGATGTGCATGGATATCCCACAGCCGCAAGTTTTATACCAGTTTACTGCCTCACCCAAACACTCATGTTGTTATAGCCACTGTCACCATGCTCCAACCAGCTTTTTTGCTCCATCTTGCATGCTTCCTCTCCTTACTGTAAAGTTCCTGTCCCATGTATCTATGGCATCTTATAGGACGTTTATGAAGGCCTATGAGATGGCAGTGAAGGCTACAAAGAAAGAGTTCTATGCAGCCTCCATTGCATCAGCTAGCTCACACCCAGCAAAACTGTTCAATGTGGTTCGGTCTTTGGTCTCCTTATCAGGAGGGGACCATCAAAATTCAAATTCAGATATTAGCTGTGAGCTTTCGGGAGCTTTTTTGCTGATAAAATCTTGTCTCTCCGCCGTGATCTCCCAGCCACAGTTGATACAGTGTGCAAACTGGAGGCCCCTTGGCCACCTTCTGGGATATTAGACCATTTCAGTCCACTCTCTGGGGATGAGATTGACAAGATCCTGCGAGCAGTTAGGCCTACCACATGCTCCTTGGACCCGTGCCCTTCGTGGCTGGTGAAGGCCAGCGTAGATGGGCTACGGGATGCCCTGGAGGCCATTGTCAACATGTCTCTGAGCTCTGGGATCTTCCCGGAAGCATTGAAGGAAGCTGTGATTAGGCCTCTCCTGAAAAAACCATCTTTGGACCCTACCGACCTGGTCAGTTACCGTCCAGTTTTGAACTTCCCGTTCCTGGGTAAGGTGATTGAGCGGGCGGTGGTAGAGCAGCTGCAGGTCTTCCTGAATGATTCTTCATCCCTAGATCCTTTCCAGTCGGGCTTCCGTCCGGGACATGGGACGGAGACATTGCTGTTCGCCCTGGTGGACGATCTCCGTAGACAGCTGGATCAAGGCAGGTCGGCGCTGCTGATATTGTTAGATCTATCAGCAGCATTCGACACAGTCGATCATGACCTGTTGGTCCACCGCCTTGCCGATGTGGGGATTTGAGGGACAGCTCTGCAGTGGTTTGTCTCTTTTCTCCACAGTCGGGGACAGAGGGTGGCACTAGGGGAGAAGTTGTCATCCTGCCACCTGTTGGTGTGTGGTGTCCCTCAAGGGGCAATACTCTTCCCCCTGCTATTTAACGTATATATGCTCCCCTTCGCCCAGCTGGTACGGAGTTTCGGACTTGGGTGCCATCAATACGCAGATGACACCCAACTGTATCTGATGATGGACGGCTGGCCTGGCTCTGCCCCAGATGTCCTGGAACGTGCCTTCGGAGCTGTGACTGGATGGTTGAAGCAGAGTCGGCTGAGATTGAATCCCTTGAAGACGGAGGTTCTGCCTGTGGGTCTAGGGTCCATGGGTGCGGGACTACGGCTCCCTGCTCTCGATGGAGCGCCACTTACGCCAGTGTCAAGAGTGAGGAGCCTGGGGGTGGTCCTGGATGCTTCCTTGTCTATGGAGGCACAGGTTGCAGCGGTTGTTAGATCCTCTTTCTTCTCTCTAAGACAGGCTTGACAACTTGTCCCCTACCTATTGACCCATGACCTTACAACAGTGATCCAGGCAATGGTCACCTCCAGATTAGACTGCTGCAACTCACTCTATGCAGGGCTTCCCTTGGGCTTGATCCGGAAACTGCAGCTGGTTCAGAATGCAGCTGCATGGGTGGTTGCCAGAGCACCAATCATGGCTCATATAACACCTATCCTCAGTCAGCTCCACTGGTTACCGGTTGAGTACCGGGTCTGGTTCAAGGTTTTGGTGTTGACATATAAAGCCCTATGCGGACTGGGCCCAGCATACCTTCGGGACCGCCTCTCCCCATATATTCCCCTGAGGTCACTTTGATCAGCCACTAAGAACTTGCTGATGGTCCCCAGGGAGGTCCGCCTGGCCTCTACCAGAGCCAGGGCCTTCTCAGTTCTGGCTCCGACCTGGTGGAACTCTCTGTCTGAGGAAACTAGGGCCCGGCAGGATTTGTTATCTTTCCGCCGGGCCTGCAAGACGAAGATGTTCCACCAGGCATTTGGTGGGGGCTAGGCTGTCCTATCGCCGGCCATACCACTGAAGACCTTCCACCACCCATGCAGGACAATGCTGTATTTTAATATTTTATACCCGCCAATTTTAATTGCTTTGATATGATGTTTTAATGTTTTTATAATGTTTTTACTGTTTTAAGCTGTTGTCAAACCGCCCTGAACCCGTCTGACGGGGAGGGCGGTCTAGAAATGTGATTAAATAAATAAATAAATAAATTAATAAATAAAATGGATGTCTCATAATCCCCATCACAGCCTTTTTGGAGGTCAAGGCGGGTCCAACCCATCATTTCTAACATGCAGTAATAAAGTTATGTTCTGTGATAACACACTAGTAATCCATTTGATACACACAAGCTGCTTGCTAGCATAGCAAATTCTTAGGATCAGGTTTTCCATACAATTGATTTTATCTGTCATCTCATACACCTAAAAACTGGCTCTGGCGAGATATCAAAGGGAGCTTCTGATAGTTCAATCGTGTAGCCAACTAGATATATTTTTTTTAAGTATATCTTTTAAAATTTTTTAAAGAAAAGATATAACAGTAGAAAGTGCATAAAAACTTATACAAGCATTACATTTCAAATTAAACTAATAAAAAGATAGAATATATAACAACACAACTTAATTGTATAATAGCTCTCCTTCCCTCTCCTAGGTTATTTATACCCAAACTTTAATATCAGCTATTTTAGTTAATAATTTCCTATGTTTTATCTTCTTATCTTGTATTGAGTTACCTTAATTAATCTTAATTTTAGCCTAAATAGTAAAAAAAAATCCTTCCATTTCCTCCAAAATTCAGCTATTGGTCTATTATGTACATGAGTCGTTAATTTGGCCATTGATACATATTCATAGATCTTATCTATCTACCCTGACACATCAGGGCACATATCTGTTTTCCATTTTGCTGCATATAACACTTTTGCTGCTAACCCAGGGTGATTAATGTGTTCCATATACCTTACCAGGGGCCGAAGAGCAATGGAAAAATTACATGAAGACTTCATCATGAAGTTGGATATCGCATGCATTGAATTAGTTATGTAGTTATATGTAACAACAACACCAACTTTAAGTTGCCCTTTAGGACAACTTAATACCACGCTCAGAGTGGTTTACAAAGTGTGTAATTATTATCCTTACGACAATCACCCTGTGAGGTGGGTGAGGCTGAGAGAGCTCTGAGAGAGCTGTGACTGACTCAAGGCCACCCAGCTGACTTCAAGCAGAGGAGTGGGGAATCAAACCTGGCTCTCCAGATTAGAGTCCTGCTCCTCTTAACCATTACACCAAACTGTACTTTTTCCGATTTATCCCTAAACTGACCTCTAGCACATTGTCATCCCATTCCTTCCTCCAAGGAGCTCAGAATGCATTCCTGGTTTCCTCATTTTATCTTCACAATAACCTTATGTGGTAGGTTAGACTGAGAGAGAAGGACTGGCCTAAGATTCCACGGCATAGTATTTGAACCTGGGTGTCCCAGATACTAGCCAAAGCACTACAGGACATGAGAGGCGCCAGGGTATAGTGCACACACCCCATGTGGCACTGCTGGGCACCATTCCACCAGCTGACACATTTTCTGGCACACTCCAAGTGTTTTTTAAAAGTGGGCAGGACCAAGTGGGGCTTTTGCCCAGCAGGGCTTTTAATTGGCCATTGGAAATTTGATTGGCTGTGCCGATTTTTGAAAAGTTGTTTCAGCAGCAATTGCCAACACGACACAAAGATCTTCATTGTGTTACCAAAGGAGAGCCAGTTTGATGTAGTGGTTAAGAGCACGGGACTCTAACCTGGAGAACTGGGTTTGAGTCCCCACTCCTGCCCTGGAAGCCAGCTGGGTGACCTTGGGTGAGTCACAGCTTCTAGGAGCTCTCTCAGCCCCACCCACCTCACAGGATGTTTGTTGTGGGGATAATGGCCATTTCCACACTACTCACCTTCATCTGGAATGCTGCAGAAGTCACGAAAAAACTGCAGAAGATAGCGTCTTCTCGCGCGAGTTTTGCGTGATGTTGCACAAAACTTGTGCGAGAAGATGCTATCTTCCGCAGTTTTTTCGCGACTTCCGCAGCATTCTGGATGAAGGTGAGTAGTGTGGAAACAGCCAATAATAGCATACTTTGTAAACCCATCTGAATGAGTGTTAAGTTGTCCTGAATGGCAGTATTTAAATTGAATGTTGTTGTTGTTGTTAAGCTGTGTATAAGCAAGAAACACTTTTAAAACAATATATCCATTTTAAAAGGCATCCTGTTAAATAATGTGTTTGACTCAAATATTAAAGAGTTACTGTTAGGCAAGACTTTACTCTCTGACGTTTTGTAGTTCCGCCTACCACCCTGTGTCAGAACTCCAAATGTGCCTACAGGATGAAAAAGATTGGGGATCTATGGACTAGGATCTGGGAAAACCAGGTTAAAATCTCCATTCTGGATATGGAAGCTTGCGGGGTGACTTTGGGTCAGTCAAATCTCTAAGGATAGCCCACTTTACAGGGTTGTTGTGAAGATAACATGAAAGGGAGAATATTATAAGCCACTTGAGGTCTCTGACAAAAGGTGGAATATAAATTATGTCAATAACAAACAAACATGAATTCAAGAGTGGGTTCAGATTCCATTGGACTTGATTATTGAAACTTACAAAATATTTTTTTTAGATCTTAATCTTAGACGTTGTTGCTTAAACGTTACTCCTAGATTTAGGTCCCAAGAAAATGCTGGAAGCTCACTCCTGTTTATTAAGACTCCTACTATGCCATTCAACACAGAATGTACATCTGAAAGA